>NW_024704751.1:13705495-13978845 GCF_018977255.1 Callorhinchus milii
ATGTGGCAGCCAATTGAGCACAGGAATGTCCCACAAACAGCCATGGAGTGAGATGACGGGGCACAAAAAAATAGGTTCAAAGGTGCTTTGTTTCTTCCCATTTCATAGCAAGAAATAATAATAATAATAGTAAATAATACTACAGCGCCTTTCATGTCAGGAGGACATCTCAAAATGCTTCGCGGGATTTACTGTAGAGTCTAGTGACTGGGTATTTTGTAGCCGAATGAGGCAACCAATTTGCACATAGCATCGTCCCATGAACACACCCATGAAGTGAATGATCCATTTTATTTGGGGGCTCGTTGGCCAGTGGGGAGGGGGGATGGTGGGGGTGGAGCTTGAACCCACAACCTTCTGACTTGGAGGCGAGAGGTTACCCTCCGTGCATTGCGTTATCACCTTGCACAGTGTAACGCTGGCGATTTGCAGAGATGCAAAGCACGTGCGCCTTCATTAACAGGAGATGCTTATGCGTCAGATATATGGACAGCTATCTGCGTGCCGTTGTAGTGGCAAATTTACCGTGTGAATAACAAACCAGTAACTGGAGACATATTGTTAGTACGGGGTGATGAGTACGAGCCTTCAGCTCCCCTCTCGACTCTCTTCCCCCTTCTCGCTCCCTCCCTTCCCTCCCCTCACCCTGACCATTTCCCCCCTCCTCGCTCCCTCCTTCCCTCCCCTCACCCTGACCATTTCCCCCCTCCTCGCTCCCTTCCCTCCCCTCACCCTGACCATTTCCCCCCTGCTCGGGTCATGACCCAACTGTGCAGCGCCTTGCGACGTCCTCCTGACGTGAAAGGCGCTTTATAAATGGAATCTTGTTGTTGTTGTTGTTGTTGATGTGGGCAGCGAGTGAGTTACTGGTGCAGGTTTTCACTTACCTCAGCGGGCTGGAGACAGACTGAGCGAGTCTGTGGGAGGGTTAGTCCTTCGGGCAGGAGTCTGATTAACAGTCCTGTACATACTCAGCACGGTTTGCAGGCAGCATTGCCAGATCAAGTGCGTTCGTTGAACCAGGTCACTGACGGCCGCCCCCAGGGGTCATCCAGGGTCTTTCCACAGCTGGATCTGAGGCAGGAAAGTATTCCGCATCCTGGCCCTTGGCGCGAGGTATTTACGACCCACACTTTTCGAATTACTTTCGTTTTCTACTTGGATCTATTGTTTTTGATTCTCCGCTGCTACCGTGAGGAAAAGGCTCCAGCACAGGGGTTCCCTCCGGGCTATTGAAACCGGCTTTAAACCTGTGGAATTCTTGGCTACCTGGGCTGGTGAGCGAGCCCGGCGCTGTTATCGCAGTAGGGTCCTGCTCGCGACGAGGGCCTTGGTGATCCTTACATTTGAAACAGCGCCCTCCACGTCAGGAGGACGTCCCAAAGCGCTTCACAGGGGCCATTTGTGGCCATTTTGCTCACATCAATGTCCCACACCCAGCTATGAAACTCCCTTCTCTTTTCAAGTTGTGTCACGGGACCTTTGACATCCACCTGAACAGGCAGACGGGACCTCGGGTCGAATGTCTCGTCCAAAGGACGCACCTCTGACAATGCAACACTCCCCCCCCCCCCCCCAAACCCAGCACCGCATTGGAGCATCATCTTAGCCTGTGTGAGTTCAGCAGAGGGCTTGAACCCACAACCCTCTGACTCAGAGGCGAGAATGCTATGAACCGAGCCAAGCTGATACGCATTCTGGAGGCCTTGTAGCATTGTAGGATGTAATGCACTGGAGCCCCGCAGAAATAGCTCACGCCAAAAATATTCATCTATCAGAATAATACTAACACTCGAGAATATTAAGACGGCCTTCGATTGGAAGCAAAACCACAAATGCTTCTGTTCTCAGAAATCTTCATTAAAAAGTAAATAACCGTCTTATTTTTTATCCAGCTTTTATGAAATGTTGATTAAAAAATGACTCTCTAGGAGTTTTTGAGCGAGCCAAGACTCTGCGCTGGCTGGATTGTAGAGTCTGCCTGGGTTTCTTGGCCCCACTATATTTTCTCCTGTCTCCCCCCTTCGCTGGCCTCTTGTCACCATATCTCCTTATCCATCTGGAAGGAGCAGGGGAGATCGTGCCTGTCCGTGACTCCTGTCAACACCGTCCTGTGATCACACAGCGGCAGATAAGATGGTCGTCACCTAGTCCCTGTCCTCCTGCGATGGAACATCTCACCTCCACGTGACGTTCCTTATAGCAGCTTGACTAAGAACTGGGAAATGAAAGACGCTGGCTGATGTCCTTATGTTCAAGGGTGCTCTGATGCAACCCACTCAATTGCTCTGTCTTACTATTTATAATAATTGTAAATATTATTTTATTATCGTTAAATAATCCTTCCAACTTAAAAACTCTTTTTTATCACCGTTAGTTATCTGGTTTTGAACAATGCATGGATTGTAAATGCTACGCAAAACTGTACAGCAATTGATTAGGACCATTAATTAAAGTATAGTTATTTAAAACAATTTATTAATGAAAATACACTGTACAATACACTATACACATTTCCTCACATTGCAATTTTCACAAACCTTTACAACACATTTTAAAGTTTTACATTCATTAAGGTATGGATGGACAGTATAACTTTCAACCGAAGTACCTTAAACGCATCAAATCTGCCCGTGATGATAGAGACACGTTCGATGGGATGAGGATGATCATCTGCTATCTGTGGAACTGGCTTCACTGCATTTGCACTAAGGCAACAATCCAACACAAAGCTCTGTTATGTTAGGTCAGGGTATGAAGGAATAAGGGGCGATGACAGGTAATTGGAGTTGAGGTACAGATCAGCCATGATCTTATAGAATGGAGGAACAGGCTTGAGGGGTTGAATGGCCTCCTCCTGTTCCTGTGTTCCTATGATTTTTTCCCTATCGCTCTCACATAGGGATGTCACAGTGTGTTTCCTTGGAAGCTAAGATTTGGATGTCTTGATGCACAGGTCAATGGTTAGGTGGGTGGGACATATTCCAAGCAATCAAGATCATGTGGCATTTTGTGCTCAGCTATCACTTTAGACCAGTTTCCATTCAGGAACCTGAACTGATGCAGACTGATAGGACAGTTGCTCTGCGTGTCTGCAGAGAGACAGCGAAATGCTAATTTTCGCTTCTAGCAAATGCAGACAGACAGAGAGACAGAGAGACAGACAAATCCCACAGGTCAATTATCACAAACCTTACGTGAAAGCCAGGAATGCAAAGGCTGGGAGAGGCAGCACTTGCCAGATATCCGTGAGCAAACCGAGCCACACAGGCAGGCATCATTAGGGCTTGCACGAGTTTGGATAGGAGCCACATGGCAGTAAATTGCTGTTAGGCTCCCAAGATCGGTTCAGATAAAGAAGGTCCTTTGGCCCATCTGATCTCACCCTTCCAGAATACCCGCCTATCCTCCTCCCATCATAGCAACAAGCTTTATAAAAATAAACACAAATCCTGTTGGATATTTTTTACTGCCTTAAGAGTGGGGCCTTGTTGATGATAGCTTTTAGCGTCAAGCGGATAAACGTAACAGTCGTTTGCATAGAATCGAATAGAATTCCTTCCCGTCTTACTAAGGAGGGTGGAAAGTGCTTTTAAACAGACGGTCAAAACACTTGATTAGATTGGAACGGGAGGGAAAGTTTCAACGGCATTTCACGATTTAGCGCACAGAAAGCACAAGGCTACATATCTAATGTCATTTTTGTGAAGAGAAGGCCTGGTGCGGATCCCTGACTGTGCCGCGATTTGGGACGTCCTCCTGACGTGAAAGGCTGAACAAATGTCATTTGTTGTGGTTGTTTTGCACTCTCAAAGTTGTACCAGTTTCTTTTTTTCCCACCGCCCCCAAAGGTGGCATTGCTTGCCTTGTGCATCGCTGTGCGGTCTCGAAACAAATGAATTAAAATCCACGTTCCCACCACTTTATCTGTTTCTCAGTTTTTTCTTTAGTCAACATTACCGACGGTCAAATAAAATTTAAAATAAAGTTGCATATTGGATACGGACCAGGTGATGATGTTGCTTTGCTACCAATATATTCTGCGAAGCGCTTTAAGATGTCTCAACAATGCAATAAGGCTCTGTATCAAACGCAAGGACTATTATTATCGCCTACATTACAGGGATTAGTTTGGAGCCGCTGTGATCCGTTTGAGACGAGGCACGAAAATAGTCTGTTCGACCCTAGTCCGGGCCAGTGTTTTTACTCCACACAGGCCTTCTGTTTCCCCTCCCCCCTCATACATGCATCACGTTTACTCTTAAATACACTGTTAACCTGGGATCAAAGCTGCCAGCGATATCAGTGGACTGATTGGATCGAAAGCCCAGATACCAGTAAACTCCAAAGCAACGCTATTACCTGGGTTTTAACCTGGTTACATTTTAACATCCATTCGTGCCGTGTGCGTGAATCCAAATGATGTTTCTATCTCCGCTGAACTCGCTCACCCAGCTTTCTTTAAAAAAAAATGACCCTCTCTTGGAATTTATTTTCCGATCCATTGTGTGAGCCGGGAGTTATTTTTGATTTCTTTCATTTGGACTTTATTTATTTTTTTGGAGGGGGGGGGGGTTATTTCCTTTTGACGCCAGGAAAATCTGACCGATGGAAAAGAGGACGGCAGTGTCTAAAGACCCTGAACTGCAAGGGATGCAAATTGCGGCAAATGCGACAGAGATGGTTTAAACTAGCCGTCCAGGGAGTTCTTCAACAACCACAACAACAAATGACATCGGTATAAATCCTTTTATATCGGGAGGATGTCCCAAGGCGCTGGACAATCAGGGATTTGGACCCAAGCAGGGTATTGGGCTCAGGAGGGGTGGAAGGCAGGGAGGGTAGGAGTAGGAGGTCAATATCTACATAAGCACTGAGGAATTCAAGGTCTGCTAAGGGTTACAGAGCATCACAATATGCTTGCAATTAGAGCCCCAAATCTGCTGTTAATGCCTTCAATGCTGCCAAATGTTTCTTTGACGTGTAACCATCAATTAATCCTTGCTGATATTAGATGGCTTCCTTATCCTGTGGTTATCATGTGAAATGACTGCCCCTGACAGTGACGGATCTAGGTGACCCAAACACCTTTCCTTTCGGATACAGTGATTAATTGGTATCATTTAACATGTAATCGTTGCACTGTTGACATCCACTATTTATATTCTTATTGCTTTATTAATCCTGGCACAAGGGAGGGGGGGGGGGAGTGGGAAGAGGAAAAAGATCAGACGGCAGTTTATTAAACGTTATTCGCCCAAGTTCCTCTCCTTGTGCTCTGTGCCCCCCCTCACTGTAAATTTACGCCTGGGACGAAAGGGTGGAGGGATTCAGATAGGGGCAGGATGGGCGTCCTTTGTACCACATCTGCCTGGAGTTTTCCACGCAACAAAGAACGGGCAAAGGGAATGGGAAAACAATCCTAGTCTATCTGCGAGCACTGATTCCGTTTCAGTTGAAACCTAAGTTTTTTTTATTGTCGGGATGGGAGTCTGGTAACGTGGTGAAAGGCGAAGGGAAGACTTTGTTTGTTAACCTAAAAGCTATTGGGAATAGCTGTGGGTTATTATTAATATTAATAATAATAGTAATAATAAGTCCTTCCATTTGATACAGCGCCTATAACTTCCACACGTTCTCCATACTCTTCATGGGCGATTGCTGTCAAGTGTAGAGACTTTGCGTTTGTGTTACCTTATTGGATGGGCACTTTCTCCTGTGAGTAGACTGTCAAACCTCTGCCAAATGCACAGCACGAGATAATGTTTTAAGACTGGATCGCAAATACATCTGTGTTTGTGTTTCTTAGAGACATGGGGCATCATGATTTAACGCTAATGGGAGTCTTCAAGGTGGTGCAACTTGACCTATATCTAAAGTTGGGGTGAGGAGGATTGGGACATCCCAATGCTCAAATATAATGTGGAAGAGAGCCAACTCCATCAATATACCTTGAACAGAGGCATTTTGCATTAATCGACTCTGTGTTACCAAATAAAATAAAATAAACCGAAACAAATGTGCTTTCTGGGCCTTTCGTTCTCGTATGGTAATATTTTATATCTGGAGAATAAACCCCCCCCCAAATTATATTCTTAACCACAACAACATCCAAAGGATACATGGTGAAAATACAGCACCGTTTCTGTACATTTAAGAATGGTCATTTCCTTGTTTTAATTATTTGTATTTCTTTATATTAAAAGAAGTTAATATACATATGTAAATTATATAACGTTCACTTATGGCACTTTCAAAGTCTCAGGCTTTCGTGGGGGGGAAGAGAGGGGAGGGGAGAGCGGGGGTGGGGGCGGGGGAAATGACGACACTCAAAGACTGCTTTGCATGTGGCTTCCTTATCATTTTCCCAAGTCTCTTAAAATAAAATAACTCCCCAACAAAAGCTTTCAATCACTACATAAATTAAGTAAAATGTTCGACTGTGGGTCTTACCTACATATAACCAACTGAGCATTTCTCTCATTGTAAAATAAATACAATTTCCGATCAAAGTAATATACAATAATAATAATTGCCAAAGCAGTAACAATGTGAAGCCTTTTTTTTTTACAAAAAAATCTCTCAATTCTATGAAAAAAAACAAATGTAATATTTTCGCAAAACGTGCGGTGAGGTTACAATGCAGTGAATGGAAAGGAGATCGGAATCAAAGTTGTAGCAAGCAAGTTTCTCCTTGCTGAAATTTGTACCATTCAGTTTGTACGTCGATCGGTATTAATATACATCTCTCCTTCTCATTCAGTGCATTTTACCCACTGCCATCTTGTCCTCGTGACATACAATTGCAGATTAAACTGTGTTTCTGGTGTTACAAACGAGCCTTACTCTTTGTTAAAAAAAAATACGATTTGGTGGGGTGACCTTAATGCAAACCCGAGACTGAGCAACAGGAGGTGGGATCCGGACTGAATTAACATCGGGGGTGTGAGAAGGGATCTGAAACAGATCAGAAACAGCCTAAGACAGAACTGAGTTTAGTTCCTGTGAGGGATAAATTGAATCTGCCCCATTGCCTATGTTTAAAATTGCCCCATTCCCACCTCTCCTCTGTTCTTCCAGGATACACCGATGTTATTTTCCATCAGTTACATTGAAATAGCTGATAATGAATATTGTCCCTAAATTCAACCTACGCTTAAAAACTAACCAGAAACCTCACCAGATTTTAAACACAGTGTGCTTTAAACTTGTTTTGAACTTGAAAAATTGGATTAAAGGCATCAATTCTGCATCTTTTGAACTCCATCTACACCCACTCCTTATCGCAATGTAATTTGCAGTAATTCTTAACCCATTTCTTATAAGCAACGTGTAAATGACTGAATTTCTAAAGCCCCGTCAGGGTGCATTGTTCCAGAGTGCTTTCGTTGTTCTACAAATGCGTCGGTTTAAGAAATCCATTAAGAAACAGCGCAGAATTAAGACCCTGTACAAGCCACAATACTCAACACCCAAAAGATACCTTCAGCTTTATAATGACCGAAAGTAACGTCGTTTGAATTTCTAATGATTAGTTTACCGAAAGGAGAATGAATATATTATTGCCTTCGCGATTTATTTTTTAGCGTATCCAAGATGGGCAACAGAGATTGAAAAAAGGTAAAGCAGCAAGTATTTTGTTTTCAAGTATATTTTTTTTTGCCAAACGTCAATTAGGTCTGGTCTTATAACTCTCTCTGCTCGTTTCACATTCTCTAATGCACCCCAGCACCTTGGGAACGCCCTCCCGACGTCGAAAGGCGCTTACACGAACGTAAATCGGTTGTTGGATTGTAACTCCGGACGCAGGTGGCTGTGCCTTTCACCCGGGCACCCAGCTGTGGCTGGTAGCGTGTGGCGCGGGGGGTCGGGCGCTCACGGTGAGGGCAACGTTCTGCGTTGGCACCGCGCAGTCAAAGTTAAAGTCCAGCTCGTCGCTGTCCATGAACTCGTTGAGAATGATCGACTCCACGTCGCACTCCAGGGTGCCGTGGAACATGTCTAGGTCCAGGTCGGCGGGGAACTTATCTTGGCTCCCGACGGAGATGTGGATGCCCCCCTGGCAGGAGTTCAGCCTGAAGTCCGGGACCCCCACATGCACCCCGTGACTGACGAGGGTGTGTAGGTGGTGCTGGTGAGGGTGGGGGTGGGCGTGCGGGTGGGGGTGGGCGTGCGGATGCGCAACCACGGAGCTGACGGTCCCCGTGTCCGAGGGCAGGCCCATAAGGCTGATGGAATTGGTTAAGGCACCGTTGCTGACAGCCGGGTTCTGCTGCACTGGCGACGGATGGTGAAACGGGCTGCCGTTCATCAACCGGGGTGAGCGGACGTTGAAGGGCGACAGGCCGGGCTCCGCGCACATGGCCAGGTTCGACCTCTGGCTCTGGGACGGTGCCGAGGCTCCGGCCTGAGGCATCAGAGGGTCCGCCTGTGTCATCATGACCTCCTTGTGCCGCAGCGACTCGGGTGTCAACAGGTCCTGCAGCATGCGGTTGCCGTAGTGGTTGACGGTCGAGAACGTGACGGGTTTGTTCTCCTGAATAGTCTGCATGGGCGCGTGGCGGAGCAGGGTCATGGCCGGTGGGCTGTACATGGTCGCGCTGTAGGCACTGGTCTGGCTGCCCAGCGCCGAGCACTTGGATCCGAACGAGAAGCTGGAACTCCTCTGCCTCAGGCACCCCGTGGGGATGGGCTGAGCCGGGCTCCCGTTGTAACCGTCCTGCAGGTCCTCGAGGAGGGTCTCGGTCAACCCCTCATTCAGGTTAATGGTGCCCGCCAGGTCGGCCAGCCTGGGGAGCTCCACCGAACACCGGCTGTTCACGGAGGGCGAGAGGGCGCTGGAGGGGCTGGAGTACAGCAACGGGGACGACGGGGGCCCCTCCGGGTCCTCCAGGTCGTCCAGCTCGGAGTTGGCCATGATGGGGGACAGGCGGCCGCTCAGAGTGCTGGCCGCAGAGTTGGCGCGCGATCGGAAGTCACTCCACGCGTCGAACTCGTCGCTGGCGTGGGAGGCGGGGCTGCCCGACCACTTGGTGTGCTGCGACGAGGGGCTGCCCTCGCTGCCCTCCTGTGCCGCCTGCAGGGCGGCCTTCTTCTTGCTCGCCCGCCCCTTGCTCTTCAGGTACTTGGAGCTGTTGTCCATGGACACCGCCCGCCTGCGCGGAGATTTCCCCGTCTTGCCCCCGTCGGGGTTCAGCATCCACCACGAGCTCTTGCCCGTGCCCTCGTTCTGGACGCGGATGAACCTGCTGTGCAGGGACAGGTTGTGCCTTATCGAGTTCTGTAGGAACGAAGAGGAGAGGCGTGAGCGACAAGCCACCGAGCGACCGACGGGTAAATGAAACACTTCGCACAACGCCACGACCCACCATGGCCTTTGAAGTCGGCGACCAATTTTATCTGCAGGGGATCGATGGCCACAACACCGGGAGAGAGAACCTCCCTTCTCTTTTCTAATGGGGGTCACAGGATTTTTTTACCGTCACCTCAACAGGCGCAGACATGATCACAGTCTGACCTCTCATCCAAAGGATGTCACTTCGTACAATGCAGCCCCCACCAACCGCCACCACCCCCCCCACACCCCCACACAACACTGCACTGGAATTCCAGCCTCGACTGTGAGCTCAAAAACCCAGGGCAGGGCTTGAACCCCTCAGTCTTCTGACCCAGATAATTATTTCATATCATGATCGCTCACACTATCACGGGCACAGTTCAGCACTGGCGTGCTCGCAGAAGGGAGTCTTTCCGAGGGCCATTTTTAAGACGAAACGGGCTGATACGACTGGGCTAAGGGTCTTGGCGAGTGTGCAAATACCGGTACATTAACACATCGGGTAAGTGAAGTGTTCATAAAAGGCATCGATGAGCTCCTGAACCAAAATGTCACAGGTTCTAAGAACTGGAAAGCACACCCTGTATATTTATACTGGGGCTGCAATATCTGTTTGAAACTAAATTGATCACCATCCCTTCAGTTATTTCAATGGGCTGATGCTCATCAGGTGCTATTTCAGTCTCTCACTAGTGTGTCCTCGCTGTCCATTATTACTTTTGGGATGAAGAGCCTTAGTAAGCCTTCAGGGGGTAGGCACTGCACGTCTCTTAACACACTGCTTTCCACTAAGGTTTGCTTTGATGCTCGCTGCTGAGGGAGATTGACAGATTAAGGTGATGCCATTTGACTCTATTTGGGAGATTAGCGGGGGCGGAGGGGGACACGGAGGAGGAGGAGGTGGGTATGGAAGTCACGTGACCCAGTTCTAAATATCGCTTTGATTTCCGTATCCCGTTACAGGTTCATAACTTCCAGATTTAGAAAATCAAAGCTCGACAGAACATGGCAACGGCAAAGCAGATGATAATTTCACGCCCGACTTTAACAATCGCTGAATTGGCGAAATGACATTGAAAGATCGGGCCTCTCTTATCAGTTTAATTGCATTTCCAAAACAAAAAACAATAATAAATTGGTCATTTTCAATCTACGACTGTTTGTGGGACATTGCTGTGCGCAATTGGCTGCCGCGTTCGCCCACAAATATACAGTCAATTCACTTTACAGTCTATTCTGTGAAGAGGAGTGGTCTTGATTTTCAGGCATTTCCCATTGAGTCATTTGGTACCTCACCCAAGTGGTTACTCTTCACCTTAGACTAACAAACTTCATTGAACAACTCATCCAAAGGACAGTATCTCTAATGATGTACCATCGTTGGGAGTTTCATAATGGACTATGAGCTCAAGTCACAAAGTGGGGCTTGAACCCACAATCTTCTGACCCAGAGGCAGAGAGCGCTAGCAACTGAGCTCCCGATGCCCTTGTTCAATCCCAGAACCAGATGGGTTTGTATTTATGTATGTATTTATTTATCTATTTCCCAAGGAAAGCTCAATAGCATTAGGGCAATCAAAAGGAATCTCAATTCTCTGTAGGAAGTACACAAGCAGATAATTTTCCCGTTGCCTAGACTACAGTCCGACACTGTCAAAATAATTCTTGCCGTATTCGAGAAGAAAATGTAAGGAAAAATAGTGTGTGAGTTGCGCTCGTTTGCTGTGGAAAATAATGACTGCCAACAAGCTTCTCATGTAGACTACAGTGTCTGTTATGAATAAATAAATTATCCCCTACATTTGATAGTAATAAGAAAATAATATCTAATAATCCTTGAATTTGATATCGCGCCTTTCACCCCGGGAAGACATCTCAAAGCGCTTTGCAGGATTTATTGTAAAACGTAGCAACTGCGTATTTTGTAAGCAGACAATTTGTGTACAGCAATGTCCCACAAAACAGCCACGTTGACTAATTCTATCTGGGAGATTGTCGGCCAGGATACCAGGAGAGAGAAACTCCCTTCTCTTTTGACGAGTGCCACGGGATCTTTAATGTCCACCTGAACAGGCACAGATGGACAGTTTAATGTCTCACCCGAAGGACGGTGACTCAGACAGTGCAGCGCTCCGCCTCCCCCCCCCACCCCACAGCATGCACTGCCCGGATTAGAACATCACAGCGTGTGTCATCGAAATGTCTCAATGGCGCTTCCCGGGGTTTACAGCAAAGCGGGGTGACTGCGTACTTGTCAAAGTGGACGTACTCTAAAGTGAACCCAAGGGCTTTGATTCCATAAAATTTTCAGGGTGATCCAACCGCCCACCTCCTCTCCCTCTATTTCACCTGACCCACCCGCTCCCTCCGTCACCCTCAAAGGTTATGTTACGTTATGATTCTGGAAAGAAAACACAAAAGTATTGCCTATGCAGCCCACGGACGTTTCTCAAACCGGCAGCCAAAAGGTTGGAACCACCCCCACCACCGACCACCCCCGACCACCCCCGACCACTCTAAATGAATTGCTAATCTATCCCCCAAAAAAGCCCCCAAAATCTCGAAACTCTTGGAACTTTTATTTTCACTTGAAACGCTGGTTGCCTTGATGCCAGCTGCGCTGCTCATCTGTTGGGGGTGAAGAGTTCAGTGCAAAGCTCTGGGTACGAACACTGTTGACTCAGGAATGACATTCCCATCACAATAGCCTCTCGTTGGCCAAAAGTCTCTATTATATATACAGCTACAGCTGAGACGTTGGTGGTGGTGGGTGGTGGGGGGGGGGTGGGTGGATGGGATGGGGGGGGGGGGTGGGGGGGGGAGTTGATTCCAACGTAATTATGTGTTGCGGTTAGCGCCTGATTCTCCGGTCCGACCGCCTGCATCAATCTCCTCCCGTCTCCTCGCATTATCCCTTCACCTGGTGCCATCGCTCGGTGGAGTGGCTCAATTATTGCAGCGGGGAAGCGGAGGGCGTTTTGACGTTCAAATTGAAGGTGTGCAAATTCGGGATCCTGAACTCTGCAGCGCTGGGTTTTAATTAGACGTATTGTCAGAACACAAGGCAACGTGTCATTAGCATCTGTTTAAAGATCCACGCGCCTGAGCAGCAAAGAACGAGGGTGAAATAAATAGGACGTGGAAATGGAACGCAGGTGCCTAGATTACCTCTTGCTTTCAAATCCGGCTCCTCTGAGCCATTGAAAAGCCCACCCACCGCCCCCCACCCCTCCCTCCTCAACCCACCCACTCACCCACCCACCCCGTCTCCCTCTCTTTACGGAACGAGATGTCCCACAGCCCGTCCGCTCCACCGAGCTTTCAGCCACTACGCCCTGACACTCTGGGTCTCTCAGCCTCAATTCCCCCTGCCTCGCCCCCCCCTTCCTCGCTCAGCTTCACCCGAAGACCTTCCTCTTCGACCGTGCCTCCAGTCACCGCCCCCCCCATCTCCTGCTCGGCGTTAAGCTCCCCCACTGTTAAGCGCTCCAAGACCCTACCCCGCATGAAGGGCACTGAATAAATTACAAGTCGTTGTTGCTGTAATAAGTCTATTGCTCACAGCTATTCAGTGTCACTGAGATACCGAGAAAGCAGTGTCAGATTTAATACTGTCAGTCAGGCAAGACAAGGTGACGAATGACATTTTCTGCCACGTGTTACAGAAGGGACATGGTGGCATGTTTAGTCTTGTGTTCACCTCGGAAATATCCGTGGGCTTTGAAATGCAAACACTCTGTGTGTGTGTGTGTGTAATGGAGGGGGGGTGGTGTTTAGTGGATGTGTGTGTCTGTGCCTGACAGATTTCAGCCTCTGGATGATTATTACCCACTGCAATAATCCAGACAAACACTGTAACACCATAACTTTTCATGTAATGAACCTTTCCTGATATCTCCTCTTACATTCCATATATGAACGTTAATTAAGCAGCCCTCGCTAATGATTCCTGCACCGAGTCATTTTTCATTTCTTTACAGCCAATTTCCTATGTTCTTTCCGTTGTCATTAAAAAAGATGATCAGTCTGTGATCTCTGACTGACGATGAGCATTCCTTGCCAACGGCAACGTTAACAACACCCCCCCCCCCCTTCTCTCTTCCCCCTCCCCTCGTTTGTGTACTGCGTGTGGGAGGGAGGGAACTAGAGAGCGAGGAGTCTTTGTCGAGTCTTTATCCGTACTGTAACACAGTGCTGCCTTGTTTCAGAACAACAGCTGGACACTGAGAGGTCTGAAATTCCACTGGCCTGAGCCCGTTTTGTCCCAAGATTTAAGGTCGCCCCAAAAAACAGGGAATATTCCTAAAACTCGCTGCTAATTTGGGATTTCTTCTTGCGAAAAAGCACCCTTCTGAATTAGCGCTGGGTTTAAGAATTACTCATTTTGTTTCCAGCCACAAAATGGTGTTGCGCACTAAAACTAGGTAGGATTTGGGGCTCCAAATATAACTCCCAAACTCACGGGAGGTGGCTCTCACGCATTCATGTACAGGCTATCGGATATGACTGGAGATTTACGTAGATTTATATAGACTGTACAGCACAGAAACAGGCCTTATCGAATACTGACCTGCTAACCTAGCCCTTATCATTCTTGAGTCATGATACCTGTGAGTGAAAAAACCCCAATCTTACCCCACTCCCCTCGTTTTAACCACAAATCTAAAGAAATCTAAATGTTTTGTGTTCAGTGTTCGCCACAATAGGGAAGTGTTGACTTGGGGTGAGAAGGATGGAATTTTAGCCCTACTCCCTTCAAAATAGCATCTTATAACCGGGTTCCACTGTATCTTCAGAAATACAGATGCGCGAGATTAGTAATGGCGATATATTCAATGCAAAGTCCTATAGCGTACTAGTTAGAGCACTCGCCTCGCAAGTGAGAGGACTCTGATTTGATTCCCGGGCAGGGCGAAACCTTCGGGTGGTTTCCTTAATCCACGCGCACGTCTCTCTTTACCTAGCAGTAATTAAGAGCCTGGTTGTTAGTTGATTGGCGGATTGCTTTCCGGGGGTAATAATCCCTTCCAAAGAATAAATAAATAACACTCAATCCACAACTGCTTGTGGGACACTGCTGTGCGCAATTGGCTGCCGAGTTTGGCCTACAAAATCCACAGTCAATTCACTTTATAGGGTATCCTATAAAGCACTTTGAGACGTCTCAACGACATGATAAGGCGATGTATCAAATACAAGGATTATTATTATTGCTATTATAATGTTAAATAACCGTCTAAGGCACCGATCAGTTAGAAGAAATTGCTTTGGAGGAGACGTACTGAAAATCACAGCATGTGGTTGATGTGAGGTACTGCGTAAATTTCTCTTTGACTTGTACTTTCTCATCACGTACAGTCTAACTGGTTGAGAATCCGAGGCTAAAAGGACAAGTCACTGTCTACCACATGTCTCTTATCTTCCTTTATTGGAATAGTTACACTTATGGTCCATTAGGTACTAGATTCTCCCAAGTTCCTGGCCCTGTCATTACCAGATTATCAGATCCTGATTTTGTGTGGCTGGTCTTTGTCCCCCACCCCCCCCCCCCCCACCCCCACCACACCTTCTCACCGCAGTGTTGAGTTTACTAGCCTCAGGAAGCACTTATCATTACCAGCAATCTGGTTGTGTGAATCAGAGAGGAAGGCTGAATCACGCTTGAACGACCCACACATTGTGACCTGTGGGAGCGAAAAACCCAAATCTTCCCCCCCCCCACCCTATCCTTCTTACCGCAAATAAGTTACTCAATAAGTTGCGACTGTTTGTGGGACGCTGCTGTGCGCAATTGGCTGCCGCGTTGTGCCCACAAAATATACAGTCAAGTCACTTCACAGTGAATCCTGTGAAGCGCTTTGAGACGCCTCGAAGATGCGATCAGGTGCTGTATCAAACGCAAGGAATATTATTACTATCATTAAAAGCCTTTGAAGAAATCCAACAGTTAGAGACACACCTTCCAGCAACTGCGTGGAAAGAAAAAGGCTGAAGGGCTTATTTCTGCAGCGTTTATAACCAAATATCCCGGAGTATCACTGAACTTCCAGCTCGACTGACTAATGTGGGGAAATCCGGTCTGTTGATCCAGAATTTCCAGCAATGCCTTTATACACAGATCAGCAGCACAAACACAAGTTGATCCCAACACCCCCAACACTGCACCCCCTGCACACACACGCACATACACACACACACACACACACACACAGATGCTGACAAACAATTTGCCTTCTTACATCGTCTTCAATCGTTAGCTTATGTGAAGGTAATTAATTTTGTTAACAGGTGCCTGACCACAGCCTCGATGAGCGTCACTGCTTTGAGATGACATTCTCCTAGACATGAGAGTACGCTGTGTAAATGTAAATTACATTGTATTGCCTCCACCCCGCTCTCTCTCTCTCTCTCCTGCCAAGCGTGCCCTCTGCTTAGTAACCTGCCAAACTGCAACTCGCAATGATGTCTTTAGAAGCTCGTCTGAAGAGTAAGGAGCGGGGAGACTTAGTTCGCCAATAATAAATCAATGGCAAGTTTCTCAGCCTGAGCTGTAGCCCAATGGATGCTCCTTCCTGCTACACGTCCTACACGCAGCCCTGCTGCCTTTAAACAAACACTAAGTGGGCACGGAATGGTATAAAAATAGATGCTGTTAATTTATTTTTTTATTTTACGGAGCTGCCAGTTTACGGGCGGACATCTTTCAGGTCAATCTGGGGGCTCCTCAAGTCACCAGCCATGCTGTGTTTTGGTATGACGGATATGACACAGGTCTCAGAGGAACTTTGAGAAATGGGGAGGAAGGGGGAAGCGGAGGGGCAGAACGGAGGGGGCTGAAAGGGGATGGACGGAGGGAGGGGGGGAATGGGGGGGTCACTCCACTCCACAGTAAAACCTTGCAGTAAAAGGGCTTTGAGACATCTCGACGACGAGCTGTTGGGATTCATCAACGGGTCTACAATCGTCATGACCGATAAACGAGACCCGTTGGGAGAGGAGTTTCAAACGCTCTCAGGAGCCTCGCGATGGCAGATTGCTGAGTGCCGAACCAGAGAGGGAGCCGGGAGAGGACACAGGGCTAGGAGGAGCCAAGCTCTCGGAGGCCCAGTGAACTGGCTTGTGTTCTTGGCCGCTTCCCAGTGAACTCCCGGAATCCAGGCTGTAAATAGCTCAGGTAACGAGCCCGCCAACCACCGGGCTTGTTTTCACGTCTGGTGCAGATCACTGCGTGTCGCTTGGGAAGAACAAGTTGTACCGACCGAACGGGATCAAAACAAATCCAGTGCGTGGTCAGCAGAGCGGCTCACTTGCATCTGTGGTGCTAAATGCGTCACTCGGAACGGGTCCCGAAGCGATCCTGGATTCAGCCCAACTCCTCCTGAACAGGCTCCACACAAAGCAGTGAGCCCGAACACACTCAACGCCGGGCCCCACGTATGATAATAGGCCACCGGGTGATGTGTTGGAGCCCACAGTCACTCCGTGTTCCTATCTCCATGATGATGATGATGAGGATAATGATAATAATCAGAATAATCCTTACGTGAGGACGTCCCAAATTTACAGTAGATCTACTGTAAAGCGTCGTGAATTTGTGGCGAAACACAGCGGCCGATTTGCGCACATTAACGTCCCACGAACAGCCACGTAGCGAATGGCCAGTTTTACTCGGGGGATTGTTGGCCAGGACACCGGGTTTAACTGGAGAGAGCATAGTTGAAGATATGGGGGTTTTTTAAATGAGGATTTGGTGGGGCGGAGGAAAGGTGGGTGGGGGGCTGGGGAACACAGGTCACAAGGCGACTCTGGAAGGGAGTTCAAGTGAGGAGAGAAGCAGTGGCTGTAAAGTTTGGTTACCAATAATTCCTAATTAAAGCACTACAAAGTAACACTGACAAGTTCAACTGGTCCCTTCAATATCTGGTCAAAACCCACAAGAAGGAATTACTGCTGAGACGGGGTTGAGGGAAAGGGGAGACGTCCGAGAGACTGATTTAATATTTGCTCTCGGAATCAACTGGGGGAAATTTCCGAGCTCGCTGATATATAATTAAACATTTCACATAATGTCGTTCAGGAGACAAGTATCTGACCCGTAGTGTCACACGCAACACATCGCTGTTACTCATACCTTTGGCTGTGCTCCAAGCTCCTTGTGGCTTACAGAAATCCATGTTCCCTGTGATATGTTGCAACATCTGTCTGCAGTGCGGTGAGCTGCCATTTACTACACAGGGAGTTGGGTTACAGCTGAAAAATAATTGCTGCAGTCTTTTGAAGGGAGTGAATCTGCCACTTAGCCCGGGCCAGGATGAAGGCTTAACCTGGTTTGCGGTCGGGGTTACAAAACAAACCATGTCAAAATGGTTAACTCCTTCCTTTCCCCGTGACTTTGACCGTGTATTCAGCCACCTTCCCACCCCCTGCCCTCCACCCCTCCTGACCCCAACTCGGGTCCAAAACCCCCCCTGACTGTCCATCGCCCTGGGACGTCTTTCTGATGTGAATTGCGCCATACAAGTGTAACGCAACTTCACGTCCCAACACCCCCCCCCCCCCCCACCCCCAGGCTCCGCCACAGTGGAGCGCTCTGAGACTCTACCCTGCGTGGAGGGTGCTATATAAGTGCACGTTGTTGTTGTTGTAATTTGGTGGTGTTGCTGTGTCCCGTTTGCAAAAGGCACGTCACTGGGGAGGTTAAGGGACGTGGGGAAACCCAGCGAAAATGGGATCAAAGAACAATCACAGGTGACTAAAACAGCAGGGGAGGAGGGCGAGGGGGGGGGGGGGGTTGACAGGCAGAATAGATTGCCCGGCCATGCGTCTCTTCTTCCTACATTCCCTGAGAGGCCTCGGAGTTCTCAAGTCTTTCGATATTGTTTTTCAGCACGGAAAGGAAGGTTATGTAAGGGACCCACGCCCCTCAAATCACAGCGGTGTAAAATGAGACCGTTTGCATTCAAGAGCATTTGTAATTAGGCATTAAAGAAGGGTGTGGGTCGGTTTGATTCCAGGCATTTGGCTTCTCAGAACTGAGCCTTGCTCAACTCCCAGTATTACTGAGGCGATGCCTACAGAGGTGTCATTGTTACGCTCTCAGATTATATAAAGGTAAGACACCGGGGCGGGGGGGGAAGGGGTAATAAACAGATTTGCGTCAGGCTCAACAGGAAGGGGCCCCGGTGCTGACATCCGCGGTGACCCAATGACCCAGAAGTCAGTCGTTTTTCCCTGGAAACAGCCATACTTGGGATTTTTTTTTAATTAACACGCCATGTTATAGTGAGGTCCCGCTTCTATGTGTGATAGGACAACCCAGGGAGCTGGCCGCGGAGGTGGATAATGCCAGCAAGTTCAAGAGGGAATTGGACAGCTGTTTGGGGAAGAAATCAATTGAGGGACACGAGAGGGAAATTAATGGGGGTGGATCTTTATTTTGAGGGGGGGGTGGGGGGAGAACTGCTTTTCCAGGCCTGTATAATCCTACATTCTTCCATTTTGCCCACAAAACACACAGTCGATTCACTTTACTTAGCTTTGATAAATCTCGAAGACGTGATAAGGCAATGCAAGGATTATTATCATTTCCCCAGCATCTGCCAGCTACCATTGCGTCCTTTCTCTCTCACTTTCTAGAAAGGGGAGAGATTCTGTTTGAAAGAGGTTTGTATATCAAAGCAATGATAAAAAGGGGGGATTTGTATACGAGTGCATTGGGAACAAGGAGTGCAGAGTGACTGAAACCACATCATTACTGACACCTGCGATTCACACACTACCTGCTTTGTTCGTCTTTGGAGGCCGGATTGTGATGTTAATCTAACATAAAAGCTCTTTTGCATACCGCATCTCAATAATGTTAACAGTACAGCAAGCACGGTGCCAATACTCTCAACGGTGCAGACTCTACATAATATCCCAACCTCTCTTCTGAGCCATTGAATTTTACTGTCCTCAATTCTGCCTTCTCTTCCTCTTTCTCCCTGAATCCCTAACCCTTTGAGCCCTGGTTTTCCTTTTCAAGTGCCCGTCAGTACGTACAGCTTTGCTCTGTCCAGAAGAAGTAAAGGTAATAATAATCCTTGACACAGAGCCAGAAGTCTCAAAAAAACTTCACATGATTTACTGTAAAGAACAGTGGCTCGTGCATTTGTAGGCGAGCGCAGCAGCCAGTTTGCGTACAGCAATGCCCCCCACACACAGCCATGAAGTGAATGAGCAACTCTATTTGGCCAGGACACCAGGGGAATCTTTGTTCTCTTTTTTGACAGAGCTACAGGGTCTTTAATGCTTACCTAAACAGGCAGACGGGACCTCAGTTTAGCCTCTCATCTGAAGGACAGCACCTCCATCAATGCAGCGTGTCGCACTTGAACCTAATACTAATTTGGTCACTCAATCCGTTACTGTTCGTGGGAACATTGCTGTGCGCGTTTCACCCACAAAATACACAGCCAATTCACTTTACAGTATATTCTGTGAAGTGCTTTGAGACGCCTCAACTACGTGATTATTATTATTATTATTATTAGGCAGTGAGTTCGAAGGCTGACTTGGGGCTCAGATGACACACATTCATTCAGTTGTTTCAGAGCAATCGGAGGGACCGACTGGTTTCTTTTCCAGAAATCGGTCATGTTTTTGATGCCTTGATTCCATCGGTAGCAAAATGCTAGGTTTGTGAGCCAGACAGTTACAGGAAATTAGTCTGTCCCTTGAAGGAAGCAAGTCTAGTCATCCGTCCCTGAATTCCCCCAGTGCCAGGGCACTCCAGCCCGAGGCTCCAGCACCCGCTTATTTTGGTAGCTGAAAATTCCACGACTTGCTGGAAAAACACTGAAATATTCACTAGAATTTTTTACTTGGATGGTTTCAAGCTTTGTCTGAACCTTGCGTGCCTTCCTGGGGTCAAACCTCCCCCACATCATTACAGCAGAATGCTGTATAATAATTATAAAAAATAATCATGCTTGCAATTTGATATAATAATAATAATAATCCTTACATTTGGTTTAGCGTCTATAACTTTGAAACTTCTCTATGCCCTATAGAGGTAATTGTTGCTAAGTGTAGTTACTGTTTTTGTAGGCAAATGCGCTCAGCAAGATCCCACAAACAGCCATGAGGTGAACGACTGATTCATCTGGGGAATCGTCAGCCAGGACACCGGGGCAAACTCTCTTCTCAAATAGTTTCACAACGTATTGAAAGCCCACCTGGTTCGGGCCTTGGTTTGGGGTCTGATCTGCAGTCCTGCCACTCGTGTCGCCCTTGACTGAGACTGGAACTTGAACTGGTAGCATTCTTTCACCCATCCCACAAGCGAAAATGCTACCCGTTGAACCAAGATAACACTGAGGGCCCGTTTTGGAGTTCCCTTGGACCCCAAAGGAGAACTGAATCGCCACCCTGCCCCCCCCCACCCCCACTATCTGCAGTCAATCATTCAACTTACCCAGTTACAAATATGTGGACTTAATGTCCTCCTTGGGAATGTGTCACAGATACGCTGTTTCCCTGAATGAGTCCCAGCTTGTTCATACTGCATTTTTTGGCCAGGGTTCGAATGCGTGTATTCGATGCCCTGTTAGACAGCTAAAGACCCAAAATACATCCGAGGGGGTTTCTTTGTTATTGCAACAATGTCAGCTGTCATCTGCAGAACCCAATCTCAACAACTGGCTCCATCATGCACAAAGCAAAGCCTCGATCAGCTGGGGAGGTGAGAAGTTAATTCGGCAATTATTTCATTAGCAATTGGTTTGTCTGTCGACTCGGGGATTTGATAGTCATTTACTCATTTAAAAAGACTCCTGCAGCAAGAAGAGTTCCCTCGCCCCACCCCCTCCCCCTCTCGATTTTATCTCTGATTGCCCCCCAATCGCTCCTTTGCATCTCATCAGTTTGATTCAATTGATAGCACACTTAACAATAATAATACTAATCCTTGCATTTGACACAGGGCATTATCGTGGCTTTGAGACATCTCAAAGGGCTTCACAGAATATACTCTAAAGGGAAATGACTATATTTTGTGGGCGAAATGGGGCAGCCAATTGCGCACTTGCCTCTAAATAATTCCTGGCACCTCATATCGAGCCCCAGATTTTTAACCCCCTTCGTGTTTTTTTTCCAGTGCAGAATCTTATCCAGTTCCCTTTCGAAAAATTCCCTTGATCCTACCTCAGTAGTGGCTTGTGGTGGTGAAACCAAACCCTTACAGTCCTCTGAGTGAAGAAATTCCTACCAACCTCACCCCTAATGTCTATGCTAACAATCCCGACACATTTCGAAAGAAATGAAATTCTTGCATGGTTGAAGGGGAGACGTAACAGGAAACAATTTGACTTAACAGGAGGGCGATCTGCAGTAAACTTTAAATAATAAAGTCTTTTTTTAACAGTCTCAACTCCACGAGATCGCAACTCATCGAGTTCAATTCGAACCCTTTCTGCATTGTGGAGTTTGTTGGATAGTGCGCTATAATAATAATAATTCCATTAGTATAATAATGATACAATAACCCTCGCATTGATACAGCGTCTTACCACATCATCAAAATATCTCAAAAACGCTTCACCGGATTTTACTGCAAAGTGTAGTGACTGTGTATTTTGCAGGCGAACCCGATTTGTGCAAAGTCACGTCCCACAATCAACCATGAAGTGAGTGACCGGTTGTCATAGCATCATAGAATCTTACGGCTCAGAAGGAGGCCATTCGGCCCATCGTGCCTGTGCCGTCTCTTTGAAAAGAGCTACCCGACTAGTCCCACTCCCCCCGCTCTTACCCCAGAGCCCTGAAAATATTTCCTTTTTCTTCTGAGAGATTGTCAGGCAGGAACGCCGTGAGAGCGAAACTCCCTGCTCTTTTTCGAATAGCGCCCGGGATCTTTAAAGTCCACCTGGAGAGGCACAGACAGGACCTTGGTTTAGCGTTTCATTGGGAAGGGGGTGGAGGGAGGTTCAAAGTGAGGGCTTGAGCGCTGACTCAGAGTGTCGGCCTCCATATGCTTCAGTCTCACATCAGGCCGTCCGTGTGACCTGGAGTGTGATGGCACCAGCTGGGCTCCCAAGTCCTATCCAGAATAATTATTTTGTCTAAAATGATTTGCGACCCCCCCCAACCCCCCAGAAAAAATGTTCCGCAAGCCATTCCTCACAGAAAAATCTAGGCGTGTGTACGTATCTATGAAAAATGAGACCCAGCCATCAAAATATCCTCGGAAAAGGCTCGAGCAATTGGAATGCATAATAGATGTGTGGTATTGATACCTTCATTCTCGGTCAATTCATGCTTAGCGGCCCTTGAAATAACTGAAGCTGCTGTGCCACACAGTGACAGAAGAAACCCTTTGATATTCAAGCTTCTCGTACAAAAGACTCTCGTTCAAAGCTGCTCCGCTTCACACGACCTCGAGGTAAGATGTGAGCTGGTGTTTCAATTAGTATCGCTCATGGCTTTGCTCAAACTTGGCTTAGAGAGATCCCAGCACTCTAATCTCCTCGCCCAGGTGCCTCTTTGGGTTGGTTATAACGCGCGAGTGTTAAGACGCTGAACGGTCCATGCACTGCAATGATCTGTCACCCCCCCTACACCCCACCGCCAGCCTCTTTCAAGGCCCTTCTCAAGACCCTCCTCTTTGGTCACCCTCCTACCCCTGACCCTCCCAGCCCCCCATCCGTCCTGATCCCAACCCCCAGCTCGGGTACAAATCCTGACTGTCCAGCGCCTTGGGACGTCCTCCCGTCGTGAAAGGCGCGGTTCAAATGTAACTTGTTGTTATCAGTAAACCTGCCTTATAAGAGGCTGGGGTTTCTTATCGGAGGGGGGGGGGGGGCACCTTATAAGGGGGTTCTAATGAATCCACCAGATTTCAGTTTCAAGCTCCGCAATGAACAACAGTAACTGCTTGAAGGGTGCACAGCTGTCACCTTTCCTGTCTGCCAGTCACTTCAGTTCATAGCTGCGGTTATGCTGAAAGCTACATTGTGAACTATCCACCCAGATTTCGGTTGATAACTCGAAGAGTTCCTGGCTGCGTCATCGGGGGGGGGGGGGGGGGGGGTGAGGTGGTTTTGGCTAAAAATACTTCCTGAGAAACCCGCAGAAAGATTTCCCGAGCTGCATAAGGTGGAACTTGATGCCTAGTACAACAACTACAACAACTTGTATTTACGTCGTGACCTTCGCACGGGGTAAGGTCTCGGGAGCGCTTGACAATTGTTCAGGTGAGAGAGTTTTCAATACGTGAATGTAACGGGAGCTGGGAGATGAAGTAACTAATATATCCTTATTTTCCCGCGACTGATGCTCGGTAGGCCGTCAGTTGTGGAGTAGCGGGAAGAGCACTGGTTTGGGAATAAAAATACTGCGGAACGTATATCGTGTCTCCTGTGCAGCGTTTCGAGACATCTTCCTGACGACGTGAAAGACACCGCATCAAACGTAAGGGTTTTTGTGATTAGCATCGTTAAGTTGTTGTTATTATTATTATTATTATTAATATTATTGCACAGCCGCTCTGAGCTCATCTCCATGGCACCAGTGTTCATTGCGCGAACAAGATCCGGGCATAACAAGCCAATGCAAAAACTCTGGGTAACCTCTCATTAAAATGTGCACGCACAGAAGGGCCTCGGGGCTTGCAGGCTGATTGCAGTGCAGCCATTAACCAGAGTCGCAATCCAGGCGAGGAAGGATGGCTGCGAAGGGGTGGGGGAGAGGCAGGGGGATGGGATGGGGTGGGGTGGGGTGGGGTGTCGGAGGTGTTGGGGGAGAGGCGGGGATGAGAGGGTGGGGGGGTACGGGAGGGCTTGCCAATCTCTGTGCTCGCAGCCAAGGCTGCTTGTGTTGCGGTGCCAGCCCTCTGTCAGTTTGAATATCACTTATTATTATGTGGCGCCTAATTATAATAATCCAGAGACTGGCAATTCTGGTTCTACCTCTTTGCAGTGCGCAGGTGAGCCTGACGAGTTTTTCTCTCCCCCGCCTAACCCTCCCCACATCCCACCCCCCCACCCCCCCCACCCGCCGTCCACCCACCTGTCCGCTCGCCCATAGGCAAGACTGCAACAACAACACATCCTGCGTCTGACCCATCCCAGATGCACACCATCGGGGGGGGCGGTGTTGCCAGCTCCCCCCTGTGCTGACAGATTGTTTTGTTCCATCGCAAGGAACCAGACTCAACGTGCATTTTTGCACATCCCAGGGGGTGCTCTGAGCGAGGCATTAAAAGCCTTTACGCTGTTGAGAATCCACTTTAATATTTCCTGCTTTAATATTTTCTAACCATCTCTCCTCCTCCCCGCCCCCCACCCCCCACTACCACCCTCTCTGTTCCCCAAAGGACACACCGCTGTTCAAAATAATATAAGAGGGGTCATTTTCTTGGTCAACCGGGTGTCTGACACACGCGGAAACCCATCACCGTGCTTAACAGCATCCGAACCGCAGACTGAAACACCACGCGTGTGCCACCTGATGCTGAAAATGGGCAGCGTGGGCTTTTGATCACTGCAATGTGCCGTTCATTACTGCACATCGTCAAACTGTAAAAGCAATTGATTTTCTGCCGGGAACTGTGGATAAAGATGTGGAGGTCCGTAGTGTGGTGGTTAGCGCCCTGGCCTCGAGAGCAAGAGGACCCAGGGTTGATTCCCAGGCGGGGCGAAACTTGCCTAAGGTTTTGCCCCGCCTGGGAATCAACCCACATGCCTCTTTTACCGAGCAGTAAGTAGGAACCCGGTTATCAGTCGATTGTTGGATTGCTTTTGCAGGGGTAATAAACCCTTCAAAAAAAATGTGATCACACAATCCACAACTGCCGCATTCGCCAACAAAATACACATTTTACAGTGTATCCTGTGAAAAGCTTTAAGAGGCATCCTCCCAACATGAAGGATGCTGTATCAAATGTAAGGATTATTATATATTATAAAGTTCCTTGTGTTTCGGTGCAGATTTCATCAAACGCAGTACTTTCCCATGTATTTACACTACAGGACTCCACATCTACATCCACAGTTAACCATCAGAAAATCAGTTGGGTTATTTTTAAACCCAATAAAGATGTGCAGTAGCTTATAAGCATGCAAATAATCTGCTTTACAGCTAGAGGTCTGCAGTTCGCCACTCAGTGCAAAATGATTTGGAACTAAACTCCAAATTCGTGCTCTCCAAGGGGTTAATGAAGGCCTCTTCAGGTGAGATCGCAGGTGCTTTAACGAGATATCCCAGGGATGCAAATCTCCGCTGACGCAGTAATGAAATCAAGAGGCATCGAGTTTCCCTGGTAGGTCTGGAGGAAAAGTGCTGGATTCCTTACAGCGATTAAGTAGAAAATTCCCAACTCAGGCTGCATCGTTCCAGGAAACATATTTGATCCTGATCTCAATTTGATTCCAAGAAGTTTGGTTCAGAATTGTGACCAAGTGATTCACTGGGAAGGTCTTCAAGCGTACAAATTGGTAACCCAAGGTGGCAGGGTTGAGTATATTAATAACCTGCATTACACAACTGTGTGGGGAGGTGGGGGGGGGGGTGGGCGGTGGGAAGGAAAGGGGGAGGTCAGTTGGTTGGAAATCTAGTTAAATAACAAAAGGCCACTTTGAGAGCGTTCAGGGTACACGGTGGCAAAGTGTCTGGCGGAAAACCAGACTTTGCTTTGTGTTCCCGGAGAGAGAGAGCACTGGCAGGCAGCGATTTGTAAAATTGGGTCTCATGTCATTAGCAATCAAAGGCCCATGTCTCAAGGCACAGAGGTCCTGTCTTCTCTCATTGAGGGAGATATTTTTTATATATAGAGAGCCACAGTGTCCCTTTAATTCAGCCTGGATCTGAATTAACGGAGTCTTTGTGGGTTTTTTTTTCTTGAAATGTTGGACTGCAGACAGACCACAGTTCGGGCTGCCTTGCCAATATTGTGTGACAAGGTCTTGAGCCAGCCTCTGTTGCCTGGGGTATTATACAGCCCCGCTGTTGTGTTCAGGTCACTGGCTCAGCTGATGGCAACACAGGCTGACAGTGTGATAATTGAACCACATGCCCCTCAGACACCAAGGAACAGTCACAGATCTCTCTCAGCGTCTCGCGTAGAGCAGGCTTAAGAGGAGACGGGACCAGGCAGGTATGCTAGACAGACTGCCTAACCCGGGTCCTTCCGCTGACCGAATCAGACAGATTGTGTGACTGTAACGTTCTGCTGGGTGGATGGGAGACAGAGGGTGGGGGGGAGGGAATGGGGGAGGGAATGGGATGGGGAAGCGAGGGATGGGATGGGAGGTTGTGGGCTGAGATGGGGTGGGGAGGAATGGGATTGTCAGCCAAGAAGCTGGAAGAAACTCCCTTCTCTTTTCAAAGGTCTCGTGCCATGGGCTGTTTAACAACCACCCGGACGCAGGTAGAGAGCGACACTGTCAATAGGACAGCGCTTCAGGGTGCTGCCCCGCGTGAAGAGCTCTATCCAAATGTTGTTGTTATAGGATCCAAATGCCATTGACTTGATGTGACACTGGAGGAAGGGAGGGAGTTGGAGGTGATTAGAGCCGAGAAATATGGGATTTGATTGTACTGGGAGTTCCCCATATCACGTGCATTATGTTAGTCATCACGTCTAATGTCAAACTGGTGTGACTGCTGGTGAGATGAATCTCACAGGACTGAGCAATGTCCTGTCGGAACGATAAGTCTTTCCCTGGCTCACCCCACCGTGATCAGACACGCACGCTTAAGAATTTAGCTGGGAGTCTGCCTTAAAAGAAAATAAAAGCACTCCCCGACCTTTCCCTCCTCCCAGTCTCTGGCATCGCAACACAGTCGGATTAATGGACACTTCCACGCGTTTTCAAGACACACCTCTTTGACCTAGTTTTCGGTCATCTTTCCCCATCCCCGCCCCCGGCCCGCAATTCTCTCCCCCTCTCTCTCCCTCTCTCTGCTACCTCTGGGATTTCCATGTGTAGGTGGGATGCATGGAAATCTCAGCTTGGTTTGGAGACCCTTAAGCAACGGTGCTGGGTTTCCGTATGCGTCAGCCACCCGGCTGACACCCACCCAAAAATTCTCTCTCTCTCTCTCACCCCCACTCCCCCCTTCCATTACCCCAGTTGGATCTAGCTTCTAAACCAAATCCTAAACTTTCCATGCTGAAAAAGCTAGGAATCAGTCTCCTGATCCCGGGAAAAATGCCAACCTCTTCTCATCGTAATGAAAGCCCCATGATGACTGACGCATTGGGTATGTTGCCCGAAAGCCTGTCTCACTCACTGGGATGGGAGGGTAACATGTCTGAGCTCCAGCTATTCTGACTACAAACTACGAATACTTGGAATTTCTGTTGTGGAAGCAGGACGAATTAAATATAATTAGCTCCGCGGTGCTTATCAGGGCAGCGCTTTACGCTGAGAAATATGCATTCATTGCAGTGAATAGCTCTCAGCTCAGATTACACGTTCTGTTCTCTTCTCTTCCCTCACGGCAGCTGAAATTCACACATGATTCGCAGTTACTCCCGCACCTATAAAGGCCAATAAGTGCCTCGAGCTTTGCACACCACACCACACCCCGCCCCCACCACCCCCCTGCCACCCTAGGTCTCCCTTGGGACTCAGGTGGGTGTCTAAGGTGGTCATTCATTCAACCAAACAACATTTTTCTCACGATCGTATAAAATAATCATCATAATGATAGCCCTTTCGTTTGCACTACCTCACCCCTCACGCGGCTGAAACTCTGTCCACGCCTTTATCACCTCAAGGCTGGACTATGGGAACTCTCT
The DNA here is from genome assembly GCF_018977255.1 of Callorhinchus milii. Taxonomy (NCBI): domain Eukaryota; kingdom Metazoa; phylum Chordata; class Chondrichthyes; order Chimaeriformes; family Callorhinchidae; genus Callorhinchus; species Callorhinchus milii. The sequence continues at coordinate 13,733,614 of NW_024704751.1, forward strand.
CCTCGCCGGCCTTCCCGGCCCTACCTCCACACTGCAGGTCATTCAGAACTCTGCAGCTCATGTACTGTCCCGCACCAGACACCGCGCCCACATCACTCCCACCCTCGCCCTCGCTCGCCTCCACTGGCTCCCCATCCCCCAGAGGATCGAATTCAAGATCCTCATCCTCACCTACAAGGCCATTCACGGCCTCGCTCCTTCCTACCTCTCCGACCTACTATCCCCCTACCTACCTGCCCGTACCCTCCGTTCCTCTGGCTCCGGTCTGCTCCACATCCCCCGCCCCAACCGCCCTACCATCGGTGGCCTTCAGCCTCTCAGCCCCGAGGCTCTGGAACTCTATCCCCAGTGCCTTTGCCGCTTCCTCCCTTTCCTCCTTCAAGGCCGGTCTCAAGACCTTTCTCTCTGACGGTGCCTTCAGCTCCCCTCTCGACTCTCTACCCCCTCCTCGCTCCCTCCCTTCCCTCCCCTCACCCTGACCATTTCCCCCCTGCTCGGGTCCTGACCCAACTGTACAGTGCCTTGGGACGTCCTCCCGACGTAAAAGGCGCTCTATAAATGGAATCTTGTTGTTGTTGTTGTTGCTCACAACATCACACCCCCCCAAATTGCTTTCCATTAAGTGCAGTCGCTGTTGGCAGCAACCACGACAAGCCTGGTGCTCAGGGACACTACCCCTCACGCAGGAGAGCGTCCCTGAGCGCGAGTGACAGCCGGTTTGCGCAACCCGCAAACAGCATGAAGTTGAATGAACGATTTTTATCTGTGGCGGATTGAGGGGTGGGCGGGGTGCGGAGGTGGGGGTGGGGTTGGGGGTGTGGACGGTGAGGGGGAATTCTCGGCCAGGGACGGTTGCAGAAACTCCGTTCTCTTTCTCCCCTCCACCACCACCCCCGGCCCCCCACCCCCCCCCCACCCAGTTGTCTGACGTCTCTTTCACGTCAAGCAGGCTGCCAGCAGCTTTCTGTTTTCGCTGCGCTCAGCGGGATTCGGGCCCGAAAGGGTTAAGACACAGACGTCTCACTTCTGTGTGGTTAGTCATTATGGTTAGAGCCAGTCGTCAGCTAGAGTATGCAAATCTGGATGTCAGCAAATTGTCACGGGACGTGCGTGGAACCACGGACTGATACTGCGAGTGGAACGTCCTTTTCCGTTGAATTTATTTTAACCCTCACTGTGTGCAGCCCAGCCCACCCGAACAACAACAACAACAACAACAAGATTCCATTTATAAAGCGCCTTTCACGTCAGGAGGACGTCCCAAGGCGCTGCACAGTTGGGTCATGACCCGAGCAGGGGGGAAATGGTCAGGGTGAGGGGAAGGGAGGGAGCGAGGAGGGGGGAAATGGTCAGGGTGAGGGGAAGGAAGGGAGGGAGCGAGGAGGGGGAAGAGAGTCGAGAGGGGAGGGGAGCTGAAGGCACGGTCAAAGAGAACCTCCCGAGTCCCAGCACCAGGCCCCACTCCCCACCCCAAACCGCACCCCCCCCCACTCCCCCCGACTCAACTGATCTCAGCTAGGATCTCCCCGTAACGCTATGCGGAAAGAGAAGAGAGTTTCTCTCTCCCGCTGTCTGCGTCCTGGCCGACAATCGCCCTCGGAGATAAAAGCGCTCGTCCACTTCGAGGCCGTTTGTGGGACGTCCCCGCGCGCCAGTCGGCTGTGCTGTTCGCCGGACGAAACGCACAGTCGCTACACTTTGCAGTGCCTACTGGGAAGCGCTTTGGGACCCCCACCCACCCCCGCTGACGTGCGAAGGGTGGAAGATACAGCGCCTTATCACGTCGTTGAGATACACCTATTACAATTGACTGTAATATTGCGTTGAGCGGCCACCGCCACTTGTGAAGCGCTCCAAGACGTTGCCTTATGTGAAGGGATTATTATTATTATTATTATTTTATACGATCGTGAGAAAAATGTTGTTTGGTAGAATGAATGACCACCTTAGACACCCACCTGAGTCCCAAGGGAGACCTAGGGTGGGGGGGTGTGGTGCAAACACTGTGTAAATGCAACGCATTGTTGTGGGTGCTGTCAAGTGTGTGTCTGGCTCAAACAACGACTAAATGAAATTAACGGGGACATTTGTGAACTATTTCAGCTGTGCTGCTGTAAACCCTTGCTCCTCACTTGGCTCTCCAACACTCTGCGTTCCTCTCGCTCTCTCTCTCTCTCTCTCGGTTACTTCTGGTCACTGAACCCATCTCTTCCGCCACTTCCACATCAACAGTTCCTGACAGTGGTCCTTGAAACAGCACCGATGCCCTTCCCTCTGCTCCTATCAATGGCCCCGACTTCTAACCAGATCCTCCAACACCTCCTGCATAATAATAATCTGGAACTCTCTCCACCAAAAGGCTGTTGTGCGGATGTTGCCTCGGTTCAAATTTTTTGAGACTGAGGTGAATAGATTTTTGTTACGTCGGGGTGTCAAGGGATATGGAGCAAAGGCGGGTAAATGAAGTTGAGGTACACATCAGCGGGGAGGGAGTTGGGGGAGGTGGAGGGAATTCTGTGCATGAGCAGATAGATAGCGTAACCTGTAGATTATGTATCTAGGCTAGGTAATTACCCTGGTTGGAGCACAAATATTTACCCAGATCATATCCTGATCTTTAGGACTATTGTCTTTTATTAAATGTAATCTCGAGGCTTCGAGAGAGAGAGGAGCCTTGCATGCCCTGAAGTCACGAGGTGCCACATTGGAGAGATCAGGAGATCTATTGCACACCTCGATCAACTGAAACCTGCGTTCATGCCAGCTGTCAGGATGCCTTGAGAATTCAGGTATTAAATTGAACTCTCTCGGATTGTTTTGTGGTCTTTTCTCACCCAGGACACACGCACACACACACACACACACACACAGACATCTCAGGGTTTGAGGTCTGCACTGCACTACACGCTGGGCAGAAGGTGCTAACTAATGCCTAACGCCTACCTGTCTGGCACTGTGAGGACTGTTTATTGCTTGTATCGATCAAGCCAACCCTTCCCACAAGAGCTGGCTATCAATCTGCCCCGGAAGACATTAACAATGCTTATTGGGATCCTATAAACTGAGACGGGTTAATAGGCCGATGTGACATGATTACCACCTACTGCTGGTTCCAGGTTGGGGTGGTTGGAGGGTGTGTGGGAGAGAAAGAGAGGTGGGGAGGGTGGACAGTGCCATGGGTCACTTCACTATCCACCCCCTTCGCTTGGCTGGCTCCGGCCTTCCATGGGTCTCTCGTCCTCTCCGCTCCACCATCAGCCACTATGCCCCAAAACTCTGGAACTCTCTGTCTCGGTCCCTCCGCTTTGCCCTCTACTTCCTCGCCTACAGATCCATCCTGAGTGAAAACCTTCGTCTTTGACTGTGCCTACGGTCACCTCCCCTCCCTCCCCGGCTCGGGGTCAGGCTCCGGCACTCACTGTTGAGCGCTCTGAGACGCTACCCTACGTGAAGGGCAAGTTGTTGTTATTGTACACTAGTGCTAAAGATCGCTGGGGAGTGCAACACGAACGGGACAAGCCGCGGTTCAGATGGTGACGTGGACACAAAGAGTACCTCAGAGGCTGACAACACTATCCCCGTTGTCACACTGTCCCATGGCATCTGTGGAATCAAATTCAATTACAAGTTTGTTTTTGCAAAAACTTTCGCTGAAAGCCACCACAGTCCCGCATGATCGTTGAGTCACTTGCACATGATCCTATTACCGCCATTAAATAAGGAACCACCAGGTTCTTGCCTCGCCCCAACCAGCCGACAGAAAACCACCTTCCCCCCACCTACGTCATCACATCGCTCGCCCCAGCGCCCCCATTCAATACTGGAACCTCGACGGCCCTATACAGTTTAGAATCCTTGCATTTTGGTTACAACGCCTTTCACATCTTGGAAGGCGTCTCGAATCCCTTCCGAGGATTTTACAACAACAACAACTTGCATTTTTATAGCCTCCCCTTCACGCAGGGCAGAATCACAGAGCGCTTGAAACTGCAGCCAATTGCGCACAGTGGTGTCCCACAAACAGTGGCGGATTGAGTGACCAAATTATTATTCTTTACTTTATTTACTTTTTTTGGAGGGATTATTACCCCCAGAGAAGCAATCCGCCAAGCAACTAACAACCGGGTTCCTACCTAATGCTGAGTAAACGGAGGCATGTGGAGTAAGGAAACTTGCCCAATGTTTCGCCCCGCCCAGGAATCGGACCCAGGTCCTCTCGCTGGCGAGTCGAGTGCTCTAACCACTGAGCTAATTTCTCTATGGGGAGAAATTCCACCTCGGTCTAGATTTACCGTTTCCTTTAGCATTTCACAACGTCCAGTATTTGCCAAGTTTCTTTCAAGAACTAAAGAGAAACTGGTTTCCAAGTCATCTCGCCAAATTCTGGACCCTCTGAAAACTCGACATAAACGGAGCAAATCTGGACCCAGGTGGAATTTCTCACCGCTCCCACTCCCCATTCCCCGCTCCTTAAATATTCACTCCGCCGAACAGGATTTCATCTTTCATATTCCGTCACTTAGCACTCTTTGTGATCTTTAATTCAACGCTAATAAATAAATTATTTATTTTCATACGACACCTGTAAAAGTAGCAAAAAAAAAAGAAAGCCTCAAAGCGTTTCGTAGTAACTGACATAGGAACATAGGAAATGTTAGATGGAAGAAGACCAAGGTCCATCCAGTTCACCTTCCACCATCCTAGCAATCGCTTGCACATGTCATGTCCTGAACGACTCATCTACTGTATCCCCAAATTATTTCCTAAAGGAAATCTATCTCATTTGCATTTGAAAGAATCAACACTTTCTGCTTCCACCGTCTATCTCCCTAGGGAGCCTGTTCCATAGGGATTTACCAGTCGCTCACTGATATAGTGTTTCCGCAGATTTGGCTTGAATTTACCACCCCCGCTCCCCCTCCCCCTTTCAAACGCAGCTTGTGTCCTCTGGTTCTACTGACGTCAAGTGTAGTGTCTGGACATTCAAATAGCGGCCAATAATTCAGAAGCCACCTCTATATTTATCAACCTTGCCGGCCTTCTCTGCCCCTCTTGCTTCCTTTCACCATGTCTAAACTTTTTACGACTAGTGCATGAATTATGATATGCACTTCTCTACTTAAAATTGCCCTAAATTGCACACACGCACACACACACACACACAAATCACAAAGCCCATTGATTTTACCGGGGGCGTTAACTAAAGTGACAGAGATAGGCGTCAACTCTAATTACCAAGAAAAGCACAGTACGTATGTACGAATAAATACTTTTTTTTAACAGATCGCAGTATGCTTCTATTTAAATGTGACCTTAATCTGACACATTTGTTTTTAAGGATGCGAGCAAGGAGATTGATGTCACATCCCTATTAATCACAACACACACACACACACACACACGAGTAGTAAAAGGGAGTGAGAGACAGAGAGAGAGAAAAAAACTTCCTCCTGCCCTTTATTAACAACACAGCCAAACAAGTGGTTGCTAAGGTGGTTTCGAATGTGCATTGGATTTTCGGTTGTCATGACAGTGGAGCTATTTTAACCAGCACTCATCACACAGAATCGTTTTTCCTAAATAGCCTTCGGTTAGACCAGAGACACACGGCAGCTTATCCTGCTTCGGATGTAGCCGTGCGCTCTCGTCTGCTTCTCACACGCTCTGTGATGCCTCAGTCGCGAATGGCCTTCGTCACCTCCTCCTGTTGGCCTAACCCCCTGCCCGTGTCCCTTTCCTTCCAGCCCTACGAACAATTGGGCCAAAACCCACCATTGCTTTCAGTCCTCTGGTATCTGCTGTCGCTGCCTACATTTCTTCCCTGAGGCCTTCGATTTGACGCAGCGCCTTATCACGTCTTCGAGACGTCTCAAAGCGCTTCGCAGGATGCACTGTAAGGTGAATTGACTCGACTATTCGGTGGGCGAAACGCGGAAGCCAATTGCGCACGGCAGGCTCCCCACAAACGGTCGTGGAATTGAATGACCAAAATAGTGTGTGATTTTAAGGGATTATATTGATTCTTCAGGAGTTTGCCAAGCGATGAGCCCCGGCTATTATTTGGTGGAACCCGTTACCCGAAGTCGTAATTTGCGCAGCGCTGATCTCCAGCCTGGCTCACGCATGCAGGAGGCACGTTTAGGTTAGGAAGAGAAAGATGCTGTGAAATAGCAGAACCCTACGTGGAAACAAAAAAACACACATAACCGCCTACTGTTTCCATCGAAATAAATCTAATAATCCTACATTAATAACCCTTGCGTTTGACACAGCGCCTTTCACATCGGGAGGACATCTCAAAGCGCTTCACGGGATCTTACTGTAAAGTGCAGGGAGGGTGTATTTTGCAGGCGGAAGCGGCAGCTAATTTGCACACAGCAACAACCCACAAACGGCCAGCAACTGAACGAGCGATTATAATCTGAGGGGACTGTTGGCCCCGACACCGGGAGAAACTTCCTTCCCTTTTCGGAAAGCGTCACGAGATCTTTAACGGGCACAGACGGGACCTCGGTTTAACGTCCGAACCGAAGGACGGCGTCTCTGACAATGCGGCTCTCTTCACCCCCCCCATTGCAGTGCCCCACCACAGAACGAATAGCTTTCTGCTCCAGGTGACAGAAAACACTGTCAGTGACCGAGTCTCCACTCCGCCTGCTTGTCTTTGACCCTGTGCCTGCAGTTATTACAGGATATGTTTCTTCCTTGAAAAGCGCCACCGAATTCTCCTATCTGCTGACAACGAAGTGTTACTCCATCCATTACAGAGATGTTTCACAGCCAGCATCAATTTGACAACATGCTGATTTACGAAGGTGTAAGGCTCATCGCTTGCTCTTTCCCAGTAAGTCCTTGTCCATCCTAGACCCGGGAGCCAGCAGCAAAGTGCAAGTCCATTCTTCGGATGAGATGTTAAACCAAGGACTTGCCTGTGCAGGATAATAATAATACAATAATCCTTGCATTTGATATAGCGCCTTATTACGTCGTCGAGACGTCTCAAAGCGCTTCACTGATCAAGTGGATGTTAAAGAACCCGTGGCACTTTCCGAAAAGAGAATGAAATTTCTCTCTCTTTCGAGCAGGGTTTTGTCCAGCAATCGCCCAGATAATACTGAACGCTCGCTTTATGGCCGTTTATGGGACGTCGCTGTGAGCAAATTGGCTGCTGAATTCACCCGTAAAACACACAGTCACAGCACTTCTCATATCCTGGGAAGCCATTTCAAACATCCTCCTGACGTGAAAGGCGCTGTACCAGATATAAGGATTATTATTAAGTCAGAATACCCTTTGTAATAGCCTCAACATCTCTTAAGCCAATGGCTCCAAGAACCAAACAGTTTAAAGTGGTTGGATTTGTTCACTTCTACTGGAGTGGAATAATGTTGTGGTAACTATGCAGACGACAACCATCAAACGTTATCCATAAGTTGGTCGAGACTCCCTCGTTGTCACAGCACCCCCACCCCAGGAAAGGTCAATAGCTTAGTCTATAATCTCTAATGTTAAAGGTCATTCATTTGTATCTCAATGCAGTCATGGTAAAGCAGAACAGCTGTTACATCATGTAAACTCACAGATGCTTTTAATCACATCAAAAATCCTATAGCGCAATTAATCCCCCCCCCCCCCCCCCCCCACCCCTCCCCACCTCCACCCACTTCCCTTCTTCACTTAGCATTGGATAGATAGCTTTCTCCCAGCAGACGGAGGATGAGAATTGGATTCAGTCGAGCGTTGAAGAGCGAAAGCAGTGAGATTGTTATAAATATAGAAGAACCTTATGTTTTATGAATGATTAGAATTTCATCTTTCATGAGGAATGTTTCTCTCTCTCTCTCCCTCTCTCTCTGGGAAGTGATTTTATTCTGATGAGGAAAGCTATGATCATGGAGGCACTGGCTTTACTGACAGATTTATTGGGAGCGCCCAACAACAACTACAACGACTTGCATTTACATAGTGGGTGGCGGTGGTGGGGGGGTGGAGTGGGGGGAGCTCGGTTTACCCTCTAAGCTGTAGGGCGTCACCTCCGACAATGGGGTACGGGTTGGGGGAGGGGGAGAGAGGGAGGCGGGGGTGGTTCCTTGATGTGCTTGTGATTCAATATTTCCACGTTGATCACAGGAGTGCTGAGTGAGTGGCTGTAGCTTTAAATAGGAATAAACAGCAGCAGAGGACACCTTGTGTACCTGGGAGGTGTGCCCGCAAACAGGCAATGCAATTGGATGTTGAGACCATACACAAAGGCCACGCTGCCCCTGCCAAGTTGGGATTACACCCTCGCCCGGCGCAAACACCATTAAACTTTAACCCTATCCCTCTGCTCTACCTCACTTAAAAAGGGAAACCATAATTATTTGCCAAACGCAACTTTAACCCTAAACTAGAAGAACATTTTTTTCTCTCTCTCTCTCTCTCTGTCTCTAAAGCTACCGGTCTCGCTCTACCGGCCGACAATCCCCCAAATAAAATCGGTCGTTCGCTCCGTGGCTGTTTGTGGGACGTCGCTGTGGCTGCCACAATCGCCCACAAAACGCACAGTCACTACACTTTACACTAAAACTCTGTGAGGAGCTCTGGAACTCTCTCCCCCAATCCCACGACTGAAAGACCTTCCTCTTCGACCGTGCTTACGGTCATATCCTTCCTCCCCCGCCTCCCCAGCTCCGACACTGTTAAGTGCTCCGAGATACGGCCTGAAGGGTGCTGCGTAAATACAAGTTGCTGCGTACATAAACATATACTTATTGAACTCAGAGAGGTTGAGGCTGCAGGTGCCCAACCCAGGCTGTAGTCGCTATAGCTAGGATTAAACGAACACTCACAAACAGAGTTAGCTCAGAAATATGGTTTATTTAATACTTCCAGCAAGGAGAGGGCAAGCGAGAGGCAATACAATAGCACGTCTCTCAGAAGAGTGGGTACTCTCCCTCTACCAACGGGGCAGTCCCATCAGTTTATATACATGATGATTTGCGATCACCTCATGTCTCAAAACAATTCTTGCTGTTGATTGACAAGTAATATTCAGTCGTCACAAGTTTAATTATACATTTGCAGACTGGACAGGACAAGGACACTGGTTCTGCTCTAATTTATCTACATTGTTGCTTAAGAAACAACTTTAATCTTATTATAGTCTAGACACTCTGTACTTTACGTATTTTAGTCCTTTTACATTCCCACACAGGCAGCGTAGGGTTCGACATGTTCTAGGAAAGCACCACTATAATGGGAAACCCCGTTAAGTCACTGACCATCACACACAGCAACAATCCCACAACTGTATGTCGCTCATTAGGGGCAGGAGCACCAAGAAGTCACCATCACCCTCTGGAACCTGGGACACAGGCTGAGGTCAATTGCAGAGCACATTCAATTGCCCTGTCTGAGAGTGGCGAGGTCAGCACAGAGCAGGGATTGAATCGCAACCTGCGCGTGCGTGTGTGTGTTTTTCTTAAAAACAGTATTATTGCTGCTTTAAGAACTCGCTGTGCCTTTGGTTAGATTACCTTGGCTCCTTTTGAAAGGTGCTGCCTATAAACTCCTTTCAGTTTTTCTTGATGAAAGCATCAAATTTTGGCTTCTGAAAACCAGCGCCAAGTCCCCTTTAGCCTGAACTAGTTTTCACTTGTTTGTAAAGCTGCTTTTACCTTGCACGTCGCCGCCAGTGGTAATTCTGTTAAATATATAAACTTCTAACGCTAAAGGGATGTTTCTGGCAGGAGGCGCTGGGCTTGCAATCTGAAGGGTGGCTGGGATCCAAGTCCTTTGTTGAACATGACAAAGAAAGTTTTGTGCTTCATCATTTCTCAGTGAAGCAAAGTACTCATGAAAAGACGCCTTGTTCGTGTGTCTAACTGGTACGAGAGGCCAACATTTGGTGAGCTGTACCCTGAGCGAGTGAGCGAGAGAGAGAGAGAGAAAGAGCGAGAGAGAGAGAGAGAGAGAGAAAGCTCTGCCAACCTTATCCAAAGTCTACTAGAGTTCATTACGAGAGGCACTTTCGTTCAAACCTTAATTTAAGAGTTGAAATATATTTTGGGGAACGATTTCTATCCCCCCCCCCATCCCACCAACAAACAGAGGGTGAGCTTTCAACCACTTTGGGACCTGGTTTATTCCATCGGGGTTTCACATTATTTGCATTCGAACAGCCCCTTTCACATCGGGAGGACATCCCGAAACACTTAACGGCATTGGCTGGGCACCCCAGCTGGGGGTGGGAGCTGAGGGAGGGATTGGGGAGGGGAAAGATAACCGAAAGGGCAGTCAAAGAGGTAGATCTTGAGGTGGATCTTGAATGAGGTGAGGGAGGGAGGGAGTCATAAGGGCTCCGAGGTGGAGTTCCAGAGAGCAGGGACAGACAGGCTTGGGTGGATAGGGTGGGCAGATGGGGACAGGAAGCAGGCCAGTGCCCGCTGAGCGAAGGCAGAGGCAGGGATGGTAGGATTTGAGGAGGTCCCAGAGGTAGAGTGGGGCGAGACCGTGAGGTGAGAACAAGAATCCAATGATGCAATGCTCTAGTCACAGTAGAGTTTTTGAACACTCTGCGGTATGCGCTGATGTGGCAGGGATTAAAATGTGACATTTATCTGCAGTTAGCCATTGTTTTAATTTTTACTCCAGTTAATGATTACATTTCTGGACGGTGGGATTACGTCTTACACGCACAGAATAAATACTTGCACCACACCCTTGTTCTAAGACTCACTCGCATACGATTTCTTTTTCGCTAGGCGTTGGCTGCTGACTAATTTATGCTATATTTATTTTTATGTAATGGAACACCCAACAATGTGCAAATCTTGTGACAGTTTGGCTTGAATCCACTGACCAATAAGGGAATAGAAGATTGGGGATGGATTATTGTTATTTTCAGACAATTCGTCCCTAATTCAGGCACGTTATTAATATTCCTTACGTTTGATATTGCCTCTTTCATGTCAAAGGAGCATCTCTGAGGTGTTAAGCAGTTACCCCCAACGCACACTCTGGGGTCCCCAAGCCTTGGCTCTTGCCAACCTGCGCCTAATACTTTCCGGAATTAGGTAAACATGATGCATCCCTTCAGGGAGAGAGAGAGCGCACATTCCATTCCAACAATCTTTCTCTGGAATTTCCATGTGTAGGTGGGATTCGCGGAATTCTTATTTTGCTTCGGATACTCTTAAGCACGGTGATGGGTTTCCGCGAGTGTCAAGACACCCGGCTAACCAGAAAAAAAAAAGAGCGACTCGGAGCGCTTCGCAGGATTTCGCTGTACGATGGAGCCACTGTGTGTCTTGTGGTCGAACACGGCTGCCAATTGGCACTCAATAACGGAATCCCAAAAGGACTTAAACATTGTCGAGTGCGCCCAAGTTATATAAAGCAGAATAAACCACAACCAATTCACTCCCAGTTTTGAAGAGCCATAATAACCCCTTCATTCCTGTCGCATGAATCCCAATGGGCCAAACCACATCCCATTCATTCCTATTTTAAAGAATCCCAGAACATTCCGTTCATTCCCACTGTACAGAATTTCTGACCCGAACTTAACACCCGAATACAAATTCTTCACCCAAGTATAAAAGATTCTCAGTTACCCGGTTTCGCCCTGCTCTGCAGCTAGATACAATCCATTGCCACCTCCAGATGATGGCACGTCTTCAAAGTCTAATGACTTGCGTGTGAAACGTTCTAAATGTTTGCAGTGTTTTCCAGAGTCGCTGAATAATTCATTAAATTGTTATTTGTCGGAAGATGTCAAACCGGCTATTTTTATCTTAAGTTAACAGCTCACGTTCGGAGAATTTCTTATCTAATAATAATAATAATAATACTTCTTGCATTTGATAAAGCGTCTTATCGTACCGTCAAGAGGTCGCAAACGCTTCGTTGACAGTGCTCCCGAGGGAGACGGTGGAAGCAGAAAGAGTCATTTGCTTCAAGAACAAATGAGATAGAATTCTGTTAGAAAATAATATCCCAGGATACGTACAATATATAGTTTGGGACCTGACATGTCAAGCCACTGCCAGGATGGTGAAAGGTGAACTGCACGGAACCTTCTTTCAGCCTAGCAAATCCTTGCGTTGACACGCTTTTACTGTGAAGCGTAGTGACCGGATATTTTGTGGGCGACAATTTTCTATTTCGGGTTCAAATTTCCAGGCAGAAATTTCTCTGCTTTTAACAGCCACCGCCGTTCCCCAGTTAACAGGATTCTCTGCAAAAATACTTTGCAAAGGAAATTCGACCCTTTCCTGACTTTCGGACTTTTACCTGTCACCACCGTTGGTGCGCTCAGCCCTAACCTTTGAGCCTCCGCAAAATGCCCGACTTTAATCTCTCCTCAACTACTGTCAGTCGCGTGCGTGAAAATCACTGTTACCCACAATAAAACAGAGTCAGCTGGAAAGCACTCGAGCTGGGTCAACTTGGAAGCACTGGGAGAGGAAAATCACCCTGGAGACATGCGAGCCTTGATGTACTTTGATGATATTATTACAGGATTTCATCGTCTTCGGGGCTATTACAGATGTTCAGAGTTTTTTTAGACCGCGATCTCACGCGAGGCTGGGGTCGCTGTTGGGTCATACGAAGCATAAATCTGGGAAGACGCAGAGCAAATAGGAACTTTCCTTCAGTCAGTTCCGTACGGCGTTGAAAGCAAAGCCTGAAAGCAGGGCTATAAATAGGCAGCGGTCACAAGCCTGCGATCAGCACGACTCAGTCAAACGGCAACATACCCTCAACTCCTGATAACTCGACCCTGGATTAACTTGTCACTTCCACTTAAGCCATCACACTGTCAATATCTCGGCTGTGCTTATTTATATATTTCTGCGTATGCCTAACTCGTCACTGAGCCCGTTTTTCCTGAGAGCGATGAATTATCAGGAATTTACTGGGTTACTTTAAAGGGAGCTCGATCACTTACCAAAAGGGATCGAAGGGGATCATTGATTCCACCTGTTCGTTCATTTTCTCTTACAAATCGAGACCTTCAGATTTTCCCAGTTCTTATAAACAATAAAAATTCTAACCCTTGCATTTGAGATAGCGCCTTATCACACTGGCGAGACGTCTCAAAACGCTTTCAAATTATTTTTTTTACCGTCGAGTGTAGTGGCTGTGTTTTTCGTAGGTCAACGCGGCAACCAATTTGCACACAGCGACTTCCCACAGACAGCCATGGAGTGAGTGACCGATTTTATTTGGGGGGATTGTTGGCCAGGACACCGGGTAAGAGAAAAATTCCCTTTTCTTTCTGAACGGTGCCACAGGATCCTTTAACGTCCACCTGAACGGGCAGATGGGACTTTGGTTTAACGTCTCAACCGAAGGACTGCGCCTTTGATAATGCAACACCGCTCCCCCCCCACCCCCCCACCCCCAGCACTGCGTTGCAGAGTTAGCCTGGACTGCGAGCTCAAAGTCCCAATGTGGGACTTTGAGCTCGCAATTTTGAGCCCACAAACTTCTGACTTGGAGACCTGCACATTATTATTTAATAGGTGGCTGTAAAACTGACCGAACGAACACAAACTTTAACCAACGCAGGTTGCTGTCGAGAGCTGCCAGTATATTCTCCAGCCACAAAAGGCCCGTTTCACAGGAAATAAAACACTTCATTGCCTACAATTACCGGTTAGATTTAGATGACACTTGGTTTAATAATTGATGCGTACCTCAGGGTATGCACTCCTGGCAGAGAGAGAGTTACACTAAATGGGAATACTTTACATCATTTTCTTTTGGCTGTCATATCCCCAAAATTAATTTCGCCTCTTGGTACTGAATCCCAGCGATCTGCTCTGTGTTATCTCAGCAAGTGGCGCTAGGGAACACACTGGTTCAACTAATGAAGTCGGACAAGAAATGAGAAACAGCAGCCCCATTTCGTTCGATTCCAACCAGATTCTAACCAGGTGTCTGACACATAAGGACGGACACCCATCACCATGTTTAAGAGTATGGACATCGACAACAACAACGTGCGCTTGTAGAACGCCCTTCATCCAGGGCATGGTCTCAGAGCACTTGATCCAGACCAAAAATTGGGGACCAAACTGAGAATTCCACGCAACATGGGGATTGCTCGTTCATCTAGGACCACCCTACCTGTTAGGGCTTTGGCTTGTAGGGTTAACAGGAGCTGAGTGGGAGGATTCCCTGCCTGCCCCCAGTGACCGGTCATTGGTAAGTGATCGATCAGTTCTGGTCAGTTTCCAGGCATTGACAGTGCCATCTGTCTCAGTAGCCAAAAATCTTTCCCCTTGAGTCAGAAGGTTGTGTGTTGGAGTGCGCCCCGTTAGGACTTTGAGCCCCCAGTTCAGACTGACGCTCCAGTGCAATGCTGGGGGGGAAGCATTGCATCAACTGAGTTCCATCACTTGGGTGGGACGTTAATTCAAAGTCCTGTTTGTCAGGGTGATTCTTAAAAAAAATTGCATCACCCAAGGCACCTCTGAGATGCCTCACTCTTGTGTCCCTCCTCGCCTGCTCTTTCTCTCTCTCTCGTGCACACAAGCTCCATTGCTTGGTGGCTTTTGGTAATGATTAGACGAGGTTGTGGAGCTGATATCATGAGGAGCCACTCCTCAGGAGACCTGGCAGTGGTGAGAGGCTGGAGCTGATTAGTGGTGTCTCTGATATGGAAATCCTGGATTGCGTTATTGAGGAGCCCTGAAGTTATATCTCGACGGTGCCTGTTTGGCTCAACGCCAAAAGAGCAACGTGCCAAAGGGGATTTGCAGATCCTTTATGAATAATACTTAACTCTATTCCAACTCTGCATTTAGAGAGACAGAAAAATAAGGCTTGAATAATACATGGAACCCCAATTAAAATCCTATCTGTTCGGCTGCCTGGTATCGCAGGTGATAGATAGAACGTCTGCCATCCAGAAGTGGATGGATTTCAGTGCCTGGGCTGACAGTGGCTTCTCATAGCTGGTGGGCACAGCTGTCACTTGTGACGGGCTCTGGAGTTGTTGGGAGATGTTTCTCAAGGAGAGGAGTCTTCAGCTTGAGTCAGGTGGTCAACCTGTGAGGGCCATCTTGACATATCCAGCCACTGAGCCAGGCCGACACTGGCCGGCGGAACGAGTAGTCTCTTGTTCTCACACTGTGTTCTTCGACATCAGGACATTCTGGCTTCCCTGACGAGTTCGGAAATATCAGAGAACGGCGTGTAGGAACACGAAAGGTCATGAAAACATGGAAATTTGCAAACTTTCACTGCGAGAGGGGAATTAATCTTGGGAGGAGGAGATGCCTTTAGAGAATCAACGACAACAACTCACACTTAGATGTAGATAAAGAGGGAGCAAGGTGGAGGGTTAGAGATGGGGCGGTGCGGAGGTTAGGGACGCAGTGAGCAAAGCAACCCTGCCCTGCTGTCTCATCTCATTTATAAAGTTATTTCCCAATCAAATCGCAGCTTATGTAAGCCTGAGCATGAGGTTATGTCTGGAGCAAGATTCGAGCGATTCAATGGGAGGGGCGAGGGAAGGGGAGGGGGTCGTGGGGAGGTTGGTGTGTGTGTTGGGGGGGTGAGGGAGGGTGGGGGGGTGCGGGGAAGGCTTGCTCTTGCACCTGTTTGTGGCTCTGCTGCTCACTGCAGGCAACTTTGAGCAACAGGTTCACAGTCCTGAATGCCTGGCGTTTGGCCAGTAGGGTCCACCTACTTACAAATGACCTCTTTACGCTGAAGTTCACAGTCAACATAGTCCCGGCCCCAAACGTTGGTGCCTACGTTTTACTGACATGACGCGCGCACGGTGGGGTGGCGAGAAGGGCACTGCTCATTCCCACTTAGTATTCAGACAATCAGGCTTTTTCGCTTGTCGCAGAGAGATAGAGAGAGAGAGAGAGAGAGAGAGGCCTCAGGCATCCCCATTCTAGCGAAGGCTCAGGACGATCAGACAGGCTTGACAAATGAATAATTTCTCGGCCAAGTTTTCTGACAACAGAATGTACTAGGCCGCAGAACATTCGAATCCAAGAACACAATGTGCTGCACTGTTTTTCCTGGCATTTTTCCTGCTCTGAAGAAGGAGACATGAGACTCAGATCCGCAATTAGGCAAGCTGTCTTTTTTAAAGAGAAATTTAATAAAGCCCAAACCAGCAGCTTAATTGCACCGGGTGGGGGGAGATGGGGGTGGTGGGGGTTTTGAGGGGGGAGGGCAGTTGCTTCAAGTTTTTTTTTATGGGGGGAGAGGAAGTGTTTTAAGATTTCGTCTGAAGCTTTTTATCCTAATCGCACTGATTGGGGTTTATCTTTTTCCTCCGTTGGTTTATTCACACTGCACGCGCGCACTTAATAATAATAATAGTAATAATAATTATCGTAATAATAATCCTTGCATTTGATACAGCGCCTTATCACGTCGTCGAGGCCTGTCAAAGCTCTTCACGCGATACACTATTGACTATTGATAGGGGATTGACTAGGAATTTAGCAGCGAGGAATTTTCAGCATTTCCTCAGGCTGTGCCGGCTTAGTCTGAACGCAACAGAATGGCCCCTAAACAGACGCTGGTATAAACTGCATCGTTGAGGGCGGGGGCAGGGGAGAGGGCTGGGTGGGGGAGAGGGCTGGGTGGGGGAGAGGGCTGGGTGGGGGAGAGGGCTGGGTGGGGGAGAGGGGTGGGTGGGGGAGAAGGATGGTGGGGGAGGCTTCAAAGGCGGAATCTGGGGAAGATTTGACAAATAAAGCGTTTGCGGACAGTGTGCATTAACCGCAGGGCAGAGACCACCTCTGTCTGCCTCCCCACCCACACCCATTCCACACCCCCCCCCACCCCACACTGCCAAAGCTCAGCACTCCAGCCTGGGTGGGGGGCGGCGGGGGGCGGGGGGTGTTCCTTGTCTCCACACCCCGTGTCTCTCCATTCTGATCCAAAACCCTCGCAACCAAAAGCTTTTCTAAAAGTGTCTACAAAACCTAGCCCTGCCTGGGTAATGGTACCCCAACCCCCACCAACCATCCACCCATCAACAGCGGCTGAAACCTTTAGCCATTTTGCTCCCGCTCTCTGGAACCCTTTCCTCTTCGAACGTGCTCACAGTCACCACCTGCCCTCCCCCCTTGCTCGGCGTCATGCTCCGTTACCATTAAGCGCTCCGAGGCGCTATTCTGAGCGAAGGGCGCTATATAAACAACACATTGCTGTTGCTGTCGTCGTTGCTCTATCCCTCCTAGCTCGGTCTCCCACTCTCTCTCTCTCTCTCTCTCTCTTTGTAAAGAGCTTCGAGAGCTTTATCGCTCAACGCGAAATTGCCGTTGCTCTCAACGTCCCCAGAGACGGAGCTGCCAGGGCGCGAGCGGGAGGAGCAACAGTCGTTTTGAGCATTTGATAACAACTCGCGGAACGTCAAAACATCTCACAGCGCTTCACAGGTAATTGCTGTCAAGCGTGGCAGCGTCTGCGACTGCAGTCAAACCCGACGGCTTAGAAGATACGTGTCATATTATCGCATTGAACCTGTTAAGGAGCAGCAGAACTCCAAATTATCAACTGGGTTTGGGTAGAATCAGTCGCTGCCCTGTATGTGCAGTGTGAGGCACTCCGAGATGTCCTCCTGACGTAAAAGGCGTTGTCTCAATTTGTAAAGATTGTTACGTTTGGAAATCCGGGCTTAAAAGTCCGCAGCACTTATGTTGTCTCATTAATTCAGCTCTCAGGCGGCTCGAAGGTGGGATGAGGTGCTATATCAAACACCAGGGTTATTTTTATTATCGTTAACAAGTTGATAGCGTCTCTTTTCTGTTCCACTGTTGTCAGAGTTTAACCCTACGCTAAGAGGACGGCAGCAAAATCAGTCCGAAAAAGAGACGGGGAAACTCGCAGTGAGAAAGAACTGCACCTTAACACATCAGCCCGTCTCACTGTAATTACTGTCAAGCCTAATAGCTGTTCTTCGTCAAACAGCCATGAGGTAAATGACTGATTAATTGAGAGGATTGTTGGCTGGGACATCAAGAGGAACTCCCTCCTCTCTTCAAACGTCTCGCGAGATTTTCCACGTCCGCCCGAACAGGCAGACGGGACCTCGGTTTAACGTCTCATCCCAAGAACGACTCGGAGTGTCAGCCTCATTTGAGAACTGATGCGGAGTTTGAACCCACAACCTTTTTGACCCCGAGGTGACAGCGCTTCCAGCTGAGCCAAGCTGACCCAAAGGGTCCATTCATCAGGGAAATCAGCCTGTGCTCAGGTGGAGAGGGGAGAGAGGGTGTACTTTTTCTATTTTTTTCTATTCAGCGCCCGCTAATTTACATTGATTCAGCGATGGCTGTTCTGTGTCCAATGCCACTGCACAGAACTACTGTCCTCTGGGAGCGTGTCTCCCACGTACCCAGCATTAACCTCAGACCCCCCCCCCCCCCGCAAAGGTAGTCGCTTTGCTTCAGTCACCCCAAAGGTAATGAAACTGCACGGATTCTGTCAAACTCATCACGGATTAAATTCAAACGGTAGATTGCTGCCTGCGGCTACTTTCCCGAACTTTACGATGCAAAACGTTCGCCGAGCACGACCTTCAGATGAGACATTAATCCGAGTTAAAGATTCCCAGTGCACTGCTCGAAATGAGGAGGGAGTCTCTCTCTTTCGATGTCCTGGCCGACAATCCAATACTCCCGATGTCACGTGCGCTGTATAACAGCAACTTATATTTATATAGCGGCTTTCACGCGGGGGTAGAGTCCAGTGCTTAACTGCAAGGATTGTTAATGTTATTGAGCTCCATATGGGTTTGGCAGATACGTGATTTATTTTGGAAGCTTTGACTTAACTGCATTCCTTACATATGGCTCTGGATGCGTACGGAAGGCAGGCCAGTGGCCCGAGCCAACGTACCTCAGATACGAAAGCACAGGGATCCCCGTGGGACAAGCAGCGAGTTCTTTGAGGCATTGTCCGTCTAATTGGCCCTGTGCGCCGGTGGCTAATATTTCAGAGTCAGTCGGGTCCGTGATATCGAGCGGTAATAAAGACTGGGTCTGAATCCTGGCGGACAGTCAGACCCATTGAGCAGCGTCGTTTAACCTCACTTTATGGAGGTGTCTCAGTAATAATAATAATCATAATAATCCTTGCATTTGATATAGCGCCTCATCACGTCTTCCAGACGTCTCAAAGCGCTTCATGGAATATACTGTAAAGTGTAGTGACTCTATATTTTGTGGGCAAAACAAATGACGACAACTCACTCATTCAGACAACTTTCAGGCTGTTGTATCTCCTCTCCCCCGCATTTGCAACTAACGTCCAAACCCCCCAAATGGCAGCCGTATTTCGCCCACGATATAACGCAGTCAAAACCTCTTTACAGTATATCCTGCAAAGCACTTTGAGACATCTCTTAAGCTCTCTGGGACACTACCTTGCTTGAGGGTGCTATATAAATGTATATTATATTATATTATTATTGATGATCAGGAGCAGGCTCCTGACTCTCTTCACATTCCTCGCTCAGTGAAACTAAGTTTAATTGTGGCTGTTCCTGGCTCTGATCAACTAGTTCAGCACAAGCCAGGAAACGAGCTGCAAACCTTCTGGGCTGTGTGGTTTTGTGCGACGCAAGGTGTCTTAGTAAAGCTGCAATGAAGCTTCACTCAATCAGAATGGGGGTTGAGAAACTCAACTCCTTCCAATTACAGCTCACAAAACCACAACGCCTAGCGAGCACACATAGCACGATGCAAGATCTCCAAGGCATCAATACTGCCATCAGTCCAAACCTCAATGTGCAGATTACTGTTCACCACAGCGCTAACAGGATGTGTTAGCAAAAAAAATGCATCTTGGCTGCAATACTGTACTAATTCAGGTCAACGTTACAGGACCTTTCGCCTCAAGGGCCCAATGTCAGGACCTTTGGCTTACATGAGGGCCTCTCAGTTAATCGTTAGTAAATAGGAGCACAAGTCAACGCACAGCTGTTTGTTTCACGGGACGTTGTAGTGCGCAAAACTGGCTGCTGCGTTCACCTACGTAACACTCAGTCACTACACATCGCAGTAAATCTGGTGAAGCGTTTTGAGACGTTCTGATAGCACGCTAAGGTTCTGTACCAAGCACGAGGATATTATCATGCACATCAGAGCAGAGTTTTTTGGGGGAGGTCCGGGGAAATTACTGTGACACCTCAGGCCTTTCACGGTCAACAAAGAGTTGTGACTTGTTCCCCTTTAACTGTGACCACAATGCCACTCACCTCACAGACTAAAGTCTTAGGTGCAGTGGAACTGGAGATCAACACAGAAAACCACCGTGTGTTTGAGCCAGAGGAATTAAACTGGCTGGCAGCTCAGCCTCGCACGTCTGAAGTCCATCTAAAAACCATTAGAGTGATTTATTAAATGGGATTGGGTGGCGCAGTGGGTTAGCACACTGCCCTTTCACCTCTGGGACTGGGGTTTTGGACGGAGCCCAGGCTGATGGGATGAAAGTCTGGTTGACGGCTGTAAAGGTCGTCAGTAAATTAGTCTAGGCAGCGCTGAACCCGGTTCCCAGTCAGCCACACACAAAAAGCTGCCCAGAATGCGCGTTAATTGCTTCTAGAATAGCAGCCCCACTGAGAGGGATTAGAAGAATTGCTGGTGCAAGGAGCTGATGTGGAGTACAATGGCTGGACTGTGAGGTGCTAACCTGGCCAACCAGCCCCCAGGTAAATTGGTCAATCACTAAATAATAATAATAATAATAATAATCCTTGCATTTGATATATCGCCCACAAAATTCGCCCACAAAATATACGGTCAGTTCATTTTACAGTCTCCTCTGTGAAGCGCTTTGAGACGTCGAGAAGACGTGAAAAGCGCCATATCAAATGCAAGGATTATGATTATTATTATATTATCACTGCTTCGATACGGTCTCAAAGCACTTCACAGGATATACTCTAATTGAACTGACTGAGTATTTGTGAGCGAATCGTGACAGCGAATTGCACACAGCAGCGTCCCACAAACAATCGTGGATTGAGTGACCAATTTATTATTATTATTATGTGTTGGCTGTTGCGGGACTTTGCTGTGCACAAATTGGCTGCCTCGTTTGCCTACAGACACGCACAGTCAAGCCGTTTCACGGTATAATCCCGAGAAGCGCTTTGAGACGACTTGACGACATGGTAAAACTCTGTTTCAAAGGCAAGGATTATGTTATTATCACACACTGAAGCTGAGAAGGGAGGACAAACAAAGGAAAATGTCACTGTTAACAAGTATCAGCCATATGTGCTGTCTGTTTAGCTTTTTTCCTACAATTATCTTTAAGGCTGTGAAAAAGCAGCACTCAGCTGCTCTTCCAAACTTATGGACGACAGTTATTCAACTCCAGATCTCGAGACGGTTACATTTCAGGCCACCGTGACTTTCACTAGTTCTTAACTGATGGCCCCCATCTGTGCGATAAGTGTCATGTGCGAGGAGGAATAAAATAAAAGCTGGGGTTATTTTGGTGTCTTCGAGGTGACGAACACTGGTGTTTATATATAGATGATTTCTATTGTGGCGTCCCCATAATGTCGTGGTTAGAACGCTCGCCTCGCAAGCGAGAGGACCCGGGTCCGATTCCCGGGCAGGTCGGGGCGAAACCTTAGGCGACTTTCCTTACTCCCCACGCATGCCCACGCTGTTTCCCTAGCAGTAACTTGGTTGTTAAAACGATTGGCGAATCACTTTCCGAAAAGAAAAGAAAATGGTCACTCAATCCACGACCGTTTGTGGGACGCTGCTGTGCACAATTGGCTGCCACGTTTCACCCACAAAAAAATACACAGTTAATTCACTTTGCAGTATATTCTGTGAAGGGCTTTGAGATGTTCAACAACATGATAAGGCCTATCAAATGCTTTGGGTTATTATTATCAGAGCCAAGAGCCACTGTTCACTGTCATCCCGTGTCAACGAGAAACTAGACTGAGTCCATCTCGGTGGCTTTCTATTTGGCTCTTTGTAGCTAAGGAACAGAAGAAACTTTTATCTAACCAGCTTGGGCTGCATTTGAACCCAGGTCCCAGAGGTGAAAGATCACTGTCCAACCCACATCCCACCCTCTCAACCCCCCCCCAATCCAACCCCTTGAGGGGAAAAAAATCTGAATAGAAAGGAATTACTGGTCCCTCCACGACACGAGCATATGGACAGAGGATGTGTTGACCACCCAGTCAGCAATGACTCAAACGCAATGAGGACAAAGTTAATAAAAAGCAGGTGTGAATTATTAGCTAATAGATAACAGCTGTAGGTCAATACGCTGCCAGTTATAAACTGCCCTGAGATCTCGCCAGAATTTCTAACTGTACTGAAAAGTGGAGTGACTGTGTGTGTTTGCCTAGGAAATGCCACATGTTTGACCCCAGCATAAACCGGCATTGAGCAAACAAGCGATAGAACCCGGCCCTGAGCTACGTGGCTGTTTGTGAGACGTTGCTGGGCGCAAAAGAAAACAATTGGCTACGAAACACTCAGTCACCCCAAATTCAAGGATTATTAGTTAATGTTTCCACGACTGTTTGTGGGACACCGCTGTGCGCAATTGGCTGCCTTGTTTCGCCCACAATTTACAGTATATTCTGTGAGGCGCTTTAAGGCGTCTCAACGACGTTTCAAATGCTACAAAAAACTAAAATCATGAAACTGTGTGCAGAATACACTACTCGACGCAAACTACTGCCAACGTACAGCTAAAAATGAGCAGCTAAAAAACATGATGTATAGGCAAAGGGGAAATTAATTGGACCTTACTCCAGAAGAAATATATTGTGAATTTGCATCATATCATTTAAGAAACAACCTCCATAAATCCAGTCAAGGCTCACCACTGGTGCCAGTGGAACTTAATTACACCGTCAAAATGTTTATAAGGTTTGCTCATCAAATGATAAATGACCAGCAGCCACATAAGTGCAAAGTCGATCTCAGGAAACCTTTTACCTCTCTACAGTCCACTATTTAGAATAGAATAATAATAATCCTTGCATTCGATATAGCGCCTAACAATATATTCTATGCAGCGCTTCGAGAATTGAGACGTAAAGTGGATTGACCGTACTTTGTGGGCGAAACGTGGCAGACAACTGCACACAGCAGCGTCCCCGCAAACAGACGTGGATCGGGTGATCAAAATTTTAATCAATAGCCCCGGAAAGCGATCCGCCAATCAACTAAAAACCGGGTTCCCTGCTTAAAGCTGGGTAAACAGAGGCGTGCGTGAGGAGTAAGGAAACTTGCCTAAGGTTTCGCTCCGGCCTTGGAATCGAACCCGGATCCTCTCACTGACCAGGCAAGTGTGCTAACCACTACGCTCCAGGGCAGCACCTGACTTACTCTGTCTAAGTAATGATTCAGAATGGACAGAATCGGCTGAACTGTTGTCGTTGACTTGAGTTGCGTTTTTGTCGAATTCCTGCGTTCCCCCTCTCCCCCCCACCACCACCTCCCTTTGAAACAACCCAAGACTGCTCACCCCATGGTACCGAGTCCAGCACCTGAGCTGTGTCTTGTCAGATAATAATAAGAAGAACAATCCTTGCATTTGATACAGTGCCTCATCACCTCTTCCAGGCGTCTCGAAGGGCTTCACTGAATATACTGTACAGTGTGTAGTGACTGTATAATTTGTGGGCGAAACACGGCAGCCAATTGCGAGTCCGCTAAGTCTGAGCGCCCAACAGCTAACATGGAAAACGTCAAAATATTAACGGTATCAAAGCTCTCTGTCAAAAGGCAAGGCAGCTGTAGTTCTAACATGTAAGTTCCCTTCAGTTTCTTTTCCAAAGCCTCCCACTCAATCTCTTTGAGGGAGTATTGTCTAGATTTGGAACGAGTCCCGGGTAATTAAGCAATCTCGGGCAGAGATCGAGGAAGGAGCCTGGGTTATCATTCTGCGGCTGTGCTCCTTTTTTTCCTTTCGCACAAAAGCAGCTACAACAACCTACTTCCCTCGCTTCACCTCGCAGTTTGCTGAGTGTTGACACATCATCATCTGCGAGCAGAGAGCTGCCAAGAGCAGTAACTGAGGTCAGGCAGAGAGAGAGAGAGAGAGAGAGAGAGAGACACCATTCCAGGTCCCTGTTGCACGCGAATTGAGCTCGGGTCATTGAAAGGACATGGAAATCATTGCGTGAGCAAATACCAGCAAGGCCGCATAAACCAAAGCACTGTTGTGGCTTAGCTGCATTGCGTGTAATTAACGGGGTGGCTGGAGATTTTTAAAAGCTACTGCACAGCGTCGCTGTAATGCATGGACAATGTTCAAGTCTCCGAGTGCATTTGTCAGGAATAATGTTCCGTCGGAGAGACCGTATTCCTTTCCTTTCCAACGTACACAAAGCCGCGTCTGACTATCCTTCTTTGGAAACGTCTTCGTGTTTTATCATGATCTGAACAGACTATTTTGAACAAATTATAGGTTTCTCTCTCTATATTTAAATTTATATATAGCCCGAGGAAGATTAGTCTCTTCGGTACGTTTGCAGTATGGAGAGTAACAGAGAAAGGACTTGGGTTCTTATAGCACTTGATCACAAATGCACCAAGATGTCAAAAGAAAGGGAGTTTGGTTTAGGGTGGCAAAGGACAATTTCGAGACACCAGGAAGTAATCATTTAGCCAGAGCGTAATTAACAGGGAGGAAAGATGATCGAAAGCGCGTTCAAAGAGAAAGATCTTGAGATGGACCTTGAAGGAGGGAGGGAGTTGGAGAGACTTCGGGATGGAGTCAAATGTATGATGAAAGTGCTTTCTTCATCTGAACCTCTCTTGTGACCTAAAAGTGCCTCTCAGGTATTTATTGTCAAGTGTAATGATGTATTTTTGTAGAGAAAAACAGCAGTCATTTGCGTCAGCAAAGCCCCGCGGGAACAGCCTTGAGGTGAATGACCAAATTATCGGGAGGATTGCCAGCCAGGATGCCAGCAGAAAATCCCTTCTCTTTAAAGTCTACCTGAGCAGGCAGACAGGCCCCTCAGCTTAATGTCTCATGGCACTCGAGAAGAGGCAGAGCTGCCTGCAGTACTGTGTGCAGTGTCAGCCTAGATCTTAACTCCTGACCTACTCACGTGCAATATTTATATATTAATGAGAAGCCCAAAGTCTGACACACTGATTGCAGCCGCTTAAAATTCGACTCTAACAAAATAAAATTAAGACTTGCATCTGATCTCATTCCCGTCACATTGAAAGCTCTTCACTCGACTTCCAGTAAAGTGCAGTGACTGTAGGCGAACACGGCAGCCCATATGCACACAGCAAAGCCTTACAAACAGCATCCAGCTTAATGGCCATGTGCAGGGCATTGGTGAGTGCACATTTGGCTGCCACATTTATCTATAGTCACTACAGTATATTCTGTGAAGCGCTTTGAGACGTCGCAACGATATAAGGCGCTGCATCAAATGCAAGGATTATTATTATAACTCTCTAGGTAGATGTTAAAAGAAACATCCAGGCTTCTAAAGCCGGCATTTAACAATAAAGGCTAAGTCAATCGAGTAATTCTAGATAGAATTACTAAATTTATATTTTTAATTTTTTTAAATTAAAAATCATGGCCTGTGGGGTTAGTGAAAAGACTTGATCACGCTACCTATAATGCTAAGGGCCCGAGTTCCACAGCTGCCTTCAGTTAAAAAGCCCTTTTTAGGCTGTGTTTACAGTGCAAGAACTCCTTTTTTTTAAAGCCAACCTTCAAACAGAGTGGTGTCCTGTAGCGTTGTGGTTAGAGCACACATCTCACAAGCGAGAGGACCTGGGTTTGATTCCCCGGCAATACAAAACCTTAGGCAAGTCGCCTTACACCTCTGTTTACCTAGCAGTAGGTAGGAACCCGGTTGTTAGTCGATCGGCGGATCGCTTTCCGGAGGTAACAATCCCTTCCCCCACGCCGAACAAAAAACATGTGGTCATTCAATCCACGACTTGTTTGTGGGACACTGTTTTTGCCGAGCTTTGCCCAGAAAATGCAGTCAATGGATGTTGTGCGAAGCGCTTTGAGATGTCTCAATGACGGATAAGACGCTTTATCAAATGCAAGGATTATTATTATTATGATTACTATTATTACTAGGTCACACTTTGATTTGATTCCCCAGCCAGAATGCAGTGAGCTCTCTCTGAATCCAAGCCAGAGCCTCCCTTTTGCTCAGATTCACCTTGTGAGATACTCTGAATGCTGTTCATTGTTCCTTTGAAAGGAGGTCTGAATGTCCTCTCAAGTCTGACTCCCACGTACTGGAATTGCAAGAACTTTGGCTCAATCGTTCTACAACCCAGAAGGGAGCCAAGAAAATAGACTTGTAATATAAAGGTTAACTAGCTCCTTCTGCCATTATGAGAAGGATAATGGGTACCTGGAAGTGATTACCAGGCTGCAATCTCATCGGGAAAGTCCTGACAGTCTTATCAAGTGGCAACGGTGTAGTGTGGTTTGAGAGCTTATAGAGAACCGCTCGCTGAGCCGAAATGACTGGAAATTGCTGGCGTTTATTTCGGTGTGAGCTGCTGTTGAACTTGTTTGCTTTCGGCTGCTCGTACTTAAAGCGTCCAAGAATGGAGAACTTTTGTAGCACAAGACGACAAAATGTCTCAAAGCGTTTTGCAAGCGCAGTGACTGTTTTTTTTATTACTTTGGTAGGTTTTCCTACGGGAAAGGAAATTTCCCCCCCTCAACCCCACCCCCCACACCCCCACCCCACCCCGCAAGGCTCCAAGCAGATGCCACGAGGAGAGTTCAGTGTGACTGAGGAGTTAGGGGCTATTTGCAGAAAAAAAATAACAAGCTTCGAAATTAAAAATTACATTTAAGATTTTGACAAATTCCTGATGCTCCGAATAATAATAATACTGTGGTAATCAAATAAATCTATACTCTTGTGAAATTTTACCCATGCTGATATAGTCTAAAGAACCATTCAGTCAATTTCAGTTTATAGTTGATGTTGTTGCCGCGTTTCACCCACAAAAACACAGTCAATCCACTTTACGGTGTACCCTACAAAGTGTTTTGAGACGCCTCAACGAGGTGATAAGGCGCTATATCAAATGCAAGGATTATTATAATAATTTATAATTAATAATTCATAATAAGCTTGCACTTCGAAAGGGCGTGATATGTTTTTTCGCAAATGCTAAACAGAGCAGCATTTATATAAACGAACAGGGGAGGTGAGGGACATTTAGCCTAATGACAAACTAACCCTCTAACAGATGTACAGTACGTTTGCACTCGGCAACGGTTTGATTTGTGGGTTTCGCCCACAAAATACACAGCCTGTGTATCCTGTGAAGCACTTTGAGGTGTCTCGAAGACGTGATAAGGCGCTGTATCAAATGCAAGGATTATTATTATTACTACTATTACTATCAGCAGCAACAGTTCAGGTCTAAACCACCTCCGGTCAATTCCACATGCACAAAAGCAGATCAAAATCTCAAACAGCAGATGAATGATATCTTGGCACGATCTGCATTGGATTGACTATGACTCCCTTTTCCATGATTATTTTCCATGGTCTGGGACCCTCCCCTTGCCCTGCGGTCACGACTCTTGAAACGGCACTGGGATCTGCTCTGCCTCCAGTTCTTGACAACAAGTTGTTGTATTTTTGCCTGTTGCGTAAGTTTAGGGTATGAAGTGCTTCCGAGAAGCTCCGAATATCCACGCTGCAATCTCGGTTCCGCGCTGCGAGGAGAGCTAATGGGTGTATTTCGCTGTCACAATAACCGCTCTGTTCTCAGCTTTTATTATCTGTCGTTAACAGTGAGATGACTGTATCAGCCGTTCCTGGCGCCAAAGGCATATCAACAGGATTGCTCCTTTAACTGGAGGCATTCGGTGAGTAGAATGACTGCGAGCTAAAAGTCCTGGCTGTTTATGTCGCATTTAAGAGTCATCCAGGGCAGTGTACTTAAGTACTTTTATTTGCATTTTGGGTGGAAGAATGCAATCACCTGCCAAAACCACAATTGCATTCGCAATATTTTGGCTCCCGGCCGCTGAGCTTTGGAAACTCAGCGAGGATTCCTGTTAGAAATGAAATGCCCATTTTAAGTAGGATTTACACATTATTCCGAAATTGGTGCTGATTCAAGGAAGGAACGGGTGGAGGAGCGAGCGAGGGGGGGGGGGGGTAGGGGGCAGAGACTGTTTGTAGCTTTTCTTTTAAAAACACACACAGCCGCCCTGTAGCGTAGCGGTTAAAGTACTCTCCTCGCAAGTGAGAGGACCCGGGTTCGATTCCCGGTTAGGGGCGAAACCTTAGACAATTTTCCTTACTCCGCACTCCTCTGTTTCGCTCGCAGTAAGTAGGAGCCCGGTTGTTAGTCCATGGGGGGGAATCGCTTTCTAGGAGTATTACACCCTTCAAAGAATAAATAAAACAGAAATAACAATGATAATAATTTTGGTCACTCAATCCACGACTGTTTGTGCAATTGGCTACAAAGATAAATATTTTGCATGTGTCGATTTCGGTTGGGTTTCATACATGCTGCCAGTACACCACCACCACAACAACTTGTATTTATATAGCGCCCGCGCGCTGGATAGCATCCCAGGGCACTTGACAGTGGCGGAGCACGATGCCGGGCGAACAGGGGAGACGACCCAAGCTCGGTCGAAGAGGATGGTTCTCGAGACGCGACCTGAAGATGGGGAAGGAGAGAGCGGGCAAGGCGGAGGGATTGAGGGAAGAGCTGAAAATCGTGTCTACCCATTGCACACCCATTCTGCCTGCCGTTCAGTGTCACTGTCGACAGATTTTTAAGCCGAGAGAATAATGGATAACTGGGAGTGATTACAAGGCGTTATCTCATCCCAGACATCACAATACACAAGAGTGAGACTCAAAGCAGTTTATAACCATCGTGTGAACCAAGATGAGAATATAGCCTTAATCGTTCCCATTGGGGAGGATTAGGGTTTTTCTTTATTTGCATTGTGCTTTGCATTGGTGATTTAATTCCCTCTTGTGTCCTGTTTTCTTGCCCAGTTCAGCCCCCGCAAATCCTACACTCAGGAACTGAATTGAAAAAGAAAGCTTCGTAACAAACAGCAACAACGACTTGCATTTATACGGCGCCTTTCGAGCCGGATGGCGTCTTGGGAGCACTTTGTACTGCGATAGATAGACGGATACACGGTACTGACTCACAGGTTACTGAGGCAGAGAGCTTCTTACTTTGTGAGGGGAACCTGTGGCTGTAACAGGCACTTCCAAGAGAACCTTTTACTGAAATGCTCGGACTCACACACGCACACGCACGCGCACACGCACACACACGAGCTCTGCAAATTGAACAGCGGTGCATTTCAAGGCAATCCTCTGTCAGCCCATTAAACCCCGTTTAATTGAACGCTTCCATTTTTGGAAGTCAGAAGCCAGAGCTTTTGGAAAGGGCTGTTGTATTGCAAGTTGCACGATTTCCAGGTACAGTGGCAAGCGGTGGAAATCTGTGCGATCCCACCCGCTCTGCACGAGGCAAGAAGGCTTTCACAGCCGTTGTAGTTGCGCTTAACCCTCACCCACTCAAGTCTGCTACAGCTCATGTTATTTCAGCTAAAACACAGCGCAGGTTTTAGAGGCGACGCATATCCAGACATCAGAAGGGATCCCTCCACAATGAGAAGCACTGGAAGAGGGAATCTGACCTCTCGTCACAGAGAAGGTTTCCCGACGCAACCTAAAGATGGGGAAGGAGGGGGCAAGGCGGAGGGATAGAGGGAGAGTGTTCCAGAATTTTGGAGCGTAGCGGTTGAAAGCGCGGCCACCGATGGTGGAAAGGAGGGGACGAGGGACAAGCAGTCGAGGGGTGGGAATGGGGAGAAATTATATCTTTTGGAAAAAAAGTCCACCGCCCAGCGCCAAGGCAATGCCAGTCAGCGGGAAAGCAATCCGCCCATACCACGACTAACCTAGTGGGACTCCCTTGTGTTTATGTTAACTCACTTCCCTCGGGGCTCTGCGCTTTCGGAACTCACTCAACCCACTTTCCCAATGCCGTGCACAATTATCGTCTGCCCCGATTCGCCCACAACTACGCAGTCAATCCACTTTATTTATAAGAACCTAAGAATTTCCTGGACGAAAGAAGACCAAAGTCCATCCAGTTCACCTTCCCCTATCCTGGCAGCCCCAGGCACATGTCATGTCCCAAGCTGTATCCCAAGGTATTCTGTGAAGCGCTGTGAGCCATCTCAACAACCTGATATGGCGCTGTATCAAAGGCCAGGATTATCCTTAATGAGGCCAATGGTGTTGTTGCAACAAAATAATTAGACATCAAAGCTGATCTAATTGTGGTTGGCTGGTTAGAGGGGTTTAATGGTGAGAGTCCATTTGTCTCGGAGAGTCAGTAAACCATTATAGCATCTGAGCTGCCCCGCGATTCCTCCGTCGCCTGAGCTGTGAATAGCAATTTCACCCTTGAAGGTGGTAGAGAGATATATCTTCTCTTAAAACGCTTTTGCTCGCCTTGCATTTATTTATTTATTTATTTATTTATTTATTAAAAAACTTTCAATTTTTGCAGGGTTCGTCTGTAAATTCAGTCACTACACTGCGAAAATCCTGTGAAGCGCTTTTGAGATGTCTCGACGACTGCAAGGATTATTGTAGTTTAAGACTCGAATAACGCGTCATTTTTTGGGATTCTTTTCGCACAATGCCCTGTCGTAATTAGGTACCTATGTATTATGACATTTACACTAACGGCAGCAGATCATGGGAAGCCATCAAATAATGGGAAGCTAAATGTGTTACATGAACTATATCAAATCTATATGCACTGTGTGAAATAACAGGTGGTTGGGATGGATTACCAAGTGTTATTTAGTCCCCGCTGCTTTTGCACTCCAATGCATATGAGTGGCACAGCTTAAAAATAACTTGAAGCCACTTGCAAAGGCACTTTACCACATGTAGGAAAGCTCAATACAAATTTGTTTCTGCCTGGTATGTCCCCCGCTGTGAATGTATTGTACTCCTAGGGATTAAATTAAATGTTTCGCCCACAAACTACACAGTCACTTCACTTTACCGTATATTCTGTGAAGAGCTTTGAGACCGTCTCGCAGACGTGATAAGGCGCTATATCAAATGTAAGGACTATTATTAAAGACCTTAAAGATACCGTGGGGTTTTCCACCCCGGTGTCCTGGCCAACAATTCCGCAGATAAAATCGGTCATTCACTTCATGGCTGTTTGTGGGTCGTTGCTGTGCCCAAATTGGTTTGCCTACAAAATACACAGTCACTACACTACAGACATCCTCCTTGATTCAAAAGGCATCAAATGCAAGATTTACGATGATTATTTTTAACAACAACAACTTGGATGTATATAGCGCCCTCCACACCGGACGCTTCACAGTAACGGATCCCGGGGCCGAGCCCGGGGGGAGGTGGGGGAAGGTGACCAAAGGCGCGGTCGAAAAGAAATGTCTTTCAGCAGAGAACTGAAAATAGGAAGGGAGGGGCGAGGCGAAGGGAGTGAGGAAGTTCCAGAGCCTCGGGGCGTAGTGGCTGAAGGCACGGCCGCCGAGGGTGGAGCGGAGGACTCGGGGCACGAGGAGGAGGCCAGACCCGGAGGAACGAAGGCAACGGGTACCGTTTTGAGGAGAGAGGAGGTCAGAGAGGTCGGGGGGTGCAGAGGAGTGCAGGGACTTGAATACGAGGGTGAGGGTCTTGAACTCGATCCTCTCTCGGACAGGCAGTCAGTGCAGTCTGGCCAGGACTGGGGGGGGGGGGGTCGGGGAGCGGAGTTTGGTGCGGGTGAGAATGCGGGCGGCATTTTATTATTATTATTATTATTATTATTGTTATTAATAATGCAGGCAAAGTGACACTTTATTGTGTCTTTTAAGATTGAAGTCCTGCAACAAAATGATTGTGTAAAACCGTACAATTTGTTCTTCAAAAAATTACTCAGACCTCCGATTAGTAACCGGTGGGGTGTATCGATATTTTTTGTCATTCCTAACGAATTCTATGATGCAGGAATTATTTCCACTCCTCGCCATCACCTGAAAAACGTTAAACAGATTAATGTCCTTTCCATTCCCCCGGGGGCAACATTTGCACTCACAGAACTGATCTCACCTGTTACTGATGAAATGTTGCGTCGAGGAACGCACAGGAACAACAACAACACCAACAATAATTTACATTTCGATAGCGCCTTTCACGTCAAGAGGACGCCTCGAATACGTTCAGGCACACCTTGACGGCGAGAAGACGGCCGAAAGCGCGGGCAGACAGGTAGGCGCTAAGGCGGGTTGCGGAAAGGGGAGGAAGGGGGTGAGGTGGGAGGATTCCGCGACTGAATTCCAAGAACGGGGGCGCAGTGGCTGAAACCCCTCTCATTAACAGAGGCAGAGAGAACTCGGAGACACGAAGGAGACCGGCGTTAAACTACCATACCCCGTCCCTAACCCTCCGACTTGGTTACTCGCCGCGCATCACAACATCGGCGCTGCAGGCTCCAGCCTCCTGCTTGACCCTCGTCCCCCCACCCCCTTCGTTCCACCATTGGCAGCCCACTACGTCCTGAAACTTTGGGACTCTATCCCTCCGCCTCGTTCCCTCCTTCCCCGTTTTCGTGTCGCGCCTCAAGACCTTTCCCTTCGACCGTGCTTACGGTCAACTCCTCCGTTACCCCCTCCCCCACCCCCCACCCACTCCTCCACCCCGTCCCCACCTCGGTGTCAGGCTCCGCCACTGTTAAGCGCCCCGAACTTGCAAACTTTGGAGGCAGTGAGTGCTGTAAAGTGGACTGATTTGTGAGGAGGGGGGGGAGAGAGGGAGAGAGAGAGAGAGGTGGGGTGGGTGTGTGTGTGTGGGGGGGGGAAGAGGGAAATACCAATGTTAAAAGGCAGCTGCTTATTTCAGAGCCAGAATTTGGGCTGAGTGTTCACTCCCCTCCCCTTCCCTCCCCCATTCGTAAACAGCGCTTAGATTGCGCAATGTGCTTTGTACAAATCGCAAAGCCTTTTTGCGTGGGTGGGTTTGTGCGTATAATAGTGGGGTATCCGGTATGTTTTTCGATTAAAAAAAAACCCATCTACCGACCAGCAAACGGGGGATATTAATAGCTTTTTAACTGTAATTTTGCAAAGACGGTTATATCAGCAACAGCTACTAAATGACCTTTTTTTTTACAGTGTGTGTTATTTTTTTTTTTGTCATTTACGCATCAAAAAGTTGAACAGGTTTTGTTCGGGCGCTGACCCCCCTCTCTCTCTCTCTCCCCCCCCCGGGGAGATTTCGAACACACTTTTATGTCTCAGACACAAAAAAAAACACACACACACAGAGAGAGAGAAGAGGTTTAAGTGTTGAAAAAAGAGGGAGAGAGAGAGAGAGAAGGTGAAATGGACAGAGAGTGATGAACTTTTACACTCCTTGGGGGTGAGGAACATATATTTGTTCCCTGACCAATTAATATCTAAATAATAACGCCTTCTTCTAAGTTAAATATATATTATATTTATATATTATATATATATAGATACACACACACACTCGCTCTACCAGTTTAGAACTAGTTACTAATCAGAGGCAATGTCCTGGAGTCATTTCTAAAGAACAACTTGTACAGTTTTACGTTTTACTTGGACTTCCATCTTAAAAGACACAATAATAAATCCTCCCTTTGCCTGAACCCCATTATTATTAATAATACATATAGATACATATACACACGTTGCAATACGACTTCTCTCCGCTTCACACAGATCATTGGGTTTAATAAAAATATGAATAAACCTCGCCCTTGATGCGTGATCTCCGAGACGTCTCAAAGCGCTTCACGGAATATCACTGTAAAGTGGATTTGAGTGTGGATTTTGTGAGCCAAACATTGCGCACAGCAGCGTCCCACATCCAGTGGTGGGTTATTACCCCAGAAAAGCGATCGACCAACATTATATACCCACAGACAGACACACATAGACAGACACAGACAGACAGACAGACACACAGACAGACACACAGACACACAGACAGACACACACAGACATTTAGTGGGTTTAAAATGCTTCAAATACAGAAGTGAAAGGGCTTTGCCACTTGTAAATCACATCAAAGCCAATAGAACACATCCAGAGCGAGGATTTACCAATCCCCCCCCACCCACATACACCCACCCCCCCCCCCACATACACCACCCCCCACCCCCCCACATACACCACACACCCACCCCCCACCCCCACCCACACCCCCCCCCACCCCCACACACCCCCACATACACCCACCCCCCCCCCCCACATACACCCACCCCCACCCCCCCACATACACCCACCCCCCCACCCCCACCCCCCCACCCCCCCCCCCCACATACACCCCCCCCCCCCCCACCCCCCCCACATACACCCACCCCCACCCACACCCCCACACACCCCCCCCCCACACACACCCCTCCACCCCCCACACACCCCTGTCCCTCTCCCCCCACCACCCCTCCTTCTCCTCTCCCGACAAGAAGCGCTGCGCGCAACAGGCGAACGGTCGGTCGATGGATGGATGGATGGGATCGATCGATCCATCGAGACCCCGTCCACCCATCCACCCATCCATCGATCCCACGTATCGATCCCACGTATCGATCCTCCCTTTCCTCTATGTGTGTGTGTGTGTGTGAGAGAGTGTGTGTGTGCGCCCCAAACAAAAACCCGGATCCCCCCCAAAAACATAAATAAATCCCCCACCCACCCCGGGGGGAGGGAGGGTTGGGGTGTGAGGGTTGGGGTGTGAGGGTTGGGGGGTGTGGGGGTTGGGGGGGGGTCCGTACCTTCCACCCGGCAGAGCTGTTGCTGTCCCCTTTATCCTTGAAGTAGGGGATGTAGCGGACCATCCAGTCGTATATCTGGGACAGGGTGAGGCGGTGGTCTGAAGAGCTCTCGATGGCTTTGGTGATCAGATCGGCGTAGGACAGGTTACCCCACGCGTTCCTGCGGGAGGACTTCTTGCGGTGTTGGCTGTTGGCCTCACTCAGACCCAGGAGGGGCCCCGGGGTACCCGCCATCGCCCTACTCACTCCTCCTCCATCACCTCCATCACCTCCTCCTCCTCCTCCATCACCTCCTCCTCCTCTCCCGGCGGCGTTGCTGCGGTCGCCATCCTCGCCCCCCAGGACCGCGGCGGCGGGTGGGTTTCTCGAGGTGCCCTCTCCCTCTCCCTCTCCGCCCTCTCCCTCTCCCTCTCCCTCTCCTGCCCCCTCCCCTCCGGGCACCTCCGGGCGAGGCAGCGGCCAAGTGCACGATCGGGGTCGGCTCTGCGGCTCGAAATCCGGGTCGATGTCCACCGCACCACCGGGAGCCACTTCTTCCTCCATTGCTCTGGACGCTGTTCGGAGGGGCACTGACCGACACCGACACCGACACCGACCGACACTGACCCCCTCTCCTCTCTCTGTGTCTCTCTCTCTCTCTGTGTCTCTCTCTCTCTGTCTGTCTCTCTCTCTCTCTCCTTATTCTAACCTATAAAGCAGAGACGAAACTCGATAGGAGGAGAGACAGACACAGGGGGAGAGAGAGAGGGAGGGAGGGATGGGAAGGAGGGGAGGGAGGGAGGGAGGGATGGGAAGGAGGGGAGGGAGAGGGGAGGGGGAGGGGGGCAATGAAGAGAGAGGAATAAGGAGTTGGATGACAGGTTGGGCTTCAGATCAGCGTTAAACATGAACCGGTTTCCCTGTGCTTTTGTGGAGCAGGTGATGAGCAGAGTCCCATAAGGATGGATCGATTGAGGGAGGGCTGTCTCTCTCTCTCTCTCTCTCTCTCTTCCTCTATCTATCTATCTCCCTATCTATCTGCCCCCGTCTCTCTCTCTGTCTGCCCTGAACTCTGCTCTCTCTCTCTCTCTCTCTGCTCCACTCTATTTGCTGGCTCTCTGCTCCCTCTCTCTGCTCCACTCTATTTGCTGGCTCTCTGCTCTCTCTCTCTCTCTGCTCTCTCTCTCTCTGCTCCACTCTATTTGCTGGCTCTCTGCTCTCTCTCTCTCTCTCTGTGTTCTGAGCTGGTTTTACACTCTCTTCAACTGGTCTCTCTCTCTCTTCTGTGTCTCTCTCTCTCTCTCTGCTTTGCCCTTTGCTGTGGCTCTCCTCTTACCCGCGCTCTCTATTCTGAGCTCTGTGTGTGTGTGTGTGCTCTGCAATAGGCTCTCTCTCTCTCTCTCTCTGCCCTTTGCTCTCTCTCTCTCTCTGTGTGGGTTGGCTTTCCTTTGGGCTCTCTCTCTCTCTCTCAGTGTTCTGCTCTGTCTCTCTCTCTCTCTCTCTCTCTCAGTGCTCTACTCTGTCTCTCTCTGTGCTCTGCTCTGGGCTGTCTCTTCCCCTCCCTCACTCTCAATGCTCTGCTCTGTCGCTCCCTCTCTCAATGCTCTCGGCTCTCTCTCTCCCCCTCTCTCTCTGTCTCTCCCCCTCTCTCAGTGCTCTCTCTGTCTCTCCCCCTCTCTCTCAGTGCTCTCTCTGTCTCTCCCCCTCTCTCTCAGTGCTCTGCTTTGGGCTGTCTCTCTCTCTCTCTCACTCTGTCTCTCAGTTCTCTGGGCTCTCAGTGCTCAGAGCTGTCTCTGTCTCAGGGCTCTCTGTGTCTGGGCTGTCTCTTTCTCGGTGTCTGGGCTGTCTCTTTCTCGGTGTCTGGGCTGTCTCTGTCTCGGTGTCTGTGTCTCGGTTTCTGGGCTGTCTCTGTCTGTGTGTCAGTGTCTCTGTGTCAGTGTCTGTGTCAGTGTCTCGGTGTCTGTATCTCGGTGTCTGTGTCTCGGTGTCTGTGTCAGTGTCTTGGTGTCGGTGTCAGTGTCTCGGTGTCTGTGTCTCGGTGTCTGTCAGTGTCTCGGTGTCGGTGTCTGTATCTCGGTGTCAGTGTCTGTGTGTCTGTGTCTCGGTGTCTGTGTCTCTGTGTCAGTGTCTCTGTGTCTCGGTGTCTGGGTGTCTCGGTGTCTGTGTCAGTGTGTCTGTGTCTTGGTGTCTGTGTCTCGGTATCTGTGTCTGTGTCTCTGTGTCTGTGTCAGTATCTCTGTGTCTCGGTGTCTGGGTGTCTCGGTGTCTGTGTCTCGGTGTTTGTGTCTCTGTGTCTCGGTGTCAGTGTCTCTGTGTCTGTGTCAGTGTCTGTGTGTCAGTGTCTCGGTGTCTGTGTGTCCCGGTGTCAGTGTCTGGGTGTCTCGGTGTCTGTGTCAGTGTCTTGGTGTCTGTGTCTCGGTCTCTGTGTCAGTGTCTCTGTGTCTGGGTGTCTGTGTCAGTCAGTGTCTGGGTGTCTGTGTCAGTGTCTGGGTGTCTGTGTCTCGGTGTCAGTGTGTCTCGGGGTCTGTGTCTGTGTCTCGGTGTCTGTGTCTCGGTGTCTGTGTCTCGGTGTCCGTGTCTCGGGGTCTGTGTCAGTGTCTGTGTCTCGGTGTCTGTGTCAGTGTCTGGGTGTCTGTGTCTCGGTCTCCGTGTCAGTGTCTGTGTCTGGGTGTCAGTGTCTGTGTCTCGGTGTCAGTGTCCGTGTCTCGGTGTCTGTGTCTGGGTGTCAGTGTCTCGGTGTCTGTGTCTTGGTCTCTGTGTCAGTGTCTGTGTCAGTGTCTGGGTGTCTGTGTCTCGGTCTCTGTGTCAGTGTCTCGGTGTCTGTGTCTCGGTGTCTGGGTGTCTGTGTCTCGGTGTCAGTGTCTCGGTGTCTGTGTCTCGGTCTCTGTGTCAGTGTCTGTGTCTCGGTGTCTGTGTCTCGGTATCAGTGTCTGTGTCTCTGTGTCAGTGTGTCAGTGTCTGTGTCTCGGTGTCTGGGTGTCTGTGTCTGGGTGTCTGTGTCTCGGTCTCTGTGTCTGTGTCTCGGTGTCTGTGTCTCGGTATCAGTGTCTGTGTCTCTGTGTCAGTGTGTCAGTGTCTGTGTCTCGGTGTCTGGGTGTCTGGGTGTCTGTGTCTCGGTCTCTGTGTCAGTGTCTGTGTCTCGGTGTCTGGGCGCCGTTACCATGTGGTTCCCACTGACAGTGGGGACGGTTACAGTATCCGCGGGAGCGGCTGCTGATTGGTCGGTGGCCGACAGCCGCGTTCCAGTGGGCGGAGCCGGGCCTCCTGATTGGTCAACACCCACCCGGGTGGGCGGGGCCTTGGGAATCCCCTGCACCGACGTCACTGAGACCTGCCACTCACTCCAGGACTGAGCCCTCCACCTGATGGGAGTCTGAGTTACACTGAATAACAACAACAACAACAGCAGCAGCAATAATAATAACAACAACAACAACAACAACAACATTCCTGACATCTGTTACGGCGCCCGATCCCGTCTTCGAGACGTCTCGAAGCTCTTCGCGGGTCACACTGTAAAGTGGATGCACTGCGTATATTTTGCGAGCGAAACGCGGATCGGGCGACCAAATTATTATTTATTTTTCAAGGACTTATTACCCCCCCCCTCAACCCCGCGCCCCCCTCCCCCCCCACCCACCCCACCCCCGCCGCCCCCCACCGCCCGCACCCGGGAAAAGCGATCCGACGATCGATGAGCAGCCGGGTTCCTGCTTGCTGCCGGTTAGGCGGAGGCGCGTGGAGCGAGGGAACCTTTGCCCAATGTTGTGCCCCGCCCGCCCGGGAATCGGACCCAGGACCTCTCGCTGGCCAGGCGAGTGCTCTGACCACTGAGCTGCAGGACTCCCTTGTAAACCCGGGCTTTTAAATTGTGTTCGTAAAACACACAGAATCTGCCATCATCATAACCATATGCAGTCCCGTGCTTACGATTCTCTCTTATTTATGTTTATAGATATATATATATACACATACGTGTAGCTATAACTTATTTATTTATATATGTGTGTATTTATAAATGTATAGCTGCTTTCGTCAAAAGTTTTCGAACCATCAAAGACACTGAAAAGTACACCAAAAGGGCATTCAGGATCATATTCTCGGTGAATCGTTTCCTTTTGGTTGCAATCTGGAAGTTACAATTCGTGCGGTGAACAAATTTATAAGGGCCTCTCATCGACTCACATTTGTAACCGTTTTCCTATACCTTTCATTTGGAAACGTACGGTAGAAAATATACAGTGGAGTCCTGTAGCTCGGCGGTTAGAGCACTCGCCTCGCAAGCGAGAGGGTTGGGTTTGATTCCCGGCAGGTCAGGGCGAAACCTTGGCCAAGGTTCCTTACTTCCGCACGCCTGATAATAATCCCTCAAGAAAAAAAATAATAATAATAATTTGGTCACTCAATCCACGACTGTTTGTGGGGACGCGGCCGCGTTTTGCCCACAGAATATGCGGTCAAATCACGTTACGGTCTATTCCGCGAAGCGCTTTGAGAGCTCTCGAAGAGGTGAAAAGCGCTATACTCAAATGCAAGGATTATTATTATTATATAGCAATAAAGTATACGTTGCTGGGAAACATTGCAATGTGCAACAATAATCGATACCTGGATTGTCCATTTTGATGTTTTCACAACAAAGTGGGTTGCAAGAGAACGCAGCTTCCTTACTTACACGTTTAGCTACTTAGTTTAACTTCACTTAGTAAAGAGGAAATATTGTACACTTTGGATTTTGTTTGATGGAACTATTGGTTTTGCACGTTCAGGTTTAGTAATTCGGAGTATCAGTAAAATGTGAGCATTAAGTTAGTCTGGAACTCCATCCCACCGGGTCCCTTCGCCTCGCTTCCTCCCTCGCCTCCTTCAAGCTCGGTCTCAAGACCTTTCTCTCCGACCGAGCCTTTGGTCTCCCTCCCACCTCTCTGCCTTCCCTCACCCCTACAACCCCCNTCCGCCTCCCCACTGCTCGGGCCCCGACACCTGACCGTTCAGTGCTTTGGGACGTCCTCCCGACGCGAAAGGCGCTCTATAAGTGTAATTTTGTTGTTCTTGTAGTCTGCAAATCCCACCATGTGTTCGGTTAAATCTCTGTGGCTAAACGTGTCAGCCATAAACATTGTGGTTTCATACTATATTCACAGTAATACTCCATAAACATACCTTGTGCCACTCAATCCATGACTGTTTGAGAAATTCCTTCGGTCGTTTTCTTTTCCTCGAATTTTTGTTAAAGTCCACTTACGTTTAGTTATTAACGCTCTTCATCCAGTGAATATTCTATGTTCTAAACCTGGGTCAACTTCAACAAACACCACACATCTCACTGCAAGGCATGAACAGTTTATTTCTGACCATCAAGGATATAGAGAGTCCCGGCAGCCATGACTGCTACACAAGCTGGCAAACGATGGAATAAAAGTACGTATATTAAACAGTATTACGTGGGAATACTTTAAAAGGTAAATAGCGGGAAGCGTGTGTAAGGGTGTAATCCTAACCTTGGAGTTCAACCAATATTGTATTTACATTTAAGTTTGATTCACAAAAAGAGAAGGGATTTGCTTCCTGCCTTCTGGCCAACAACGCTCCCAAATGAAAATGAAAATGTGGTCATCCACTTCAGGGCTGTTTGTGGGTCATTGCCGCGTGCAAATTAACTGCCGCGTTTTCTTACAGATACACAGTCACTGCACTTCACAGAAAAATCCCTGGATGGATGGATCGATGGGTGGGTGGACAGATGCATCATATGAATACACGATGCATGGATGGATGGCTGTTTTCTGTGACGTACAGTGACTGTGTTTTGTCAGCAAATGCAGCAGCCAATTTGTGTACTGCAATGTGCCACAAAACGGCCATGTTTTGCCCAATTTTCTGCTGGGAGCAACGTTCTCCGCTTTTTTTGTGTCAAATTAAAATCCAAGTGTTGTAAGTCAGGGCTTTAAAGGGGCAAAGATAGGGGAAATAGGTTTAAAAGCTTCGTCACAGTGCATAAATTGGCAGAACAGGTTTGATGGGCTGAATGATTTCATCATGTTCCTTGGTTAGTGTCCTTGCTGCTTTTCACTGAATCGCTTTGAATACCTATAATGGTGTGTTAGGTGTGGTGAGTAGACAATTAAACACAATTAGACAATTGTACATCTGGCCCCACCAATATACGAGGCTGATTTTAGTTTAGTTTCTCACAAAGGGAACTCCGCGAGTTAAGTGCACAGCCCTGCCACAGTGATCTCATCAGAAATATGTAGGCTGCGAGCAGCATTAAGAGAAATATAAAGGAAATGAGTCCCTGATGCATCGTATAATTGGATCAAGATTGACAAGTCGGAGAATGTGCAGCGTGCAAATAAAATAAATTCAACGCGTTTGCTTTTAAATATTTCGGAGTGACATGGGTTTAAATCCTGTGAAGCGCTTTGAGGCGTCTCCACGGAGTCTCAAAGCCCTAAATCAAATGCAAAGATTATTATTATTCTATTGTATATTGTAAACAGCTATGCCAAGTGTCCACCAAAACAAAAGGGAACCCTTTAATGCTGTCCTGCAGCTCTAATCATGTGTGTTGGACGTTAAAGCAGATCATAGTCGTATTTTCTTTGAGCCCGGGATTTAAGAATCATTCCACTCGCACAGCAGGTATTTTTCAAGTTACGAGTAATCCCAGCAGGACTAATCTGCCGTCCTGATCCCAAACACACCAATGTGTGTCCTGGGTTAGTGTCTGTGAAATCCGAAGGGCTTTGTAGTAAATGTAGCGAAGTAGAATCTTTAATAATGACTGCTCGCGCTCTCCCCTGGAGCACCACTGGGCCACAGACGAAAGTTGGTGTTTAATCTGCTCAGTGAAGCCAGGGTGGCCTTCTTAGAAAGCGACGCAAAGCAGATGAAAGCCTCAAGGAATGATGGTGCAGAGGTGACGGGATT
Organism: Callorhinchus milii; assembly: GCF_018977255.1. Lineage (NCBI taxonomy): Eukaryota > Metazoa > Chordata > Chondrichthyes > Chimaeriformes > Callorhinchidae > Callorhinchus > Callorhinchus milii. The sequence continues at coordinate 13,775,328 of NW_024704751.1, forward strand.
ATTACAGTAATCAGTGATGTTTTTCCTATTCTCTGTCCTCTAATCAGAACTGCGAGATCAATAATGCTAAGACTCCCTCATCTGCGAACCTCCCAGGCTATGCCCTCTGGGCTCCTCCACAATCTTTATAAGTTTTGGATTTTTAATTAATGCCCCTCGCTTCCCCTCCCTCTCAAGGCTGAGATTTAAAACGAGGATTGAAGTGTATAGCACAGTCGCGCATTATAATATAATAATATGCTTTACAACAACAACAATAATAATAATAATATAGAGCTTATCATGTCGTCCATACGTCGTAAACCACTTCACAAGATTGTTTTCAGATATTATTTTTGAACAGAAATCTAACTCGTTCGTTCTTGAAAGAATCAACACTTTCTGCACCCCCGCGTCTCTCTGTGGAACCTGTTCCATACATGTACTACTCGCTCACCAAAGCAGCGTTTCCGCAGATTTTGTAGGCAAATATACGCAGCGATGTCCCCTAAAACCGCCTGTGAGGTGAATGACTGATGTTTCTGGGGGATTGTTGGGCCAGGCAAGCCAAGGCATTAACCCAGGAAAAATAGTATTCATTAAAAGTCTTTGCCTGCCAAAAAAAAACACACACGCCGTACACCTCACTGACGTGGCTGTCAACTGTACTTTCAATTTCTGATTGCAAAGCATTGGATTCACATCAGTCACAGCAGCGCTGCAAAATAAATGAATGCCGCATAAATACTCTGCGTGCCGTCACAGAGGGCAACAGTCGAAGCAGTAACCTTTTAGGGGAAGCAGTTTGATTTGTTCTAACTTAGCACTTAGAGCGGGAGGGGAGGGGAGGGGAGAGGGGAACCGAGGAAAGCACAAAATATGCATTGAGAACGACATGTTTGATTATGGAGGAGCGATGGGAAACACAGGACAAAAGAAGCATTTATATTTTCTTAAAAAGGAATAGCAAAGCGTCAAGTTATTCAGCGCAGTTTGAATATTACATTTTGCACACTGGGTTAACTTGGCAGTGCTTTACTTGTCAGAGGGACTCAGCCTGTGCATAAATCAAACCTTATCCCGTCCTAGCTAGATTCAATACGTATCTGTTTTATTCATGAGCCAGAATTCTGTTGAGTGTTCTGAAGATGACAGGCCAGCCACAGTAAAGCCATCAGACTTCACTGTGGGAAGCAGTGCGTTAGTGACAATAAAATAGTGTTCAGGGACGGAGGAATGGAGGGTTCAAAACACACAGGGCTGTGCTTGGAAGTGAATAATTGACCCGCAGTGTACTTTCCTTTTTTTAAAAAAATAACAGGGATAGAATATACAACAATACAGCAATAAAAAATAGGTTAGTCAGACTTCTTTGGCTCAACAGTTTCTTAAGTTCGTCCATCATTCCCGTGGAGCAGGGATTATTCCAACTCAGCTCCTGTTAACCCTGCAAGCCGAGCCCTAATGGGTAGGGATCCCAGCAAGTCAAGCAGTGGGAAGCTCGCCAGACAGTGCTCTCAACGGCAAGCTATGCGGTGTTAACTGGTGAGACTCCAGCAGTTATCCCAGAGTGTAGTGTGGGGCCCCCCAAGCCTTAGCTCTTGCCGACCTGCGGCTAATACTCCCTGGGATTAGGTAGGAAGGGTGCATCCCTCCGGGGAAATTTGGGGGTGGGGGAACATACATGGAACTTTCAGTTTGGTTTGGATACACTTTAAGCGTGTGCGTCAGACACCCGGTTTCCTTGCCGTCGTGTCACTCTCTCTCTAGTGATTTCTGAGATCTGATGCAGATACGAGAATTCTTTGAAACCACAAGTGACGTAATAATTGCAGTCATTATACGTCAGGCAAAATTACCTTGCGCAGTAAGCTTGAATTGGTTGGTTGGATGTTTGTCTTTGCACATGTTCTTTGTGAAGTTTTAATACAATCCCCCAGATAAACTGGGCCATTAATTTACTTTGTGGCTGTTAATGGGACGCGTTCAACCCACAGAATATACAGTCAATTCACTTTACAGTATGTTCTGTGAAGCGCTTTGAGTCAGCTCGAAAGCACGATAAGGTGCTATATAAATGCAAAGATTATTATTATTCGATTGTGGGCCACATTTGCCTACAAAATACTTTTTTGCTTTACAGCAAATCCTGTGAAGCGCTTTGAGACCTCCTGCCGAGGTGGAAGGCACCGTATCAAATGCAAGGATTATTATTGTTATCAGTATAATCCCTTTCTAGAGGGATTAGCTCCGTTAATAATCAAATGGCATCAATTTAGTTCCCAATAAATAGCCGGAAGCTCACTTTAGTCTCAAGAAAGTGTGGGGCGGAATCGCTAAAGTGAAGGTTTAACTGTTCGATCGTTGACCATCGAACTGATTAAAGAGCACATAAGCCAATCGCACTTTTGGGGATCGGACAATGAAACAACGCAGCAAAATTTAGCGCGAAAATCATTTCAAGTTCAATCCAATTTCAACACCAAATCTAATCTCATTCAATCCCTCAAACAAAATGTTGGGTCATTTAAAGATAGCAGCCGTGTTGATGGATGGATAAAGAGAAAATAAACCGGGCATTTTAAAATGAGTAGTTTGCCCGGCAAATAGTAGCGTTGACAATGTGTGGAATCAGAACGGGTAATATATATATCTTAAACACAAATTATTTTAGGAAAGGTATTGCAAATAAACAGTTCTTTTGTGTACGCAGACAGATTAATAATAATAATTCTTGCATTTGATATAGCGCCTTATCACATCATTGAAACAGCTCAAAGAGCTTCACGGAATACACTGTAAAGTGGATTGACTGTGTATTTTGTGGACGAAATGCGGCAGCCAATTACGCACAGCAGCGTCCCACAAACAGTCGAGGATTGAGTGACTGATTTTTAAAAGTCTTTTGCGATTTCCTTCAGCAATGATGCATCAATCCTTAGTTCTGTTAATACGCAATGGCTGAGGTTTCACATTTAAATACTATGCGATGGATGAGGAATTTGTTTGTACACTGTGTTAACAGTGGGTGAATGCACTGTGCTTTGATGGGATGGCATTTTATGCTTGGATTAGGAATGTGTTAATTCAGTTATACAGTCTGGGCACTTAAAATGAATGCGCAATAAATTTGTATTTCACTTAAGAGAACAAAGACGGACAATCTCAAACTGTTTTTCTCCCCCCAGATATCCATTATATTCATCCCTGTAGTTTGTGAACTTCTGCCTATTAAGTGAATCCTTTTGTCTTTTACTCACACGACACTGTTCGCTGTGTTTAAGATAAATCCTTGCATTTGATAAGAGTGCCTTTCGGGTCATCAGGACATCTTGAAGCGCTCCACAGGATTCACTGTAATGTGTAGTGATTGTATAATTTTGAAGATGAACGAGGCAGCCAATTTGCGGATAGCAACGTCCCATAAACAGCCACAAAGTGAATGATCGGTTTCATCTGGGGGATTGTTGGCCAGGACACCGGGGGGGAGAGAGAGAGAGAGAGAGAGAGAGAGAGAGAGTGACTCCCTTCTCTGTTCCAAATAAAGTCGCGGGACCTTTAGCGTACAGACTCGGATGGGGCATCGGTTTAATGTCGCATTCAAAGGATGGGGTAAAGTTTTGAGTCTTCACTCACTGCATGATTGCTGGGATCTGCCAGACTGGCAGCGAAGTTGATAGTAATTGCCAGCGTCCCATGATTTGCATTTTGGAATAGGTTCAAACATGTGAGAAATCGTGCACCAGATAATTCTTGTTTAAATTGCACTGTAATTACTGCTGAAAGCACGCAGCGCGCGAGTGAATACAGGTGATTCTCTTAATAGAAATTTATAGTAGTAAGCAAATTATATATTCCATCAAGGCTGAAAGATCTAAGGCACTATTGCTTTACAAACCCAGCATGTCTGTGCTTCAAGCGCTCCGAGACGCTACCCTGTGTGAAGGCGGGGGGTGGGGGGTGATATAAATGCAAGTTGTTGTTGTTGTCGAGCTACCCTTGCAGTGCCTGGCGTGGTGTGGTAGGTTTTGTGTCTTGAATAATCATAATAACAATAATAATATAATAATCCCATCATTTGATAAGGCTCCTTATCTTGTCGTTGAGATTATTCTGTGAAGCAGAGTGACTGTACATTTTGTGGGTGAAACGCGGCAGCCCATTGCGCACAGCAGCGTCCCACAAACAGTCGTGGATTAAATGAGCAAATTGCAGATGAATGACCTTTTCAATATAATGTGTTTTAAATGTACCTATATTCTTTTGTTTGTATCCTATTATTTTTTTCTTTGCTGTGCCAACTCCTGGCAGCAAAGCGAACAAATGTAACACCCTTTGACCCTGGGGTTTAAACAAACAATCATCCATTTAAAAACAATAAGATCATTAAAGTGACATCAAAACTGAGAACATCCAGTTATTAAAAAGGTATAAGTTGACACGTCACCTTCTTTCGATGCGCTTACAATCCTCGTATGATTATCCCGATGAACCATCCAATTATTAGTCATCGCACTGAATAGCTTTTAACTTTGAAATGTGCTGTGGATTTGAGGAGGTCGCTCCACTTAACCAGCCAATGCGTCAGCAGTTATTCTCACTCTACTGCACAGCAAGTTCTCAACAGGTTTAATCTGAAACCTGGACCAAAACCGTTCAGATAAATACTGGTGTGTGTGTCGTAAGAATTAAGGCCCCGATGGCCATTCGGCCATCAAGTCTACGTCATTACTCACACCTCAAAAGTGGAATCAGATCCTCTCATCCTGATTCCCTGCTCTGTCCCCAAACCCTTTGCAATTCCTCTTCAATGTTCACCTAATTCCCTCTTAAATGTTATTTGTTTCGAACAGAGACGTTCAGACCAATTTAGCCTTATTTTCCAGGGCGTGATTTAGCCGAGTGTATATAAAAGAATATTGACTGGGAGCGATTTTCTCTAATTTAGAAATTATTATTATTAATGCACTAATAATAATCATAATCCTTGCATTTAGTAGAGCGCCTTTCATGTCGGGAGGACATCCCCAAATCCTTTCTTTTTTTTTGCTTTTAAAAACTTTTATCGAATGAAAATATTATAATTATTATTATAATTATTATTGTTAGCACTTTAAAGGATTTACTGCAAAGTCTAGCGACAGTGTATTTTGAAGGTGAACCTGGCAATCAATTTGCAATGTCCCACAAACAGCCACGAGAAAAAATCTCACTAACTGAGCGATTATTTTGAAGCTTGGAAAATCCTGTGTAACACAGGAATAAGAGGTCAGTCTATAGTAGTATTTCGCCCACAAAATGTACAGTCAATTCGCTTTACAGTATATTCTGTGAAGCGCTTTGAGACGTCTCGAAGATGTGATAAGGTGCTATATCGACTGCAAGGTTAATTATTATAGTACCGGTCTTAAACAAATAAGATCTGTGAAAGCTCCATATATCCCATTGCTTAGGTTTTCAATTACAGTTGAACTGATGTCCTCTGTGTCACGCTTCTGCACCAGTTGGGGTTTATTTATGAGGGCAGACCGACCTAAGAGGTTACATTTTAGTAGTTCCCCCGGGCCTTAGCAACTGCTATCTTTTAAATAAGGAACACTGTCAGTAATTTCGGAGATATAAAGCCAAAAATAAGAAGCCGTGCAGCAAAGGTTCTGCCGGGTGAAGTTGTTTTATGATGTTCCGTGATACAATGTTTGGGCAAAAGCTTACGGCTGGGCCGTGTTTCAAATCTCGCTTCAAAGAAAGACTTGATTTTTTTGTATATAAGCGATCCAGCATTAACTGCCAAAGCAGTCAGAGGAAGATGGGCAGCCTAACCTAATGCAGTAAATTGTAAGGCCTCTGCATCTGTACGTGTCATTCCGCAAGGTGTTTAATATCGGCAGAGATTATACAGTAGTTGTCAGTGCTGACCTTGGCTAGAAATGCAGCATCGAATAGTAATAAATAACAATAATAGTCTTTGCATTTGATTTAGCGCCTTATCCCGTCTTCAAGACGTCTCAAAGCGCTTCACAGAATACACTGTAAAGTGAATCGACTGCACATATTGTGGGCAAAACGGGGCAGCCAATTGCGCACAGCAGCGTCCCACAAACAGTCGTGGATTGAGTGACCAAATTATTTACTTTTTTGAAGGGATGTTTATCCTCGGAAAAGTGACCCGCCGATCGACTAACAACCGGGTTCCTACTTACTGCTCGGTGAGCAGAGGCGTGTGGAGTAAAGAAACTTGCCTAACATTTCGCCCTGCCAGGCATCAAAGCCAGATCTTCTCGCTTGCGAGGCGAGTGCCCTAAACATTACGCTGCAGGATTCCACAATGCCTGTGTCACCAAAGAGCAAACGCTATACAATTAAGCTGGTTTCTGCCACATGACAATGTCTTCTGCACTTCTGATCGGTTGGGTTTTTGCAGTGTGTTTTGCGCACTGTGTAAACTGCAGACCTCGTCTCCCACAGAGTACACTTCAATATTAACTCCCCAGCCCTCTTTCTGAACAAATCACATTAATTGTTTGACTCCAGAGTTTGTTCCTGTGGGTAACATGACCTTTCAGCGCGGTAATTGAAGTCAAAAATTTGGTCTTTGTGTGCTGTCACTCACAAAATTCTTCTCAATGCTCATTAGACTCGCACGGAGAGAGAACTGGGTTGGGGAACTAGGTTAGGGAGCTGGACAGCAGCCAAATGGCTTCGACGCTGAAACTGAAGCTAGGCTTTTGGTTTACACCATGGATTTTGGCTCTACTGATTGGGAAGAGTTCTGCGATCTGACATTTGGCTTCTGAAGCCGGGAGAAAGTTTAGTTCGCAGCCAAAATGATCTCGCGTTTACCTCTGTGACATTCTTCATCGGGGCTTTAATGTGAACCTTGTCTTGTTTTTTGGCCAATTGATCAACAGTAAAGGGCAGGAGTAAAATCAAATCTGTGACAAGTCTTTGTCAAGATCGTGTCCTTTTATCAACATAAATTTCTCCATTGAAAGTAAGTTCCTCCTGATGTGAAAGGCATTATATAGGTGTAAATTGTATAGTAAGTGTTCCTCAGCCTCTGTTTAGCTTGTTATTATTTGCTACCAAATGTATAATGTAATTTATTGGTGTTTAGCTTGTTGAACTTCAACAGTTACCCCCAACTCACACCCTGGGGTCTACCATGCCTTTGGCTCTCGCCAACCTGCCCCTGACACTCTCCGGGGTTAGGTAAGCAAAGGGCGTCCATCTAGGAAGGGAGTGTGCATTCCTTTCCAGACACGGGGAAATTTCCATGCGTAGGTGGCGTACATGTGTGGAAGCCTCAGTCTGGTTTGGAGACTCTTAAGACACCCGGCTGAACAAAGAAAGAGAATAGTGGTCCAATTATTCCATGCTTCGCCAAATCATTATTTAGCTCCGGGCTAAAGGCATGAAACAACAGAGCAACATCAGAGAGGACAACAACCCAAAGTTATATAGCACCCCTCATGCAGGGTAGGGTTCCAGAGCTCATGACAGTGGCGGGGAGGTTGGAAGGGACCATAGGTGTGGTCGAAAAGGAAGATCTTCAGGTACGACCTGAAGATGGGGAAGGAAGGGGAAAGGCGGAGGGTTAGAGGAAGAGTATTGCAGAGTTTCGGGGGGAAAAATCTGTAGTTGTGAAATCCATCCGTTCTGCCTCCAATGCTTAATCCACCAAATTATTTGAAGTGACGTTTTTATTTTGAACGCGCTTCAAAATATTTTGTTTCCACTAGAATCGCTCGATCCAATTCATATTCCCGTAAACTTAAACCATTCCCCAGGGCTCTGTCCTCTGCCACTCGCTCACTCCCTCTCCAAATCAATGACCTTCTCCATTCATCAGCCAACCCTCGCCAGCTCGCCTGTTGATCATTCATTCTTCCTCGCATCAATCAGTTTTGTTTGTACGGACGCATAAACCTACGAAACAAATGCCAGCAGCGTAGATTTGCTACCAGGAATAAAAATCCTTGCATTTGATATTGCTCCTTTCACACGGGAGGGCGTCTCAAAGCGCTTCGCAGGATTACACTACACAAGTGTAGTGCCTGTGTATTTTGCAGGAGTGCACAGTGGCCAATTTGCCATCGGGTAAACGACCGATTTGTTTGTTCTCGAAAGCGACAACCAAATCAATTAGCGAAGGGCGGCCCCGGAGAGATTCAGCGGAAATTAGATCACAAAGCAATAAAAAATACATTAAAGAAATATAAATATCAGAATTTAAAAACAGCCCACAGACAGCGAGGGATACGTCACAACTTCTTACGCTGCTGTAGGGAGACATTGTGGGGTCTGAGAAAGTATCAGAAGAAGGGAAGAAATGACAAACGTATTGGGGCATCAGAGAAACACAAGCGATCCTGCAAAACGATTCAGAAGCCTCAGACCACGTGGCGCACACACTAAAGACGCCCTGAAAGTTTTTTTTGATGAATAGGTTGCAACCCGGTTTCTAACTAAACAGTGCCACCCTGTGTCCGCGATTCAGTAAGAACACCCAAATCATTGTTAAACCTGTCCCCGCTTTAGTAACGACAATCCTCGCATTTGATACAGCGCCTTATCACGTCGGGGAGACGTCTCAAAGCGCTTCACGGAATATACTGTGAAGTGGATTGACTGTATACTTCGTGGGTGAAACGCGACAACCAAACAGTCGTGGGTTGAATGACCAGGTTACTCTTAGTATTATTTTTTTAAGGGATTATTACCCCCGGAAAGCAATCTGCTAATCAACTAATACCCAGGTTCCTACTTACTGCCAGGTAAACAGAGGTGTGTGGAGTAAGGAAACTCGCCTGAGGTTTCACCCTGTTATGATATCGTGCTTCACGTAGTTTCTGTAAAGCGTTGTGTCTTGTTAAAGGTTTAATATAAACATCAGTCAACATCTCTTTGCCTACACAATAAAACAGTCACTAAACTTTAAATTGAAGTCCTGCGGAGCAGTGAGAACATCCTCCTGACAGGAAGGGCACTGTATCAAATGCAAGAATTATTATGAATAATAATAGTATCATAATAACAATATATTAATAATAATAATATAATAATATAATAATAAACTGCAATAATAATAATAGTCCGTCGTTAATGGGTTTGCAATGCCATTATTGAGTAACAAAATAACATTAACAATCCTTGTATTTGAAACGGTGCCTTTCTTGATTGGTGGACGTCCCTAAGCGCTTCACAGGATTTACCGTACGGTGTAGTGTTGTGTGTTTTGTTGGCAGGTAATCATGAGTCAGAGTTGCCGTCGGTGAAAGCTTGGGATTCGTTGCTCTCTCGAGCCCCAAAGTATCTCCCGAGGCCCAGGAATTAACTCATTAAGCACTGAGCAGGTTTGCGTGGCGTGATAAGAGGCTCGAAACGTAACGATGGATTGTCTGGCAATCTCGAGAGGTCGTACTGCATCCCAGCACAATTGCCAGCTGGTTAACCACACGTGAATAAATCCCTGAGGGCTGCCATTGTTTCAAAGTGCTTTGTGTGTCAGCCCGGCTCAGTGGCAGCCACAGCTTTCCTCTCGCCTCTGAATCACAAGGTTGTGGGTTCAAGCGTCGTCTAAGCTGACGCCCCAATGCAGCCCTGGGGGGTGATGTTAAATTGTCGGACGTGCCGTCCTTCGGCTGAGACGTTAATCCGAGGTCCCGTCTGCCTGCTCGGGCGGACGTTAAAGATCCCGCGGTGCCACTGGAAAAGACAAGGGAGCTTCGCAACCGGCTGCCATCTTTTTCTTCTGTCGAAGAAATCACCAGAGGTTGTCAGTTAACGAGGCCCCCCCCCCCCCCTCCCCCCCTCGAATCAATGGTATTGACAGCTGCTTCAGTGTCTTTTCAACGCAGCAGCACAACACAACACAGTCGTAACACTTTAACGTTGTTAAGGTTGGCTCCACCACAGGAGACGGAAAAGAGTCCAACTCTGCTACTCTTTCCGTACTCTCGCCGTTTAAAAAAAATGGCTGTCACTCCGGCCTGCAAATGCACAGTCACTCCACTCCGCCGTAAGTCCTTTCAAGTGCTTTGAGACATCTTGACAACGTTAATAAGGATTTCCGCCCACAAACTGTACAGTCAAATCACTTTATAGTATGTTCTGTGAAGGGCTCTGAGACGTCTCAACCACGGGATAAGGCTCTATTATCCAAATGAAAAGCCTATTAGCCTTATTATTATTAAGGTGCTCTACGAAAAAGCAAGGGTTACTATTCATATTATTATGACATAAATGCAAGTTTTGTTGTTCGGTTGATCTCTGCTTTTGTCGTCACATTCAAAAAAAANGACTTTGGCCGTGTGTTGGTATTACGTGTCAGTTTTTTGTGAGAGGTTTGGGGGTATAATGCCGAGCATTGCCTTAAGGACACGGTGATTAAATCCTCTTGTGTTGCCAGTCTCCTTTTCCACCCAGTGGCTCATGTCTTGAGAGCCATCCTCAGTGCGGTGGGGGAACTATAGGCCTCGGCTCATCACCATGTACGAGGGATGTTGAATGCTGAATGCTTGTAGGTTTGAAGTGCTTGGCTGAAACAGAAAGAGAGGCCAGCGAGCCCATTCAATCTCATCTGCCTCCTAACCACCGGAACGTTCTGGAGCTTTTCAGCGCTGTGAGAGGTGGCCACACATCAAAGCACTTGCACAAACAAGGATAGCCGTCCACTCCGTTTAAGCCCAATACACACACTAATCACTGATTACCTGTCAACCTATTTTGTATACAAACGTACGAATGGGCTATAACTACCTCACTGTTACCTCACACTATTCTCCAAACCAGCAATAATTTGCCAGGATTGTACAATCCTTTTGATCTTCAAACCTGTCGTGTGGAAGCTAGTTATTTCCCGTTAACATTAATTGGCTCCAGCCTATGGCAATGCCGCCAAACGTTGAAAATACAGAACATTGGCGCCGGATAGATCCGAACGGCGACTCATTTATGGTTAACAGCAAACCCGGTTGCTTTGCTCCAGTACACCGAACGAGGTTTAGTTACCCGGGAAAACTCTGGAACGCTATGCCCGAATCGTCGGGTTGATGAACTTCACGTTGGATAAGCGGTCCGGGACCCGAGCCCACCCGAAGGGCGCTGTGTAAATGCAAGATGTTGTTGTTGTTATCGTGATTAAAGGTTGGAGGGTTGGAGGCAGTTGCAGCCCCTGTGGGTGGGGGGGGGCGGCATTTAAAAGTATTGCTGAAATAAAACCGGATAGTCCTCACGTTCTGACGTAGCGTCAAATCACTTTGGGCGGAGGTTTCTGCCGAGTACGTTTGCAGAAGAAATCTTCACCCGAGTCAACGTCGCGGCAACAGTTCCCTGAAGCTTTCGGACGGTTTTAACTTTTCGACCGGTAAAGATTGCCGGCCGCCGGTGGGGGGTGGGGTGGGGGGACAACTCTTAACGAGTTTCTACTTAAATGAGGCGAATTTCAGCCAATAAAGCACCCGAGCAGACATTGAACCTGATCTATATAAATGCAAGTTGTTGGAGTTGTTGGAGTAGTTGTTGTTGTTGTAGTTGTTGTGGTTGATCTGAGGTCATTGTTATTAATAACGACGACAATAATCGGGCCACTCGATCCCCGACTGTTTGGGGTGGGGGGGGCACCGCCGTGCGCGATTGGCTGCCGGGTTTCACCCGTAAACCGCGCAGTCAATTCACTTTACGGTGTACTCTCGTGAGGCCCTTTGGGACGTCTAGAAGACGTGATATAAGGCGCTGTATTAAACTCGAGGATTATTACTATTGTTATTATTATTATTATTATAACCTTAAGGCAGGGATCGGTGCCGAATTCGGTTCAAGGGAGTGCGACAAAAGGAAGCTATCGGAAACAGATAATAATAATAATAATAATAATAATCCTTCCGTTTGATTTAAGCCGTTCTTTGCCGCGTCTTTGAGACGTCTCACCTCAGATCAGATCAACGTGGTCGCGGGGGTGAAAGCAATGGTTGCGCCTTTACGGCTGATTCATACCCGCGCGCGAGAGAGAGAGAAAGAGAGGGAGAGAGAGTGAGAGTGAAAGTGATGAGAGGGAGAGAAAATGATGTCAGGATGAGTTGGTTGTTTGACCTCCTCAGGAATACAGCCTCAGCAGAACCGAATAATCTATACCTACATAAGAAAACCTCCAAATGGGGGGGGAGAGGGGAGAGGGGGAGGAGAGGGGAGAGGGGGAGGAGAGAGGAGAGGGGGAGGAGAGGGGGAGGAGAGAGGGGAGAGACATCCCACAGTGGCAGCCAGTCCATGTTTGCAAGGATCCAGCTGCAAAATTGGAGCCTTTTGCTCTTTGCTCAGTCTCTTGCAAAATAAAGGAGGGAGAGGGAGGGAAGGAGAGAGAGAGGGAGAGGGAGGGAGAGAGAGAGAGAGAGAGGGGGAGGGAGGGAGGGAGGGAGGGAGGGAGAGAGAAAAAGAGAGAGAGAAGGAGAGGGGGACGATTTCTTGCTTTGATCGGTAGGGGTCGTGCAGTGTCAGCATTTGCACTTTTTAAGAATCGCCTCGGAATGGGGTCTCTCTCTCTCTCTCTCTCTCTCTTTTTTCTCTCTCTCTCTCTCTCTCACTCTCCTCTCCTTTTTACTGCGCAGTCCACAAACATGGCGGAGACTGATTGAAATCTAAGGCTCTTTAAAAGGAGAGGGGAAAGGGGAGAGGAGAGGGCACAGAGACAGACACACAGACACAGAGAGAGACAGAGAGAGAGAGAGAGAGAAAAGAAAAAAAAAAGAGAGAGAGAGACAAGAGTGTGCAGGAAAGAAAGAAAGAGAGAGAGAGAGAGAGAGAACACACATCAGGACAACACAACCCCCATTCCCCAACGGAAAGTAAGTATTTAATTGGCAAAACCCAGACCAGGGCCCCCCCCCCCTCACCCCCCCCCCCCTCCCTGTGCACAGTGGGGGGAGAGGGAGAGAGAGAGAGAGAGAAGGAGAGAGAGAGAGAGGAGAGAGAGAGAGAGACGCTGCGCTCCGAAGGTCGCAACAACCGCGTTGGGATACATTGTATCCTTTTCTTTTGGTATCCGCTTTGTATCCGACGCGATGCGCGGAGTGTCGAACCCAAACAGTGGCCCGCGGGCCGGTCCCCGCACAGCGTAACTGCATTCTCTCTCTCTCTCTCTCTCCCCCTCTCCTTCCGTCTTCCCTTCTCTCTCTCTCTCTCTCTCCCCACATAACGTAACTGCATGCTCTCTCCTTCCTTCCTTCCTTCCCCCTCTCTCTCCTTCCTTCTCTCTCCTTCCTTCCCTCTCTCTATCTCTCCTTCCTTCCCTCTCTCTCCTTCCTTCCCTCTCTCTATCTCTCCTTCCTTCTCTCTCTCCCCCTCTCTCTCTCCTTCCTTCCTTCCCTCTCTCTCCCCCCCTCTCTCCTTCCTTCCTTCCTTCCCCCTTTCTCTCTCTCTCCCCCTCTCCTTCCTTCCCCTTCTCTCTCTCTCCTCTCTCTCCTTCCTTCCTTCCCTCTCTCTCTCTCCCCCTCTCTCCTTCCTTCCTTCCCTCTCTCTCCCCCTCTCTCCTTCCTTCCTTCCCCCCCTCTCTCTCTCTCTCTCCCCCTCTCCTTCCTTCCCCCTCTCTCTCTCTCCCCTTCTCTCCTTCCTTCCTTCCCCCTCTCTCCCCTTCCTCCTCCTTTCCTCCTCCAGTAGCCCCTGTGCTGCTGAAATCATTAGCTGTGTTGAGTGTACATTTGCATTGTGTGTGTATATATATATATGTGTGTGTGTGTTTCTCTCTCTCTCTCTCTCTCTCTCTGGGTGTGTGTGTGTGTGTGTCTGTCTGTGTGTGTTGTGTGTGTCTGTTCTGTGTGTGTGTGTGTTGTGTCTGTGTGTTTGTGTCTCTCTCTCTCTCTTTCCAGGGCCCTTGTGGGTCTCAGTGGATGAAATGAACATCAGCCGTCAATCACTGCACATTTGCCTGTGCCATGCGATCAGGGAGAGAGGGGGGGGGGGGGGGGGGGGTGGAGAGGGGAGAGAGAGTGGGGGTGGGGGGGGAGAAGGAGAGAGAGAGAGAGGGGAAATTGTGTGTGTTTTGTTTGTGCACATTGTGTGTGTGTATCTCACTCACTCTCTCTCACACACACACACACACACACAGAGCCCCAATGCAAGTGTTGGTTGCGATGACACAAGTGCGTCCAGAAGCACAGCTTCAGCGGATTTGCGCGTCTGTCTCTTTGGCTTTTTTTTTTAAAATTTGGGGTTTTGCAAGAACATAAATATGTGCAAAATGCACGTCGAGTGGTGTGTGTCAAAAAAAAAGCAGATGAGAGAGAGAGAGAGAGAGAGAGAGGAGAGAGGAGAGAGAGAGAGAGATGCAGAGTGTGTTTACTGTAGCAGAGGGAGGGCTTGAGTGGAAAGCTGATTTTAGTGATTGCTGATTTTTTTGCGTGAAATTGGCCTTTGCAAACCCCCAGGGGGGGCTGGGGCTGGATGCTGGTTGTAATGGTGCAAAATCGGGACAAAGGTTCCAAGATTCCCGTTTGCGGTGCAAATCCTGGGATCACACACTGCCGGTGGGGACCTCTTGGTAGTGCAGCCCCAGTCATTTGTTTACACCCAAAAGCACTGCTGGACATGGCATCATCCCAGAGCTCACCTGCCTTCCTTCAGCAGCTCTGGTTCACTCCCTGCTTTCAAACCTTCCGCTTATGGGGTGGGTGGTGGGGGGGGGGTGGGCAAAGGGACTTAATAATAATAATAATCCTTGCATTTGATATAGCGCTTTTCACGTCGGGAGGACGTCCCAAAGCGCTTCGCAGAACACACTGTAAAGTGAATTGACTGTATGTTTGTGGGCGAACGCGGCAGCCAATTGCGCACAGCAATGTCCCACAAACAGTCGTGGGATTGAAAATGACCAATTTATTATTGTTTTTGGTTTTGGAGGGATTATTATTAGGCTCTGTGTGGAGTAAGGAAACTTGCCCGAGGTTTCGCCCTCTGCCTGGAATTGAACCCAGGTCTCTCACTTGCAAAGCGAGTGCTCTAACCACTGAGCTACAGGACTTGGGATGGAATGGAATTGCAGCAACTTATTTGTAATAATATTAATACCAATAATACTAATTCTTGTGGTTGATCTAGCGCCTTATCGCGTCGTCGAGACGTCTCAAAGGATGTACCGTCAAGCGCATTGATTCTTAATTTTTTAATATGGGATCAGTTGGGACCGTACATTTCACGTGGCGTACGCAAAGTACGAGTCGTGTGAAAACAAATCCAGAGTCGGGTACGTGTTGTGTATAAATACGTACCCGAATGAAGTCGAGGTGTTGACCGCCTGGTGACTTTAAGTGGCAGTGACAAGTTAAACCAGGGTTGAGTTATGAGGAGTTTTACTGTAGTTAGTTTCAGAGGAGCAGAGCTGGCTGTTCCCCCCCCCCCCCCCCTCCCCCCTCGCTCTTTAATGACGAGTTGTATGTTGGTGGTGGGTGGGGGGGGGGCACAAGGAGGGAGAGCGATGAAAACATGCAACTACTTTGCAGAGTAACATATTACAATGTGTTAAAATTGTACACTGTAGAAATGTATGTTGCCCCCCCCCCCCATTACCACAGTCTCTACACTTTGCAGTATCTCCTGTGAAGCGCTTTTAACTGAGACGTCTCAAGGACGTGATCAGGCGCTACATCGAATGCAAGGTCATTATTATTTTTATTATTACACTTTCCTTGACTAAATCTTTTAAAACGTCTGTGTGTTTTTTTTCTTCCTCTCTTTATTTCCAGATCTGTGCCTTTCCAGCTCCTGGAACTTCCGTGACCACAGAAAGGGGTCCACCGGTGGGCTCCTGGGTTGGAACGTTAGCCGGGATGGCTGTTGTGCCGATGGGAATGGGAGCTCTCCGTTTTTAACACCGGGCGGAGGAACACCGAACACTGGGTGTATGCAGCCTGTCACCAACACCCACGCACTCGGCCTTCCCAACATCCTTTCATAGGTACAGTGTGTGTGTGTGAACGCTGTGTTAAACTGCCAATGCAGAACCTGGGAGGACATACACCGAAGACTTATTATTATAATCATTGGTGCAACTGGGACTACTAATAAGGCTACGCAGAAATTGGCTCAGCGAGCTACCAAATTATCCACCTCCTGCAGAAAATAGTTATTTCGGGAAGCTCAAATGTACGGCTAATAATAATCCTCGCATTTGATACAGCAACTCATCACGCCGTCGAGACGTCTCAAAGCGCTTCACAGAATACACTGTCGTTGACTGCAGATTTTGTGGGCGAAACGCGGCAGCCAATTGCGCACAGCGGCGTCCCCGCAAACACTCGCGGATTGAGTGGCCGAATCTTTTTTTTTTTGTCGAGAAAAGTCAAATCGGTTCAAGAGTAACGTGGCGGTGCTGTTGGCTTGGCTGACCCATCACCGAAAAACACTTAGAAAACTGTCGCGACGGAGTGATCCAAACTGCAACAACAATAATAATAATAATTATAATAATCCTTGCGTTGGATATAGTGACTTAGTAAACGTCTCAAAGCAAACGTCTCTAATACCCTTCCTCTGAACCACTTGTCATTCTTTCTTCAATGCCCCACCCCGGTACAATTCTGCTCTTGTTGGACGGTTCCCTTTGATGTGCCCTATTCTTAACAACAACAACAATAACAACAACTCGCATCGATATAGCGAGGGTAGTGTCCCATTATGTGGGGATGCCTTTTCTTTCAAAAAAGCATTCGTATTATTTCATTTGGAGGTTCTTTACAACGACCAACGTAAAGTGCCTCCAAACAATATAATGCAAATGCTTCTTTTTTAAAAAAATACTTCCCCACATTCCCAGGGCGGGTCTGTTTCACTTTCATTCGAGCTGCAGAACATTGTGTGGCCTCCGGGCACATAAACACCCAACTGTCGGAACCTGTTAACTTTGCGTTTGTAGTTTGTCTTGCAAACCTGTGGTATATTTTCTTCCTTTCTTTTTTTTTTTGCTTTTGCAGGATTCAAACTGCGTTCGATTTAGAGCAGACTGTCGGAGGCCGTCTAAAATGAGGAGACCGGGGCCACAGAAAGGTGAGAGCTTTAATTGCTTGGTCAAAGGCATGAAAGTTTCTTTCATCAACTGGTTTATTGATCGATTGATTGATTAATTGATTTGCAGTACTCTGTTTGATTAAAAACTAGCGACACAGCATGATGGGAGGAATCCGTTTCATAGTACAAGGTGTCCACAAAGTCCTGTTACCCGCCTGTTACAAAACAGCGATACAAGACTACGGAGGAGCTGAAACGAGCTGACAGAGAAGCATTTGGCCTCCTCGCTCCATCCACGTTACGGGAAGCATGGTGATGGATCATTACCTGCCATGAAAATGAGGGCGCTCACACACACACCATCCTCTGGACGTCTAAGTACAGTTAAACACTTGTACTAAATACAATGAAGAACTTCCAAATACAATTATTATCATTCTTCCCCATGTATCAGTTGTTGGTCAGTGCATTGTCGGAAAAAAAACCTGGGGCAACAGGACTTTGTGGACACTCTGCAGACTGGACTAGGGTTCGGTGAAAGGATGGTTGTGATATGGATGTTTCTCGAGATCTTTTGAAATCGATCGATGGATCCGACTGAGAGATGCTTGGGAAAGAGAAATATGTAAAGGGTATGGTGTGAAGGCAGGGGTGTGGGATTAAGGGAAGTGTTGGTGTGATATTCCCTGGGATGGTTTATGTTTGTGCAGTTTCAATGGGTCAAATGAGCTGCTCTACCTAAGGCTATGTACCTAGTGGGTCTTTGCTGAGTTTGTTGTTAAATTTGATACAGATTTCCCCTTCTCTTTGGCCATGGTACAAGGTGCATCTTACGCTACGTGATAATGTGTGTTGAGGAAGTTGGATAATTCCGTATATTCTCAAAGCGCTGCTTGTTTAAGGGTGGTTCAGGCGGGTCAGGAAACAATGTGAGTTAGTGGGGTAAGGTGGTATTTCGTCGTTGGGGGGTGTTTGTGAATAAGGTGGCACTTTTCTGATTGACTAGCTACAGGCTGCTTATTGTCGGGATGTGTAAGACACAGTGGCTGATTCCAGCCCCGAAACAGGACCTACAGAGTCTGACGGTCGACTGTTTCAGTGCTGGCATTGAATGGCATCATTTAACATTTCTGTGGAGTCCTGTGATGTAAGTCCTGGTTAGAGCACTCGCCTCGCAAGCGAGAGGACCTCTGTTTCGATTGCCGGGCCGGGCGAAACGTTAGGCAAGTTTCCTTACTCCGCACCCCTCTGTTTAGCCTGGGCCAGTCGGTAGTGCTCTCGCCCCTGAGTCAGAAGATTGTGGGGTCAAGCCCCCATGTTGGGACTTTAAACTCACACGAACTCTACAATACATTGCTGGGGGTGGTGTGGGGGGAGCAAGGAATTGTCGGGTGTGTCGTCCATTGGACGAGACGTTAAACCTTCCTCCTATAAACATCTACCTTGACGTGTCATGTAAAACTCATCTGTTTCTAACCAACAAGCATGAGCAGGTGTGCTTGTCAAAAGACTTTTTTTCCTCCAGTGAAATTTTTTTTTATTTTTTTTTTTTTGGTCAGCTGAACGTCTGACACACTCGCAAACCCATCACCGTTGCTTAAGAGCATCCAAAGCAAGCGAGAATTCCCTGCCTCCCACCTACACTTGGGAATTCCAGAGATAGATTGTTGGAATGGAATGCGCTCTCTCTCTCTCTCTCTCTCTCTCCCTGGAGAGACCCATCCGGTTTACCTAACTCCGGAAAGGAGCGCACACAATCCGGGTCGCAGGCAGGTTTAGTCTGATTGCCAAAGATGGGCTGGCTGTTTTGGTTTACTTCTGTACCTCTTACCCTCTTTTTTCCCCCCCTCCCCACCACCCCAGGGTCCACCTCGTCACGTTAGTAATGAAAGTAGGAAGGATCTGGAGGAAGCCATTCAGCCCTTTCGAGCCTTGTTCCACCAGTTGATTAGCTCACGATAGATGATGTTTTAATCTACCTTCGCTACGTTTAATCTCAAGCAATTAGGTGATGCAATTGGGCATTGTAAGTGCCCCACCCCATTCCTCTCCATCCTAAACCCTCAACCAGTCCTCCCCCCCCCACCCCGCGACAGTCTGCTCAGGGTAAATGCCAGGCAAGACTGGGCTTTGAATTTAACTCTAATCGAGAGTCCAGTGCCCTAGAATGGTAGTAATGGGCCACCTCTGACCAGAATCCTTCATTGAAATGTTTTATGCTATTGTTTTCTGCAGTGTGCGATGTCCCATCAGAGTCTGAAATATGAGCACATCTGTCAACAGGAATATTAACACAATGCCACCTTCTGTATGAGACATTCTCTTGAATTTAAAGGTATAAATGGCAATCATTCTTTATAATGTGTGTATCGCAGAGCAACAAATTGGATGGATATGTAGTGACACGATTCAGGGAAAGTAACCAGGGCTTGTGTGTGTGTGTGTGTGTGTATTTTGTTACGTAATTTTTCAACTTGCAAGCTCAATGTTTGAGGAATGTGTCCAAAATCCAATTCCATTTCTCACACCAAAGAGTGACCAGAGCTCTACCTCCCTATGGATCGGGGGAGGTAACCAAAACAGCGTTCAAAGCCTCTGAGCAATTATTGGAATAATGAGCAATGGAAGAGTGGTGTTCGGAATCCGTTTGGGTCACATTCCCCGTGATCACAGCACGATGACTAAAGGCACGGTCAAAGAGGAAGGTCGTAAGACAGGGAGAAGAGGGGTCGGGGGGATGGGGGGAGGAGGTGACCAGACATGTCCCGAGACCTGTTAACCAATTCTCTTGTCCTTTTGCTCTAGCCATAGAGTGGAGAGACGGCAGAAGACACAAGTATGCTCGGAGCGGCCGCCCGTCAAACACTCCGTCTCCGTACCAAGGTAAATGGGGCCGTTGTTCTTCACTGGGTTGGGAATCGAGTGATGGAGCCCACCAACCAGTTTGCTGTCGGGGCAAAGCCAAGAGTTGAGTTGACCTCCGGAAACTCGCCCAGGCACAACCTCTTCAACAACTTACATTTATATAGCTCCCCTCAGGCAAGGAAGTGGGAGAATGACTGAAGGCAAGGTCTAAGAGGAAAGTCTTGAGATGGGTCTTGAAGGAGGCAAGGGAGGGAGTGAGGTGGAAGGGCTCCTGGACGGAGTTCCAGAGGGTGGGGGAGGAAAGGCTGAAGGCCTGACCGCTGATGGTGGAGCAGGTAGGCCGAGCGGGGGATAAATTAAAAAAAAAAATTTGAGTCTCGGTCCATCCCAATTGCATAAGAAAGACCAACCTGTAGCATTGTTTTGGTTGAGTGGCCATTATATTGTTTAGCAGCAGCGTAGGATGAAGTGATATACATCAGGTATAAAACTTAATTTTAAACGGAGAGAGAGGAAAAAAAAACACAGGCATAATGGCGGCTGATTGAATAGTTCCCTCGAGGGCCAGTATTTTATCAGAAGCAAAGTGTTTCGTTGGGAATCAGACAGGAGAGAGAGCAGAGCGGAACAAAGACAATCATTGATTACCATGTAGCTGTGGTTTGCGGACCATGGGAGCAATCTTTTACATCATTCCCTGGACCCTCTCTCCGCAACCCCCCCCAACCCATCCCCACCCCCCATGGCCCCGCCATCTCCAACCCAAACTGAAGATAACATTCACTCAGAAGGGGCTGTTTTCAAATGGAATAACATGGTCTCTCCACTGCTTGGCTCAATTGGAACACAGTCCATTTCCATGCCTATGGTTGTTTGTATTCTGCCAGGTTACCCTCCCTGCCCGCTGTTTGAACTTGCTTCAAATGGATTTCCTGAGTCTGCAGAGACTGTGTGCTTGCCTCCTTCGAGGTTGATCTCAAGACATGCCTCTTTGGTCATCCATTGGAAAGGTCATGGGCAAAGAGCAGGAAATTAATAATAACGATCCTTGCATTTGATATAGCAGCGTATCAGGTCGTTGAGATGCCTCAAAGCGCTTCACTGGATACACTGTAAAATTTAGTGACCGTGTATTTTGTGGGCCAAGCGAATTTGGTAGCGTACTTGGAGGAGTGAACCCCAGTGTAGGAGCATTGGGACAAATCCTGTTCCGTCATTTCGACGAGTCTTGCAATTTGAGTCCAGTGGTTAAGATGGGAACGGAGCATATTTGTAGAGAACCAGATGTGTTGGACTTGAGAAATGTTTAAACTACATCTGTTCCAACAGAAATACAGTAACACAGCACGATTCACTTTTGTACAGCGCCTTTCGTGTGGGAATGACGTCTCTCAGCACTTGTTAAAAAGATACAGAATTGATTTGAAGGCTGGCGTTAACGTGAATGTCTCTTCCTTTTCCTTTGTCCAACACGAGACCCAGGGTTTGGGTTAGGATATAAATAAGGCTTGGTTGTATTGCTAGGCTAGTAGCGCAACTGTTTACAAGACTGGAGCTTCCTCCGTTAATAATGAGCTTGACACTCGACTACAAATGACCATTTAACACCCAAGGTTACGGTCTCGGCGTAATATCAGAGAGAGCCCCTGATAGTTCTTATTTTGCACTCGCAATCCGGCCTTAATGTGCAGTGGCGTTTTCAAGAGCTCAGCACAATTGTGCTATTGATCTGAAGACAAAATTCTCCTACACTGATGTGCTTTTCTGTATTTTTTTAAAAAAAATCCTTCTGTGTTAGCCACTTGCCCTCTTCCCAAATTTTCGGTACTTTATTTCAGAATTAGCGTTCGCCTTTAAATACATATATATTATATATATACTTGTATCACAGTTGCTGGATTTTACAATAATTCCTGTAAAATGCTTCGAGATGTCCTCTTGATGTGAAAGGAGCGATATCAATCCCGAGAAGTATTATTATAATAATAGCTCAGGTGATCCTATTACAGGTTTCGCTTTTCTTGCCTAGCTTTCCATTATTTTTTGATTTTCTTTTCACTGCCGACGTGAACTAAAGTTGACCGGGGACTGTGCTGTTTCCATCCACTCTCTAAACCCATCATCCCTCCTTTTCAATCTGCCAGCACGCTCCTCTGTATCAGATTAATGCATTCACGATGCCCCAGGTGTTGGGGTTGACCCTTTCCCCATTTGATATCCTGCCTCTTATGTGGGGTCTTCTCTCCCCACATCAATGGGGGTTCCTGAGAGGCTGGTGGGTGGGGACAGACAGGTCAACAATAACTTACATTTATATAGCGCCTCTCAAGCAGGGTAGCATCCTTGAGCACTTAGCCCTCAAAATAAGTAATAATAATTTGGTTACTCAATCCCCGGTTGTTTTGTGGGACGTTGCTGTGTGCAATTGGCTGCTATGTTTCTCCCACAAAATATACAATCAATTCACTTTACAGTATATTCCGTGAAGTGCTTTGAGATGCCTGAACGACTTGATAAGGAGCTGTATCAAATGCAAGAATTATTATTACTGGGGGTGGGGGGGTGGGGAGAGAGAAAAACCTCATGCGGTTCAGACCAAGAGACGCACATCTGCCAGCAGCTCATCCTGTAACAGAAAGGTGAAGAGTGAGTTTTTAAAAGTAAATGGCAAACTGCATTCAAAGTCGCTTTTCGAACCACTCGCAAAACCGCATTGCAATAATCTGTACCTCCGATTCTGTATCACTGCTCGGAAACTGAACTTCCTCGAAACCTCTCTCTCCTCTCTCTCTCTCTCACACATACCCTTCCTCCTCGTTTCCCCCGTGAAGGGTACTATATAGGGGCATGTTGTTGTTGTTGCTGCTGCTGCTGCGTGGCAAATGTATTTTATTCCGCCCCAAAGGATCAAAATAGACATCTGACGCTTTTAGGATTTGGTATGAAAGAACCAGCCAAATACTATCCTCCCCCCCCCCACCCCCCCCCCACCCCCAAGTAGTGCTACCATTCTGAAATGAAAGAACATCAATTGGCCTGTGTTAATTGTTGGCAATAATGACTGATTGATTGCCTGGAAAATTGTTTTTTTTTAATCTTGCAATCTGAAAGGAGAACTTCCATTAAGAGTAGGATCAACTACTCTTTTTTTTTAACATTGGCAACGAACATGACTTGGTGATTACAGTCGGATACAAGAATCCAATTGTTCAAAGGCAGCATTGCATTGAACCCTGGAGAGGTGGGGAGCTTGGCCAGGATTTGGCCTGTGTTTGCTCCACTCTGATCCCAATATCTTATTCAGCGTAAGGTTTAGCATTTACACCACTGTAATACCAGGCAGAGAGGCTCACAGTAGGGTCATTAATAATAATGATCCTTGCATTTGATACAGTGCCTTATCACGTCTTCGAGACGTCTCACAGCGCTTCACAGAATACAGGGTAAAGTGTAGTGGCTGTGTGTTTTCTGGGCGAAACGCAGCAGCCAATTGCGCACAGCAGTGTCCCACAAACAGTTGTGGATTGAGTGAACAATCTATTGTTTTTTTTAAGGAATTATCCCCCCCAGGAAAAGCGATCCGCCTATCGACTAACAACCAGGTTCCTGCTCACCGCTAGGTAAACAGCGGTGTATGGAGTAAGGAACCTTGGCCAATTTTTCGCCCTGCCTGGGAATCAAACCCAGGTCCTCGCTTGGAAGACGAGCACTCTGACCATTGAGCTACAGAACTCCACAAGGAGCTACGGGTTGTATTGAAACTAATGTTTGCTCTTGACAGTTAGTTGCCAGTGTCCCGGGGGGTAGGAGTGGAGAGAGGGTTAAGAGAGTAATAATAATCCCACGCATTCGATATAGTGCCTTTGAGACATCTCAAAGCACTTCACAAAATATACTGTAAAGTGAATTGACAGTATATTTTGTGGGTGAAAGCAGCAGCCGATTGCGCTCAGCAGCGTCCCATAAAACAGGAGTCAGTGACCAAATTATTGTTATTTTTTTTTTGAAGGGTTTATCAGGATAGATGATGACTTAAATTTACGTAGCATCGTTCGCACAATGGGTAGCATCTCAAAAAGCTTGCCAGCCAGTGCAAGCTGCCTTAAATGTAACACTATTATTCCGGACGGAAATGAAAGAGGCTGTTGGAAGGAGCGTATTGTTATTTACGGTGCACCTTAAAAGCCTGGGTCTCGCTGCAGAAGAGAAATACTTGTACACCGCTGGAACTTTTGAACCGTTCTGTCTCGTTGCTCCGAGGGAGCTGGTATCCTTGAGAGGAAACCTTGCGTCTGGCTGGCCTGTGTAATTACCTTGCTGGCTTTCTGGCCAGACATCTGAAAGATCAGATCGACATCCACATTTATCAGAATGTGATTTATGTTTTTGAGGGAGGGAGGGAGGGGAGTGGGAAGAAACAGGCACACCTTGAAAACATAAATCTCCAGTTTGGAGTGGAGGTATTTCCTACGTATGGCTTTTCACAGTTTAAGGAGGCAAATGGCAATGTGTGGGCTACTCTGCATGACCTGTGGAATCCTGTAGACTATCGGTTAGAGCCCTCGCCTCGCAGGCGAGAGGACCCGGGTTCGCTTTCCAACGCGAAACCTTAAGCAAGTTACTCCACACCCCTCCGTTGACCTAGCAGTATGCAGCAACATGGTTGTTAGTCGATTGGTAGATTGCTTTTCTGGGGGTAATAATCCCTTCCAAAAAAAAAAAGAGAAAATTTGTTCACTTAATCCACGACTGTTTGTGGGACGCTGCTGTGCCCAATTGGTTGCCACATTTCGCCCACAAAATATACAGTTAATTCACTTTCCAGTATATTCTGTGATGCAGTTTGAGACGTCTCGATGACCTGATAAGGCGATATATCAAATACAAGGATTATTATTATTAACCGGGGAACTGAGTGTTCTATAAAGTGAGGTTCGTGCTTCTTAAGCACTGAGTAGAAGGTGGTGATGAGCTATATGACTCTTAGCTGTTGTCCTGCCTCGCCTATTAGACATCTTTCCCAGGTGAGATGGATTTGCCTGCCCGCTTATTGCATTTCTCTCGATTGCACTATAGCCACTCGAAAGCGAGAATAGATGTATTGAAAGTCGTGCTGCGTTCGCTCTCACAGCTCACACACGCACACAACACTTTGCAGTAAATCCTTTGAGACTTCCTCCTGACCTGAAAGGCACGATATCAAAAATTCAAGGGTTCTGTTCTGATCCTTTCCACCTGACGAATTATTATTTTTGTTTGTCAATCCTTTGACCCGATCCCGTAGCCCCATCAGGGCTCTGCAGACTTTATGCGACAGACTGGCCTAATGGTAGCGCTCTCGCCTCTGAGCAGAAGGTTCGTGGGTTCAAGCCCTACCTTGGGACTTGGAATCACATCGTCGAAGTTGACGCTCCAGTGCAGTGGTGGGGGTGACGTTGTAATGACGGAGGTGCTGTCCTTCGGATGAGACGTTAAACCGAGGTTCCATTTGCCTGTTCAGGTGGACGTTAAAGATCGTGTGGCGCTTTTCGAAAAGAGAAGGGACTTTCTCTCTCTCTCTCTCTCTCTCTCGGTATCCTGGTCAACAAATCCCCCAAATAAAATCGATCACTCATTCCATGGCTGTTTGTGGGACACCTGCACGCAACTGGCTGCCGCGTTTCGCCCACAAAATATACAATCAATTAACTTGACACATTAATTTGTGAAGCGCTTTGAGACGTATCGAGGACGTGCTAAAGCGCTATATCAAAGGCAAGGATTATTATTGTTATTTCCGTGATGGTCTTAAGCCCGGTCTTGGTTGAGCTACTGTATGTAAAGGCTTTGGACTGCACGTGGAATGTGACCTCCACTCCGAGCTCCGTTAATTCAGAGCCTACGAGACGACTGATGAATTAAATGGCTTTTTAGAGCCATGGCTAGTCTACTCAGCCGACTTGGAACCAGAGGCTTCTGAGCTTAAACCCCTGAGGATCGCTCCATCACCTTAACGTATGAGCAAAACGTCTATAAATCTCTTCAGGAGAGGAGAGGGGGAGGGAGGGAGGGAGGGAGGAAGGGTCGGGAAGTGGAAGAGGAGAAAGAAAGAGAGAGCTGTTTCGTTACACGAGACACTGGTGTAATCCTGCAGTTCAGACGCAGGCTTCCCACGGTGTTGATTGCTTGCAGATCATTGCCAATAATCCTACAGCAGAACTGTCCCCAATCATTAATTGGCGGGTGAATGTGGTCGGAGATGAAAGACCTGTTTCGTGCAGGGCAATGCAGTCTGCAGCAGTGAAACGAAACCAGTGAATATGTACCAACCTCCCCCCACCCCCCACCCCCAAAACAAAAGACTGATACAGAATTTTTTTAAAAAAATAATATCTTCACATTTGATACAGCGCCTTTCGCATCGTGGGGGGTTTTGGGTTGGGTTGGGGGGGGTCCTCAAAACACTTCGCAGGATTTACAGTAAAACTCGCGTCAGTCTGATCTGTATACGTCGTACAATCGCCAAAGTCGTACATCGACCCGAGTCTCGTTCAAGAGTTTATATTCTCTGCAAGTTTGATGTAACTCAATCATATTCATATTCAATGTGTGGGGGAGAGAGTGAGGGAGGGAAGGGGGTGGGGGAAGGAGAGAGAGAGAGAAAGAGGAGGGGGGAAGGAGAGACAGAGGTTGGAGAGAGAAGGGAAGCGAGGTAGAGGGGGGAGGGAGGTAGGGAGAGGAGGGAGGGGGAAGGAGCTAGAGGGGGAAGGAGAGAGAGAAGGAGGGGAAGGAGAGGGAGAGAGTGGGGGGGGGGGTCAGATGTTGAAACATTGGGGCCAGCTGTACTTTGTGTACGTAATGGCTTTTTTTTTACATTATGGATTGTTGGTGTCCTGAGTAGCCTCTGAGGACCCAGGTCACCAGCTCGGTGTCTCTGCTGCGGTGAAAGCCGGGGATCGATGAGACGTTTGATTAAGTGGTTGAACTGTGCTGTGGCAGTTGAACAGCCAGTGAACCCCTTTGTTAGATTCCATCTTCCGAGTGACTGTCTGGTACCTATTACCCTGCTCCATCCAGATGGCCTTAGAGGGTGGATGGATGGGAGGGAGGGAGAGAGAGAGAGAGGGAGGGAGGGAGGGAGGGAGAGAGAGAGAGAGCGGGAGGGGTAAAGCCTTATTAATCATAGCTCACATTTGCCGATGTGTCGGGTACGTCGTGAGCAAGTATTTTAAAAATAGACGTTTGGGCTGGAAGAGCGAGTGAGAGAGGGAGAGAGTGCGTAGATACTGACGAGGGGGAGGTGGGGGGGATAGAAGCAAACGCAACTGGAGGCAGCACATTTGATCACTGAGAGTCAGCTGTTCTGGGTTGTGTGTGTATATACATACAGTCATTATCGATCGGTATTGTTGTGAGCAGCCTCTCGAGTGCTTGGCTGACCTGGTCAGGGAGGTATTAGTTGCTAATCAGATGCGCGCTGGAAAATCAATTTCCCTACCTGATTAAGCGACTCTCTCCCCCTCTCCCTCCTTCCTCTTCACCGGCATATTGTGTACCTACCCTTTGTGCCGAGGGCAGCCATTAGACGCAGGCAGACTCTTAACGACCCTCACGTTATCCCGTAATGCTGACCAACCACACAGTCACTCCGCTTCACGGTAAATCTTGCGAAGCGCTTTGAGGCGCGAAAAGGCCTCTGTGCCCCAAGGCCAGTGATGATTGCTATTGGGCGGATGTTTGCGGTGAGCACAGACGCCGGGGGCGAATGGCTCATTTTCCACGCCGTGTCACTCTTTAACGAGGTGATCATTAATAAGCTTTACCATTTGGTGCAGCAGCGCCTTTCACGGTATCAAAGCGCTTCAAGGGGGGAATGGTAGAGCGACCGTCCGTGTTTTGCCGGCCGGCAAAACTGTGAAGGAAGGTCAATGAGCGTAAAAGTAGATCGATTTGGACAGGCAATGAGAAGCGAAATGACATTTCGCCCCCTTATTGTTTCTTGCCGTTGAATTGATTCCGTTTTGTTTCTGCTTTCAGGTCATTTCAGTTGGGACAAATATCTTAAGGAGACGGGTGCTGTTGCTGCTCTTTCCCAATGCTTTAAGCAGGTGAAATAGACTTTCCTTCGATTGCTTTGTGCGTGGCCAGGTTCGACTGTGTTTTGCTTGAAGCCGACTCGATGAGATTTCTTTATTTTGTGGGGGTGAGGTGGGGTGGGGGTGTGGTGGGGTGGGGGCGGTGATCAAAAGTTTTTTCACTCGGTAACACTTGTCTGCTGATCAGCGCCTTGGGACGTCCTCCTGACGTGAAAGGCGCTAGACAAATGCAATTTATGGTTGTTGGCGTCTTGTGTTAAACCGAATATCTGCTGTGATTTGACTGCGTTCACAAACCCCTCACAGTTTGAGGTCATCTGGAAACAGCTCGCCCCAAACTGCAGGTTCGTAACACGGAAGCAGCTGCCTGATATTCCCCGGGGCTAGAAGTCACCACAGGTTTCTCAAATTACAATTCGATATATATATATAAATTCCTGCTTTCGCTAAGCGGGAGCAGAAATAAACGAACTGATCGCAGAGCACCAGACACTGTGTGCGACGTTGCAAGCAATGACGCTCACTCAACAGATAATAATAATAATAATCAACAATAATAATCCTTGCAATTTGATATATCTTTAATGGCTCTCACTATCTTTATTGGGAGTGGGTTCACCCTCTGTCGGCTTCAGGTTTCCCCCCGTTGTTCTCAACACTGAGCAAGATGCTGTAGAGAGGCAGCCTGGCGCTGGTAAAAGGGAGTGGAGCTGAACCGAGACCTAACGGTGTGTCAGGAGAGGTTTTAGCCGACCCAGTTCTGTTTTATTTACTTATCTATCCAATTCCAAGGGTTTCAGTAATAAGAACCGTCCTTGCATTCGCACCCCCGCCTTATCCCGCCGTCGAGGCATCTCGAAGCGCTTCATAGGATTTGACTGTGAAGCGTAGTGAATTTGCAGACCAAATTCCTCGTGAACGTGCCTTTAAGACTGGGCTCGGATTCGCTTTGAGCCCGGTGCTTCAGTCTTAGTATCAGTCACTGGGCTTCATCCTCTCGTGGGTCCTTGTTAGACTAATACATCTTGGGGAGGGTAGGAGATTGCCAGGAAGTAAAGTGGGATGAGATCTCTCCTCGCAACTGTGCGGTGGGATTATCTGGACGGTTGAGATTAATTTCACTGGTGTCTTGAGGGTAGCGTTTGATCCGAAACACTGCCTGTGATGTCGGCCGTTCAGAACGCCAGCCGTCTGGTAATGAGGGAGAAGAGAAATCATTTCAACCCAATGCTCTCGGTCCTGAGAGCCCCAGGAAAATAAGTCAAAGCCGTTCGACAAATATCGTTGCTTTGCGAAATGACACTCTTTCCCTTTGGACGTATAATATCCAAATCCGAAATAGGATTTTCTTCTCTACGTTCAATGGCTTCCCGCTAATGTTACAGCCCCCCCCCAAACAACCACCAATCCCATCCGTTGGAATAGAGTAAAGACATTAAACTGAGGATATGTTGTCACGGAAGGTGACCTGGAAGGTCCTTAGTCCTTCTAGTGGGCCTCCTTCAAGGCTCGTCTCAAGACTCTCCTCTTTGACAGCGCCTTCGGTCACCCTCCTAACCCCCCCACCCTCCCTGCCTTCTGCCCCTCCTGATCCCAACACTCAGGTCGGGATCCAAATCCCTGACTGGTCACAGGCCAGCGCCTTGGGACATCCTCCCGGACGTGAAAGGGCGGGCGCTGTGTCAACGTAAACGGGTGGTGGTGGTGGTTGATGTTGTTGTTGAAACCGCAACCTCGTGGCGAGGAGGTGAGAGCGCGAGCGACCGAGTTGGACCCTCTGACGTGTCGCTCGCAGCTCCTGACCCTGCGCGGCCTTTCCCGTTCCCAGTCCTTCGTGCCGCCCGTCAACGAGTTCAAGATCGGGATGAAGCTGGAAGCCCAGGACCCTCGCAACGTGACGTCCACCTGCATCGCGACCGTGGTGGGCATCACCGGCGCCCGGCTCCGCCTGCGGCTGGACGGCAGTGACAACAAGAACGACTTCTGGCGGTTGGTGGACTCCTCGGAGATCCAACCCATCGGGAACTGCGAGAAAAATGCAGGGATGCTTCAGCCGCCCCTCGGTGAGAGGGGGAAGGGGAGGGGGACACTGTTCTCGGGGATGGGGGAGAAGCGGGGTGGGGGGTGCGGAGGGGCCGGGTGTGGTGGGGGGGGGGCAGGGGGGAAGGACTTCTTAATTAAGAAATACCGCAGAATGCACTCCACCGCCGATCCATGCGTCGTTTGGTGATGACTCATCGTAAGCGCTCTGGGACGCCGCCCTGCGTGAGGGGCGTGGTATAAATGCAAGTTGTTGTGGTTGACTCCTCCATCTGCGTTCGTTGTCTTGCCCCGTGCGGCCTGCAGTCCCCGCATACGCCGCGAGAGGTCAGTTAGCAACCGCGAGTTCGAACAGGGTTAGTTTGCTTCGATGGATTCGCTCCGTCTCTCGAGCTCCTGAGTATATTTTACACCGCAGAGCTCACTGTGTGTGTGTGTGTGGAGGCTGCACAGTGTTGTAAATGTACGTGTGTGTGTATTTGCTTTCGTGTGCGCACGAGGCTCGCTGTGTGCGAAACACTGACTCGTGGGTGTATCCACTCCAGGGTTCCGTCTGAACGCCTCGTCCTGGCCCATGTTCCTGCTGAAGACCCTGAGCGGAGCAGAAATGGCCCCGGTGCGAATATTTCACAAGGTACCCCTCGCTCTCGTGAGCCGACGGCCTGTCAGAATCCCTCTAACGATTCCGGGGACGCGCTTCGAAAAGAGAAGGGAGTTGCTCTCTCCCGTTGTCCTGGCTGACAATCCCCACTCCCTCTCCCCCCCCCCCCCCCACCAAACCCCCTCCACCCACACCCCACCACCACCGCAACTCCCCGATAATAATACAATAACCCCAAATGCACCCCTTTTCCCCCACCACCCCAACACTGAAAAGTTAACCAGACACCGAATCGATTCCCGACCGGGACAGTGTCACTTTTCCGGGGGTAATAATCCCTTCATAAAAAGAATAAGAACAGTAATTTGGTCGCTCACATCACGGCTGTTTGTGGGGTCGCTGCTGTGTGCGCTATTGGCTGCCGCGTTTCGCCCACAAAATACACAATCAGTTCCCTTTAGAGCATATCCTGCGAAGGGCTTTGAGACGTCTCGGGGACCTGATAAGGCGCTGTATGAAATGCGAGGGTTATTGTTCTTATAAGTTATTGACCCACTCGCTCGCCGGTAACAGGAGCCACCGTCACCCACGCAAAACCACTACAAAACGGGGGTGAAACTGGAGGCTGTGGACCGCAAGAACCCGCACTTCATCTGCCCGGCCACCATTGGCGAAGTGAGGGGCACCGAGGTGCTGGTGACCTTCGACGGCTGGAGAGGAGCCTTCGATTACTGGTGTCGCTACGATTCCAGAGACATCTTCCCCGTGGGCTGGTGCGCTCTGACCGGGGACAACCTACAACCCCCGGGGACTAAGGGTGAGTGAGACGAGGGTCAAGTCGTTCCGGGTCCTGCCAACGGACCCCAATCCCGGTGGCTTTACAATCCCCAGGGACGCGCTGCACTCTGCACGTAAGTCAGACTTGCGTATACAACACAAACTCTCGAGCAGGACTTGGGCGGGCGGTACGATTAAAACGGATCAGATTCACGCGAGTTTTTCCCCGTAGGCGTCTCGTGCGCTCACGACACGGGACAGCGGCGCGACTCTTGTTGGAACGTAAGTCGGGAGAGGAACGTAACAGAGAGAGCGAGAGAGAGAGAGAGAGGGGGGGGTTGCAAACTGTCACCTTTTTGCCGTTTGTTTGGGCAGAAAGGACGCGAGTTGTGTCGTTTGGACGAGCGGCCACTAGGTGCCACCGTCAGCCTTGCAGAGCGCTGTGCAATGCAGAGCAGACTTTATCTCACACTCTCTCAGCCGCTTGCTTTCGGCCGGTTATTTTTGTAGCAAAGCCCCCCGCCCCCCCCCCCCCCCCACCCATCGCGGGGGGTGGCGGGGTGGTGAAAGGTTGAGGTCGTTGCGCGTTTTTGTCAAGACGCACGTCGTAATGGTAACGGAGGGAGGGTTCGCAGTTCTCGCTGTTCTCCTCCCGTCTTTCCTGCTCGCTCCCGGTAGTAAAAATAATAATAACAATAATAATAATAATAATAAACTAATCCCTCCGTTCGATATAGCGCCTCAGCACGTCTTCGAGACGGCTCAAAGCGCCTCGCCGAAAGCCGTGCCAAATGAATCGACTGCTCATTTCGCGGGCGGATTGTGCACCGCGGTGTATTGCCCCAGCTGCAGGCGAAGTTTAAATCAATCTATTTGTTCCGAGAGTCCAGAAAGAAGAAGAAAAACATTTGCAAGGTCTCCCCCCCCCCCCTCCCCCCTCCCTCTCCCCCCCCACCCACCCCTGACCATTTAAGGCCACGGCAACTGATTTCAGCCGGGCTTGACGCCAGCCGGCGAGCTGAGTGTTAGCTGCGCCGGGCACAGAGAAGTCCAGGGAGAGAGAGGTGGGGCTGCATTGTGTTGTACAACAATCCATGACTGCGCGGCTCACGTGCTGAAGCCAAGGTTCCCACCGACAGCGCTCCCCAGCGACAAACATTCCGGATTAGAAATAATGGGATCCTTTTTTATTTCTCCCTCTCGCTCTCTCGATCCCTCTCCAGGTGTTGGGCACATTCGAGCCAAACTTGCACTGTGCCTTGTCTCGCGTTTTAATGAAACCCGGGTTTGTGCTTCTCCTGGGAATGGGTTAAGTGAAAGCAGATGGTTTTGGCAGCTGTTTTGTAGTATATACGTATTGTCACATTTCCAGCCCTCTCTCTCTCTCTCTCTCTCTCCCCCTCTCTCTTTCCGTGTGTGTGTGTTTGTGTGGGTGTTTGTGTGTGTGTGGAGGAATCGGGTCAATTTTTTTTTTTTAAACGATTCAGCCGAGATACATGTTCCAGATTACAGCCGAGTTTGCGTGGCAATATCTGGAGAGCGTCTGTGTTATCGCTCAGCTCCAACCCGAAAGGTCCTGCATCACGCAGCGGTGTTAGAGGGCGACAGCGTGGACTGAGGTTACCCACCTCGGCTCGGAGAGTTTTGTGCGTAACCGTTTTATGACCACCCAGTAAAGGCCAGACCGGCGAGATGCTCTTCATCAATGTTTGACCCGTAAAAGCGGGTGACGGAAAAGAATCGCCGAGACTGCTAGGTTTCCTTTGCTCTGGATCGCATAAAATGCGTCGTCCTGGGATTTTGTTAACGTTCCATAAGGTAATTTCTAATCCAGACCAGCGTGTATTTAGTCCTTTTTTTTTCTCTCTGGGTTGTTGCTGTTGCTCGTTGAGTGAGAATGTTCTTGGTTTCACTGCCGAATCGTGGCTTGCGCAAAACCCCTTCATCGTCCAGCGCCTCGGGGGGAACTTCCTCCCGACCTGAGGGGCGCGCTGGTGCAAATGCAAACTTAAAGTCGTTGGCGTTATCTGCGAAGCGACAGCCTGGGGGCGAAACACGGCGCTCAGCGGGGGGTCCCACACACCGCCCCTGAGTTTTAATTGAATTGAATGAGTTTAATTTAACGCAAGGGCGATTTATTAGTTAGCGTGCAAAGGCGGCTGAGGGTTCGAACTGGCTCGGGATTTCCACACGTGTGCTCTGAGCCCCTGCCGTGCTGCAGCGCGTGTGTGTGTGTGTTTTTTTTTGTTAATGATTATCGGGGAGGAAGTTAGCACAGGGCAGCTTTCTGCTGTGAAAGCACGGGTTACTGGGCTCGGGGTTCCGCAGGCGCCGTGATGCCGTTTGGATCGTTAGGGCGCCTTCCCTCTGCGGTTTCAGGTATAAACCGTCTGTCCCTAAGGCTCGAAATAGTGCTATTGACCGTTAGCCACCTTTGTGGCTCGTGGTCACTGAGGCTGATCTGTGTTGTCAGAACGTCTTGGGGCTCCACATAAAGTGACGTTGATGCCTTCTGGATTTAAAGGCTTCAAACTTTTGTGGCACGTGCTCACGTAGGCACTGACTTACTTACTTTCCGTCCACAAAGTGCA
Source organism: Callorhinchus milii (assembly GCF_018977255.1). Taxonomy (NCBI): domain Eukaryota; kingdom Metazoa; phylum Chordata; class Chondrichthyes; order Chimaeriformes; family Callorhinchidae; genus Callorhinchus; species Callorhinchus milii. The sequence continues at coordinate 13,809,248 of NW_024704751.1, forward strand.
CAGTCAAGTCACTCGACGGTATATTCTGCGAAGCGCTTTGAGACGTCTCGGAAGACGTGATTAGGAGCTGTATCAAAATGCCAGGATTATTTATCGTGAGTAGGAAGTGGATTGAACCCTTGCGCTCTGTGTGGCGATTGTCTTCTTTCTCCCTGTCATTCATTCTGAACAGTTCTAATACTCCGGAAAAAAAACAGCCCACAGAGGTAGAGAATAAGACCAGCGAGTTTGAGTGTGTCGTCCACACTCGGGTCCCGTCTCGGCCTGTTCAGTGGACGTTAAAGATCCCGTGGCGCTTTTCAAAAACAAAAGGGAGTTTCTCTCTCCCGTCTTGGCCAACACTCCTTCAGATAAATCTGTTGTTCACTTCAAATGCAGGGATTATTATTATTATTATTATTATATCCGTATGCCAGAGCTTGCTGTGTGCAAATTGGCTGCTGCATTCGCCTGCAACAAATTTGACAGCAGTTGCCCGTGAAATGCTTTGAGGGGTTTTGATGTTGTACCAAATGCAAATATTCTTTTTTTTAAAAAAAAAAGCGTTAAGTAGGAACACCTGGTTGTTAGTCGATTGGCGGATCGCTTTCTGGGGGTAATAATCCCTTTTTTTTAAAAAAAAAGTGGTGCCCTTAATCCACGACTGTTTGTGGGACGCTGCTGTGCGCAATTGGATGCCGCCTTTCGCCCACAAAATACACAGTCGCCCCACTTTACAATTTAATTTGTGAAGCGCTTTGAGACGTCTCAACGATGTGATAAGGCGCGATATCAAATGCAAGGATTATTATTATTACTCCTCCCCCCCCCCCCACCCACTACCACCCTCAGCATAATCCTGTGAAGCGCTTTAAGACACGGGTAAAAAGTTCGGCATCAAATGCCCCGCGAATAAAGTTCAAGCCCACCCTGGTTCATAAGCTGCAAGAAAAAGGAAGGTCATTCCAGTGAAAAGCACAGGACTTGTTTCTCTTATTGGGGAGTCGCTTTAACTCGCCTTGAAAACTCTTTATCCCAGCCCCGCGCCGTCTGAAATGAAAGAGTTTTCTGTACGCTTTGGCAGTTTGGAGAGGCGCTGACCTGTTGGAGTTGGAGCTTATATACATAAATCTCCCTGGAATCCGCCAGGAGGCATTTTCCTAACGTACCTTGCGTCTATAAACAGCTATTAAACTGTGTACAGTGTCTGAGTCTGTGTGAGTGTGTGTGTGTGTCTCAAGTTCATTTCAGGACAAACTGTGTCCCACAGAGACTTTCCCCGATTGTTTGAAGGCTGATAGAGAGAGGAGAGCGCGTGTGAGTGTGTGAGTGTTTGTGTGTGTGCGTGTGTAAGGTGAAGGGACCGTTCGTCACCGAGCAGCGACTGAGGTCTGCTCGTTGGGAGGTTGGTTGGAAGGTGCGAGTTGCCCGGTGAATTGGCAGGTACGTCCTTCACTAACAGTTGCTGGTATTTGCTCTCGGTGAATTGCCAGAGTTCGCTCGGCACACAGAGATTGTCCACTCTGGCAGCGTGAGCACCGTTTGGCAAAGCACCAAATTTGTGCACGTCCCAAGGTCACCAACAGTGTTATTTTGTGTGTGTGTGTGTGTGTGTGTGTGGTGGGTGGGGGTTGGACTAGGGATGTGTGTATGGATAGGGGGGAGTTGTGGGGTGGTGGGGGGGGAAACAATCTTTGCAAACAAGAAGTGAAGGCTGCCTTTTTTTCTTTCTTTCGCACTTTCTCGGGTTAGGAGACCCTTTTCTTCCCCACCACCCCCCCCACACTGTCAAATCGTCGGCAATCAATAATGCCTCATTCTCAATCAATGGCCCTTTTGGGATCCGAGATTTTTCAGACTTGCCAATTAATTATTGAAAATTGAGTTCACAAACTCCAAATTCTCTTATTAATTCAGCTCTGGTTTGCAAAGGTCACGTTTCAAGGCGCTCCAAGAGGGTACCCCCACATGAAGGGTGCTATATAAATGCAAGTTGTCGTCGTTTTGATCCTTATTGTGTGAGATTAGAGCTCAAAGTTTATGTTTGCTGTATAGCTGCGGTTCAGGTTTGGATACTAGATTTCCTCATTGTTTTAGGCGGTGGTGGTTGTTGCTGTGTGTGTGGGTGTGTGTGTGTGTGTGTCTGTGTATGTGTGTGTATATAATTGATGGGAGGAGGAATGAATCTCAAGGCGGAATAAAAACTATTCGGCATTCAAGTTATTGAATGGTTGTTGAACAGAATCCACGTGTGTTCATTTCATTCCGACAACAGGTAGCGTGTGACTCAATTAATGGTTCAATTCAAATGAATTAATTTTAAGATCCAAAATGTACTCCAAAGCTTCTTTGGATTCACAGTGGATTGACTTTGAGTTGGAGACCGAACGAGGGTTTATTTTTCACCACCTCCCCCTCGCCTCCTCTCCTCCACTCGCCCCCCCCCCCCCGCCCCGCCCGCCGAGGCACAGTTTCTGTGTTGGCTTCATGTGTTAGGTCTTTTATAGGAGCCTGGTGTATTCTTCCAACCCAGTCAGTTTACGACGGTGTTTTTCTGTCCCCATTCCATTTTTTTAAATTTTATTTTATTTTTATTTTATTCCGCGGCAGAAGAACGCAACTCGAGTGTAAACAGTTGGTCCCTGTGCCAAGAGAGGTTGTCTGCTCTCCAGATGTCTTGAAAGTGCTGCATATTAAACTGCGCCTTTAATAATAATAATAAAAAAAAAGAAACCATGAAGGAAACCGTCGCTCTGGGCAGTGCTAAAACATAAGTGTGTCTTGACGAAGCTCCACATCGACCTCTCGCTCTCTGACTGAGAGAGAGAAGCTGATGTCAAATCTTGGCAGCTTCACTCACTCTCTGCCGGTCTCTGGAGCTTCAGTGTCGTGGCCTATCACCTCATTCCTCGCTCGTTGGCTGGCTCTCGCGCTCTGTAGCTTTCTCTCTCTGTGTGTGTATATATATATATATAAATATATATGTGTGTGTATATGTGTCCCTATATGTGTCACTGTATTAATGTGTGTGTGTATATCTCTCTCTCTGTCTCTTTCTGTGTGTCTGGACACTACTCTGCGTGAGGGACACTATATAAATGCAAGTTGTTGTTTTTGCCTCTCTATGAATATATTTGTGTGGGTGTGTGTCTCCATCCCTCTGTATATATTTGTGTGCGTGTGTCTCCATCCCTCTGTATATATTTGTGTGCGTGTGTCTCCATCCCTCTGTATATATTTGTGTGCGTGTGTCTCCATCCCTCTGTATGTATTTGTGTGCGTGTGTCTCTATCCCTCTGTATATATTTGTGTGTGTGTCTCTCTCTCCCTCTGTATATGTTTGTGTGTGTGTGTTCAAAGCATTCTTTTCCACTTTGTTCTGCCTTGTTACTTTTTATTGGCATCTGGCAGTTATATTAATATGAACCTCGTGAGCCTTACAATATATATAATAAAACAGGTTGCGAGTGTTCTGTGCACCACAGCTCCCCTTTGTGGCATTGGCGCGGAGTCTTACTGTGGGATTAGATAGTGTGTTGCTGTGGTAACTCGGAGCTGTGTGCAGTAATGGAAAAGAACAACTTGGTGTTTTTTATATTGTTAAAACCGCCATCACGAACATTGGAGTGGAGTCCTTTATCGCAGTGGTTAGAGCCTTTGCCTCACAAGTTCGATTCCCGGGCGGGACGAAACCTTAGGCAAAATTTCCTTACTCCACGCGCACACACACACACACACACACCTCTGTTTGCCTAGTTGTTAGTCGATTGACGGATCGCTTTCCGGGGGTAATAATCCCTCCCCCCCCAAAAAATAATGATTCGGTCAGTCAGTCCACAGCTGTTTGTGGGGGCGCTGCTGTGCCCAATTGGCTTCCGCGTTTCGCTCACAAAGCACACAGTCACTCCACTTCACAGTATATTCTGTGAAGCGCTTTGAGACGTCTCAACCACTTGATAAAGAGCTGGTATCAAATGAGTAAGAGTTGAGGATTGGAGTTGAGGTGCAGATCAGCCGTGATCTCATAGAATGGCGGAACAGGCTCACGAGGCTGAATGGCCTCCTCCTGTTCCTATGTTTATGTTCCTACGCAAGAATTATTATTATTATTATTATTATTATTGCCAGTGCAAGTGGGCAGTTAGCTCTGAGCTGACATCCCAGTCTCACGGGCAGACTGGACAAGTTAGTTTGGTGTAGAAAGAGCAGACTGAAGACTTGGCAGCCAATAATCTCCCAAGTGTCAGACATTCAGGGCAACAAACACACAGACTTCAAAAGCTCCTCGTCTACAAAATGACTCTTCCAAAGATCAGCTGATTCCCCAGTTCAAAGTAAGACCTTATAAATCTCTCCCCCCCCCCCCCCCCCCAAGAGCTGAGACGAAATATTTATTAGACCGGGGTAATGGGATGGATAGGCCGCCGACATATATAATGAATGACAGTTTTTACTGCGCTAAAACCTTCCTACGTACTAATATGGTTATACTGTACTGTGGGTAGTGCTCCAGTGAGTTTCGTTGGGGAATAAGGAGAGGACGACTGTTAGACAGTGGAATGCAGCCTGAGCACTTTCTTCGGCTCAAGGTTCGTGATTCGAGGCTGGAACACTGCCTTCGTTGTGAGTGCGAGTGGGTATCCAGCGGGCAGGTAATGGGGCAGTGACCGGCCCGCCATTGCCCACTCTCTCAGCCCTTGAAAGGTTCAGCGACACGGCAAAGGTAGGTGTGGGTCAGTCCCAACAGATAGAATCTGGGGCACCACACACCACACGCTGATGTGGATTGCGTCAGCCGCGAGCCACTGCCTTCTTCGTGTTGTCATCACCCGAATGAACTTTTTTATATATGTATATATATATATATATGAGGAGGAATCTTAGTTGACAATAAAACACAATACGAGATGGAGGCTGTTTGTTTCTGTCGTGCTTCGGCTTTTGTTTTGCCTGATCAAGCAAAGCTTTCTGTTGCATCCATTGCCTCGCACACACAGACGCACAATTCTCCCCACCACTCTCGCACACACACACACAGAGACACACGCTATCCACATCCTACATGGCTGATATATTATCTTGTCTGTTTAGGTGAAGTTTAGGGCTCAGTGCAGCACCTGGATGCAAGGAAACCGTACACAAACAAATCCCTCTTAAAACACGCCGAGTCGCTGAGTTTTACGGTGAATCCCTTGAAGCTCTTTAAGATGCGATGGTGTCTCGAAAGTCACTTTATCGAATGCCCGGATAATATTGTTATTAATATAATAATGAGCGAACCAAAATTGGAATTGCACTCACTGCCCTGCCCACTATATAAATGCAAGGTGGTGTTGTTGTATTTGGTGCCTTTGAACTCCCTCCCATTTCGGTAAATGAAAAACGATTGAGGTTGTTTTGACGTTGATTTGTGACGAAACGGCAAGTTGATTCCTTTCTCTCTCCCTCTCGCTCTCTCTTCCTCCCTCCCTCTCCTCTCTTTGCCTCTCTCTCTCGCAGTAATCTTTCCAAAGAACCCCACTCCACCACCTCCAGACGTGAGCAGTGAGAAGCTCAGCATGCAGGCCCCCCCGAGGTGCATCCCTGAGCACCTCCCAGCCCAGCGAGGTCGCAAGCCGGGTCGCAAGCGTGGCCGGGTGGGCCTAACCTCGTGCGGGGACAAACCAGACCCCCAACACCCCATCCCCTCGCCCGCCAAGACCCTAGAACCGTTAAAAATTCCAAAGAAGAGAGGACCAAAGCCTGGGAGCAAGGTAACCATTTGTGTTTGGGGTTTGGGGGTGGAGGGGTGGGGGGTTGAATGGGCGGTGGGGGCTTAAATGAGAAATATATACGTTATAAAATAGTTCAAAATGATCCTCTTCCGAGGTCATCATGAAGAGCTTTGATAACGTGATAAGGCACTATATCAAATGCAAGGATTATTACCCCACTCCTCTCTCCGAACCCCTTCTCTCGCCTGGCTCCAGCCTCTTGCACGTCCCTCGTCCCCTCCTCTCCACCATCAGCGGCCGTGCTTTCAGCCCCTACTACGCCCTAAAGCTCCCGATCCCTCAATCCCTCTCTCTTCCTTTTTGACAGCGCTTACAGTCACCTCCTCCCCCACTCTCTCACCGACTCGGTGTCGAACTCCGTCACTGTTAAGCGCTCCGAGACACTACCCGGAGTGAAGGGCGCTGTGTAATACAAGTTGCTGCTGTTGTTGGGGTCACTTCTGGCTTCCTATGCCCGGGGGATACTTCCCCACAACCCCCTGTAACTGGAGTTACGTTCTAACCAGGTCAGACTGTAGTGTGGGACGTCCTCCCACGTGAAAGGCTGTTGTTGTTTGTTGTATTGACCCCAACGTTGTTTCTTTAGCGGAAACCCCGAGCTCTGCATAACCCCGTCCCCAGCTCTCCCACCTCCAGCACACCAGAGCCCGACACCAGCACCGTCCCACAGGACGCTGCCACAATCCCCAGCACGGCCATCATGCAGTCCCCAACAGGTAGGCCACAGCCCAGGGGCAGCTCCACTCAGGCCGGGCTAGCGGTTTGTCCACTCAAAACCACCGGCAACTTTCGTCTCTGGGGCAGGAGGTTGTGGGTTCAAGCCCCACCGCTTCGGGGACTTCTAACTTAATAGTCCAGGATGCCCCTCCAGTGGGGGGAGCATTGCATTGTCGGAGGTGCCGTACTTAGCATGAGATATGGTGGTTGGGGCTGGGTTTATGGCCGTGTGATTGGGGTTGGGGTTGGGGTTAGGGTTGGGGTTGTGTTTGGTGATGCGATTGGGGCGTTGTGTGGTTGGGGCTGGGGGTAGTGGCTGGGTTGGGGTCATGGCTAGGGTTGGGGCTGGGGGTTGACGGCGATTTTCTGGGGAACGACAGTCGCAAAACCTCACCCGATCATCCCCACCTTTTGCTCCCAAGTCTGCGTTTACTTGAACAAGAACGGCATCACGGGCCCACACCTCGACAAGAAAAAGCTGCAGCAGCTCCCTGACCACTTCGGGCCAGCCCGAGCCTCCGCAGTCCTGCAGCAAGCTGTGCAGGCCTGCATCGACTGTGCCTACAACCAGAAAATGGTCTTTGCCTTCCTCAAACAGGGCCACGGCGGAGAGGTCATATCAGGTAACCGGCTAGAGACGTGTTGCTTTTAATAATAATAATAATAATAATAATAATTCTTGCATTTGATACAGCGCCTCATCGCGTCCTCGAGACGTCTCCAAGCGCTTCACAGGATACACTGTAATGTAAGCCGACCGCACGTTTCGAGGGCGAAACGCGGCAGCCAATTGCGCACGGCTGAGTCCCCAGAAACGGTCGTGGATTGAGTGACTAAATCACCGCTGTTTGCATGTTTTTTTTCTTCTTCGGAAGGGGTTATTATTCCCGGAAAAGCAATCCGCCAATTGACTAACAACCGGGTTCCTCCTCACTGCGAGGTAAACAGAGGTGTAAGGAAATTTACCTAAAGTTTCGCCCCGTCCGGGAATCGAACCCAGGACCTCTCGCTTGCGTGGCGAGGGCTGTTATCTCGCGCCTTATCATGTCGTTCAGACGTCTCAAAGCGCTGCATCGAATGTACTCTGAAGTGAATTGACTGATTGTTTTGTGGGCTTATTTTTTTTAAAATAATGCGTGTTGCAGATGCAAAGGATTTATTATTATTAATATTATATTGATGATAAGACTGCGCCTAATACTGTCCAGAATTTGGTAATCAGAATGCATCTCCTCCCCCCCCCACTCCGACACCAAAAAAAAATAAGTGCGTTTGTGAGTCTAGAACCCACTGCCTGAAAGGGTCGTGGAAGCAGATTCGATAGGAGCTTTCTAAAGGGAATTGGATAGGTACGTTGCAGGGATGTGGCGGAGAGCAGGGGAGTGGGTCTATTTGGATGGCTCTTTCAAAGAGTCGAAACATAGGAATAGGAGGAGGCCATTCAGCCCCTTGAGCCTGTTCTGCCATGGTATAAGATCGTGGCTGATCTGCACCTCAACTCCAATTACCCGCCTTTGCCCCATATCCCTTGATACCCCGACCTAACAAACATCTGTCATTCACCTTAGTCTTGAAATCTTGAATGGATTCAGTATCCACGGCCTTTTGGGGCAGAGAGTTCCAGATTTCCGCTCCCCTAATACACTGCACCCCAGGCACGATGGGCCGAATGGCCTCCTTCCGTGCTGTAAGATTCCACGCGTGTTTTATCTTCCTTCCTTTCCCTTTGCTCCCCACCCTCGCAGCCACGTTTGACCGGGAGCAGCACACGCTGAACCTGCCGGCGGTGAATAGCGTGGTGTATGCCCTGCGCTTCCTGGAGAAGCTCTGCCACAGTCTGCGCTGCGACATCCTGTTCGGGAGCCAACCGTTCAGCCAGGGCTCCGCGGCCAATCACATCGCCCCCGAGTATGAAATCGACCGCTTCAAACCAGGTACAGGTCAAGTCATCTTGGGGGTGGGGGGAGAGGGCCGGGGGTGGGGGGGGGCGGTGGCTGGAGGGCAGGTCCTGTATCTTATTGGTTGCAGCACTCGCTTCGCAAGCGAGAGGTTCGATCCCCAGGTTCAGGGCGAAACCTTAAGCAAGTTTCCTTACTCCCACACGCCTCTGTTTGCCCATCAGTGAGTAGGAACCCGGTGGTTAGTCGATTGGCAGATTGCTTCCTGTTAGAGGAGATGTGAGGGTGGGACCTTAGACAAGTGAGGTTGGAAGATCTGAGAGAAGCCCAACTCCCCAAAGGGAAAAGCATTTCTTCCTCTTTCGAGGTTGAGGAAGGAGCTTAAAATGGTTCGGTAAAAGCAGCTCCTCGTCTCCCCACAGGTAAGACCGACTCCGTGGAGGGAAGTGTTCAAGGCTCCGTTAAAGGCACCAAACGATTTTTGCAAGACTCCCCGCTGTACGGCGCTCCTCTCTCGCCCAAACTCTCCAAAACTGACTGGCACCCGTCGAAAGGTGAGTTGTTTACAGATCCTTTCACTTCTCACCTGGCGTTTCTCCATCTGAAATAATAATAGGGTCACTCAACCCGCGGCTGTTCGTGGGGACACGACTGCGCGCAATTGGCTGCCGCGTTTCGTCCACAAAATGTACGGTCAATCCAATACATCGGCTTTGAGACGTCTGAACGACGTGATGAGGCGCTATACCACATGCGAGGTTTTTATTGTTCATTCTCATTTGATACTTCTCACTCATACCAATAATAATCCTCGGGAGGACGTCTCAAAGCACCGCGCAGGATGCACCGTGAAGTGTAGTGACTGTGTGTTTGGTAGGCGAACTCCGGGCTAGCCAAACAACATAAATTAATAATAAATACAGTTACGGATAACCCTCGCATTTCTTCACGTCCCCAAATTATAATTAAAAAAGTGCGCAGTCAATGCCGCGTTTCACCCACAAAGTATACAGTCAATTCACTTCACAGTGTATCCTGTGAAGAGCTTTGAGACGTCTCGATGATGTGATCAGGCGCTGTACCAAATGCAAGGATTATTATTATTATTATTACCATTACAGCGAAAGGCTGCACTGACATCTCTTGTTTCTTGCAGCCGAGACCTTTGTCCTGGACGATGGATTTCCCCGCCCCCCCGAGCACCGGCTCAACCCCATGGACTCCGCCCTCAACTCCGTCAACTCGTCCAGCCCCACCCGCCGCAACTCCAGGGAGTTCCGTGTGTACCGGCCCCTCCACCACTCGACCAGCCTAACCCAGAACAAGCCAGTGACCTTGAGGAGGCTCAGCTCCGGAGGTGAGGAAAGCCCGTCTGCCCGTCAGAGAGACCCGCAGCACAGAAGGAGGCCATTCGGCCCATCGTGCCCATTCCGTGCCTCTTTGAAAGAGCTACCAACGAGTCTCAGCCCCAACCCCCGCCCCCAACCAGCCCTCCGCTCTTACCCCATAGCCTTTAACATGGGGGTGGTAGAGTTGAGTTGAGTTGCACGGAGAAAAGGATCGGCCACGATCTAAACCTGGTGGAACAGACTCGATGGGCTGAATGGCCTCCTCCTGTACCCACCTGTTTTCTTAACGTTCCCGAATCCGCAGCTCTTCCCCATTGTATCCCAAGGAATTGAAACTTCCCGTTTCACTTTACGGTGTGGCCTGTGAAGCGCATTGAGGCGTGGTCCCAATTCTTTGTGACGATCAGGGAAGCGAGGTACGAAGGGTTCGGTCTCTCGGGCTCCCCCTCAGCGCAGCAGCGATGATAGTTTTCTTTGGAGGCGGGAGCGAGCAAGCAATCTGCTGCGAGGCTCGGGAGGGAGTGTGAGGAATGCTGCTTGTCTCGCCAGGTTCGGATCGCTATATGGCCTCGCGGGACCCCCCTCGTTCGATCGGCAGAGACCCCTCCACCTGGACCGTGGAGGACGTGATGCAGTTTGTGAGGGACGCAGACCCCCAGTCTCTGGGACCTCACGCGGACCTCTTCCGGAAGCACGTGAGTGCCTGCGCCGGGGCCTGAGACAATCAGCCCAGATTCCTCCTCTGGGTCACTACCCACTGAGCTCTCCTGCCGTTCGGTAGACAGCCTCAGGCAGGAGCGAGCCTCGGTCCTTCAGCTCCACCCGTCCAACTTGTGTCTGTGGTCTAGGGATGAGATGCTAGAATGCCACCTCCAACTCCGACCCCCCCCCCCCCCGCCAGTTTTTGATAGTTTGGGTGAGAGAGGACCGCTGTACAGCAGGGAATCTTGAAAAAGTCATTTGGTGCATTTATCTTAAATCTCACCCCTCATCCTCGCCCGGCTTCACTGGCTCCCCATCCCCTCCAGAGGACTTGTTCAAGAGATCCTCTTCCTCACCTTTAAAGCCGCCCACTTGTCTCGCTCCACCCTACCTACCTACTAAAACCTTACCAACCAGCCCGCTCCCTCCGCTTGACGGTCAATGGCCTGCTCCATCATCAGCGATCGGGCATTCATCCTTTCTGCCCCTATCTTATGGAACTCCATTCCCAGATCCTCTCTGCCTCGCTCCCTCCCTTGTCTCCTTCAAGGTCCATCTCAAGTACTTCCCCTTTCCTTCGGGCTTCCTCCCACCTCCACCCATCTGGACTGCAAACCCCCAGCCTCGGGTGCAAATTCTTGACTAGGCCAGAACCTTGGAACGATCTCCCAAAGTGAAAGGCGCTGGTGGTTGTTGGCTAATGCTGTTGGCTTTGTGCTCTGCGCCACAGGAGATCGACGGCAAAGCTCTGCTGTTATTACGGAGCGACATGATGATGAAGTACATGGGCCTGAAGCTGGGACCAGCCTTGAAGATCTGCTACCACATCGACAGACTCAAGCAGGGAAAATACTAACCCGGGACCTGGGCGGAAAGCGAGACTTTCAACCAAATTCCAAAAAAAATATATATATAACGCCAGAACAGGGAGCTGGCCAGACAGCTCCAGGCGAGGAGGACGGTGGCTCGAAGGGCAATTTGGTCCAGTTCTGCCCCTTTGCTTCCCAAGGTGGGACCCGTCAAGAGTCAGCAGTTGAACCGGATTTTTTTCTCAACGGGTCAATCGCCAGTGACCTCTCTGCCACGCCTTCCCGTTAAGACTGGTGGACAACGACCGCCACCCCCCCACCCCACCACCACCACCACCACCACCGCCGTGGATTGGTTTGGGCCGGCTACTAGTTTCCGACGCTCGCTACGAGACTTTGCTCCCCTGCGTTTCCCAAACTGGAAGGGGAGACGGGTGGGGGAGAGGGGAAGAGCGGAGCAAAAAGAGAGAGAGAGAGAGAAAGAGAGAGAGAACTCCCCTGTTATGCAGCGGGAGTGAAATATTTTATTGATACTGCCCCCCCCCCCCGCCCCCCGGAAAAAGAAATGCTGTTATGTAGCAATGTAGCTCTATTTTGTTTGTAATCCTCTCGTTTCAATTTCCTTGGACTTTCCTGCAATCCTCAACTCTGTCCCGAGAGAGGAACACAATGTGCCAATTTGTGACTGACCCTCTTTTTCTCCTCCTCCCCCCCACACCCCCCTCCACACGCACACACGCACATACCCCCCCACAGCCCCCCACTCTTCCCTCCTCCCGACACCCTATCCCACACAACGATCCCATTTGATGCTTTTGAATCCTGGAGAAAGAGAGGGGGAAAGGGTGAGGGTGAGGGTGGGGGGGGGGAGAAAAAGGGGAGTGAGTCCTTCCGTTTCCCATACCCCCCCCCCCCCCCACTACTGTATTGCACTCCAAAGCGGTCGGAAAAAAAGATTTAACAGCAAGCGAAAGTTTTTTTTTTCTAATTATATATTTAAACGTATATAAATGACGATCGTTTCTGAGAAGAAGAATTGATCCCGGGCATTTTGCTTTCTTGTTTGTTTTGAAACGACGGAAGCTTTAAATATATATATATATATTTTCTCTGGGTCAGCCAACCCCGTCGCCGTGCTCGAAAGCGTCCCAACCAGTGCGCGCACACGTTCCCCGCCGCAGACACACGGAAATTTCCCCGCGTCTGGTTTCGGCGTGGCTTCCTTGGCGTCACGGTGGAGGGGGAAGGGGGCGGCGGGGGAGAAAGGGGGACAGTCTCCTTCTATCCTACAGCGCATTACACAATCTTGTTTTCTGTTTCCGTTCAATTGTGGACGTGTTTTTTTTTTGTTTGTTTTTTTTGGGGGGGGGGAACTGGTTTTGCTCTCCTCTGACCGAGCGAGTCGTCGGAATCGGAATTTTTGGAGTCCGAAGCAAATCCTGCACCTGAATTCACTAATGTAGCACTTGTCTTCCCCCTCCCCACCCCACCCCACCACCACCCAAAAAACGGTTACGACTTCACACAATCTCACTCGGTGTGAGTCGCTGCTTCCGTTTAACACAGACCCGAGCGTGTGGTCGGGTTGAGCGATGCCCTGGTTGAGCTAATTTATGTTGCCGACGACAAGATGGGAGAGGACTTTGCGGATGTAGTCATTCTGGGCGATGGGGATATATGTTATTGCGAGCGGCTAAGCTGCCTGCGGAAATACCCAATCTTTTCTGTGACCGACCGTCGATTTTAACATTTCATAGTTTCCCTGTTTGATGGTATGTTTTATACAGCATGCGTCTAGTAAAAAAAAATATATATATTTTTATTTACTATTACCGAGGAGCGTTAAAAGAGCCGGTTGACTCCCCCCCCCCCCCCCAAAAAAAGACGTTCCAGAAACTCGGAGCTGCATCTCGTGGGGAAGGGAGTGAGGAAGTCTCCCTCCCGCCCCCCCCACGCCTCGGAGTGGGTTGAGTTGATAACAACAACAACAACAACAAGATTCCATTTATAAAGCGCCTTTCACGTCAGGAGGACGTCCCAAGGCGCTGCACAGTTGGGCCATGACCCGAGCATTGGGGGGAAATGGTCAGGGTGAGGGAAGGGAGGGAGCGAGGAGGGGGGAAATGGTCAGGGTGAGGGGAGGGAAGGGAGGGAGCGAGGAGGGGGAAGAGAGTCGAGAGGGGAGCTGAAGGCTCGGTCAAAGAGAAGGGAGTCGGTTCTACTCTGTACGAGAATTTGATGTTAAAGCGAGTGACGGAGACGGGAACGCCGATTTGAAAATACGGTAAATTCCTGATCACTCATCGTTCCAAGGGAAATGGGCTCAGCGACAAGTTAACAGGCGGGTTAGGCTTGTGTATAAACACATAAGTAAATGCGGACGGGAGACTGAGCTCTGGCGAGTCCAACCTTTCGGCTGCCCTATTGATCGGAGAAACATCCGTGGGCCCACGTAAGCAAGATTTTTGTGTTTCCCTTCCAGAAACAACATAACATTTACGGGTTACGGAGGGAGGAGGCGGTGGTGGGGGTCAGTTTGACCATCCTGTAAGCACTGGTGACAAGTTAAGAGTGTGCGGGCGAGGGGAGAGGCGCGGGGTGAGGGTTCGAGTTATCAGGAGTTTACTGTATATTTAAACATCCACGTTAGTTTGCTCTTACAGAACTGTTGAAATTATAAAGTCTGTGAAGTTCCTAACTCCTCCCGACCTGTTTCTTCGACCACCCACCCCCTCCCCCTCATCACTAATCGCGGACGGACAGACACCTGGGAAATGAGAGTGTTGAGAGTTGCGGAGCAAAGGCGAGGAATTGGGATTCAAGGATTGGCAACGATAAAAAAAAATAAAAACTGGCGGAACAGGCTCGATGTGCTGAATGGCCTCCTCCTGTTCCTGTCATTTGAACTGTCTCAGGGATACGTGTTCTGTTTTTGCATTCAAAGGGAATGTTTCTCCAACCCCTCCCCTCCCCCTCCCCCCCCCACACACACACACACGCCACACGCTTCGATGCTTAATTCAACTCCCTTCCCCGTCAGGAGGCCCAACACTTTGGCTCGTTGGGCAGGAGATGGTCCCAAAACTTTCTCGTATTGGGGTGTGAACCCACTTTCGGGTAGTGTCTCGGACTGCTTAACATTGGCGGAGCCTGGGGGGGTGGGGGGGGTGGGAGGGGGGAAGAGAGAGAGATTCCACTCGCTTCTCGAGAGGCACCGCCACCGAACCTTTAAAGGTCCACCTGAACCGGTGCAGACGAGGAACTCGGCTGAAACATAAAATATCTTGTGACGTCGATGAGAATAATGTGCAAAAGGGACCTCGGGGTTTAACAACAATTCCACCCCTTCCCTCCCCCCCCCCTCCCCGGAACTGCACTGGAACCTCAGTGTCAAAATGAGCTCGAGTTCCCACTGGGGGTTTGGAGGGGAGGAGATAGGGAAGGTATCGGTGGGGCTGTCAGTCTTCAAAAGGTTATTGGTTTGGTGAAAAGTATTCTTTGGTCCACACACCCCCATTATTGGTGGGGCGGGTGGAATGGGGGGGCTATTTTTCAGCTCGAGTGTTGCACAGTTGCATGCAACGTGTTCGTGACATGAAAAAAAATAACAGTTTGATTGATTATTAAACCGATTGTATTAAGTTTTCCAAACTTCTAGAGGTTGGCGTTTGTAATTTCTTTGAGAGAGAGAGAGAGAGAGAGAGAGACACACACACAGTTTTAACCTGGTCTCAATTTGGGACACAAATGAGAATAACTTGTCTGCTCCGCGTCTCCGGCTCTTACGAGCGCAATTGTCGTGTGCAGAAACGAGAAGCCACAGAGCACATTTGAACTATTTTCGAACATTTCTACAAAGTGTGTTATTGTTGTCGTCGTCGATTTGAAATCGTACAAGTGGCTTGAACGGGTGGCAGTTCGTTTTAATTGGTGGCATTTAATCAGTTACACACGTGTTTAACAAGGTTCCCACACATCTCTCTCTCTCTCTATCTCTGTCTCTTTTACCACTTGTCAATTGTTTGAAGTTTTATTTGAACCAGGAATGATGCAGCAGAAAGTAAGTGGGATTCTTTTTTTATTTCAACGTGTGTGGGCTTTTTTTAAGATTCAGATTCAAGAGATTCGGAGAGGGAGGGAGAGAAATAATAATAGGAATTGATACAAACTATTCTGGACTTTAAAGCAAATTTGCTGTTCTTAAACGTTGCGTGGTATCAGTTTCTCAAGTCGATTCGACGGAACTTTCGCACCATTTATTTTAGATGAAATCGGATTTTTCTTTTTAAAAAAGGCTTTCGACGCTTGAGAATTAAATCGCAGCAATTTTTTTAAATCTTACAACAAAAACACCAACAAAACGATTGGAAAATGCGACCATCCGTCGGCTTTTTAACGAATTCCCTCCACCTGGTTCAAGCTGGATCGAGTTTTGCAGCAACGATGCTTAGAGTTGCAGCAACAGAAAAAAAAAAGGAACTTATACGCTTCGGGATACGAATAAAAAAAGGGATTTGATACCGTCACCAGCTTCGAACAACCCCTGTTTGAGCACTGAACATGCCTTGCCCTTGATGAGGAAACGTGTCGTGGTTGTGATGTAAGTTACCCCATTCTCTCTCTGCATCATTACCCTTTTGTTACATCAGTTCACAAATCAAAGCATTTTTATTTGGTAAACTTACTCGTACTTGAGACTCGAGAGAAAGAGAAAAAAAAACAACGAACGGCCCAGGACAGCAAGAAGTGAAAACGCCAGCGCAATTTTTTTTTAAAAAAAAGGTACTTTCTTTTTTAAAATACCCCCAAATTTCTTTGAAATAATCATCATCGTCCTTGCATTTGATATAGCGCCTTGTCATGTCGTTGAGATGTCTCAAAGCGCGTCACAGAATATACATAGTGCCCAGCAGTTGTGGATTGAGTGACCAAATTATTATTATTATTATTTATTTGTGGAATAATAACGCCTTACTTCGAACTTAATTCAGAAATATCGTCATTTTCTTTCTGAACTCAAAAGATCAAGACGGGAGAAGAGGAGGCCGTTGGGTTTGAGGTTTTCAGCAAAATTGATTGGTTTTTTTTTTTCTCAAACGCTCGCAGCTGTGGATTTCCAGAATTCCGAGAATAGTGAGAAAACGGGGAAGAAAACTGCAGTCACCCCTCGTAACGCGGTTCGGGATTGTTGCTTTTATTTGGCGTCTAAAGTCTTGAAATACTCCGCAGAAACTCAGACCACAATTTTCCATGTTTATCTTTTTTTCTCTCATGCAAGTTTCTCGTTCCTAACCCGCACATTGTCCCATTTTTATTTATCCTGCTTTTAAAACCCAGCGTACGGTTACCGGATTTCTCAGTTTCGAGGCTGTTTCTTTGTGGATTAAGGTTAAAGTCGTCTCGTTTTAGAGTTGCTTTTAATCGTCCCAACAATAATAATTTGGTCACTCAATCCACCGCTGTTTGCGGGGACGCTGCTGTGCGCAATTGGCTGCCGCGTTTCGCCCACAAAATACACAGTCGATTCACTTTACAGTGTATCCTGTGAAGCGCTTTTGAGACGTCTCAATGACGTGATAAGGCGCCGTATCAAACCCAAGGATTATTATTACTGTTGCATTTTGTCCTGCTACATTGAGCGTGAAATTAAATGTTGTTTCAAAAGCATCCTGAAAGCTATTGCACGCTCAGCTCTTATTGTACCGCTCTGCTGTGTTGTGTGGCTGCTCACATTTAAGTGCAGTGTTAAGTTACCTTGTGCTTAAGCCGTTCCCTCTCGTTTCCCAACACTGTGCAGTGAATGGCCCCTCCTGGCAGCCATCTGGCGGACATCCCTGGTATGGTGCGAGGGGCTGCCACTAGTCTGGTTAATTAAGTTGTTCACCTTCAGCGAGATGGTTTCACATACCAGGGAAGGTGGGAGGGTGGCCGAAGGCGAGTTCGAAGAGGAGGGTACCTTCACCCCTTCCCGTGACTCCTTCAAGGCCCATCTCAAGACCGTCCTCATCGGCCGCAACCTTCGACCACCTTCCTACCTTCACCCTCCCTGCCCTCCCCCCATCCTGATCCCGACCCCCAGTTTGGGTGCACGTCCTTGACTGTCCAGCGCTTTGGGACGTCCTCCCGAAGTGAACGGCGCTGTGTAAATGTTCTCGGGCCTGAACCGGTCTGTTTATCTTCCAGGTGGGAGAATCTCTGCCCTAAATCATAGGGGAAAAGCCAACGAGAGATCTTGTGACTTCAAAAGTATTCCAAGACGATGCTCATCAAGACAAGACCACAGAACCACCATGGAACATGGAGACACTGACCAGGGTGGGTGGGCAAAGTGTGAAAGGACCGAAACAAAGGGAAACAAAGGGAAGAACCGCGCACGTCTCCACCATCCAAAACTGACCAGAATGCTTTCAGGGTGAAGCCATGGACGAGGGCAGCATCAGGACCTCCGGTCGTCAGTCGATATTTGTGGGTAACCTGAATCCCGACTTCTCCAAGGAGCTGCTGTGTTACATGCTGAAGGACTTGATCGCTGCCGTTGGCGTCGTGCTCCAGAGACGCGACATAGAAGTCTTCAAGAAGCACAAACGGGCCCACGCGTTTATCCGCGTGAAGAAAACGGGCGAATTCCAGGCCATTTTAGATGAGCTCCAGAACCCTGCCATTCTGGAGCTCGCCAACATGAAGGACTTGGTGGTCAGGGGGAAAACACTCAACGTGGCCAAGGATATGCGAGACTTCTCGGAATACACCAAAGACTCCTCTGATAAGGTAAAGGGGGAGATTGAACGACAATAGCACTCACAAATTCACATTAAACTACCACGCCTCTCGCGTCGGGAGGACGTCCCAGGGCGCTTAGAGATGTAGGAACAAGGGTAGGCCGTTCAGCCCCTTGAGCCTGTTCCGCCATTCTGTTAGCTCTTGGACGATCTCCAATTGATTAATTAATGGCTATAAATAATGGCTTAGCACCCGAGCTGGGGGGGGTGGGATGGCATAACATGATCGATAGAGCAGTCGAAAGAGTTCTTGAACAGGAAACGCCCGGCGCAGAAAGAGGCCATTCGGCCCATCGAGTCCTCACCGGTTCTCGGAGTGAACCGCACTTTCAATCCCGCTGTGTGCGCGCGGGGTTTATTTTATTCTTAAGGGCTAAGAACGGGCGGAATAACTGCTCAAATTACGCGCTGAAGTAGGCGTCGGTGGCTTATTAACGAGGGTGTTCTCACTTGTTGCTGCTCCCCCAGTGCAGTCCGGCCGCAGGTTCCAAACGCGAAGCCGCGAGCGCGAGGAGGAGACCGGAGGCGGGACAGGGGCTGGGGGTCAGTCTGCTCGGGGCCAGGCTCGCGCTGTGGCCGAGCCGGCTGGTGGACCGCATGGCCACCCCGTTGATGAGCACCAAGTCGGACAGCGCCATCATCGGCGGAGAGATCTCCGGGCAGGAGCGCTTGTTTTTCGGGGAGCAGATGGGGAGCGAGACGCGCAACGTGGAGTTCAAGCGGGGCGGAGGGGAGTACATGAACATCGCCTTGAAGCACCACATCAGGAAGTACGTGTGCGCGTTCCTGAACAGCGAGGGGGGCAGCCTGTTTGTGGGGGTGAACGACGACGGGACGGTGTGCGGGGTGGAGTGCACTCACAAGGACGAGGACAGGGTCAGGCTGATGGCCGATTCAGTTCTGAAAGGCTTCAGGCCACCCCTCTTCCCGGGCTCCTACTCCATCCACTTCCTCCCCGTCGTCAAGGACGGTCACTCGGGCCTCTTCCTGAAGGTGATGAGGTTGACCGTTCAGATACCGAAGAAAGAGGGAGATGTTCTCCTCTACGAGACAGACCAGGGGGAAGTCTACGTGCGCAGAGATGGAAGCGTCCAAGGTCCGCTCTCGGGAAGCTCCATCCAGGAATGGTGTCGGCAGGTAATCACCGTAACCGCCGCGATTACTGTCCTCGCCTTCTGCGGCTGGAACGCAATCCCGAGTCCCGTAGCGCAGTGGCTAGTGATCTCGCCTCGCAAGCGAGAGGAACCAGGTTCGATTCCCCGGCCGGGTGAAACTTAAGGCAAGTTTCCTTCCTCCACAGGCCTCTGTTTACCGAGTAAACAGTAAGTAGAAACCCGGTTGTTAGTTGATTAGCGCTCGCATTCTGGGGGTAATAATCCCACCCCCAAACCACCCCTCAGCTCCCCCCCAAAAAAAATTGGTGTGATTCAGCGCAGTCAGCAGCCACTTAACAGTGTGTGTGTGTGTGTGTGTTTTTTTCTCTCTCTCTCTCCCTCCGTCTCTCAGAAATGGACGGCGGAAATCAAGAAGTTACAGGACAAGATGGACCACTTAGTGCGAGAGGAGCAGTACCTGCAGGAAAAGCTCCGACGGAAGCAACAATCGATCGTTGAGCTCCAGCAAAACCAGCAGGACATGCAAGTCACACACTCAGGGAAAGCGACAGTATCCCATCTCTGCTGTGTAATGTGATTCACCCGCTCCCCCACCTCTCCCCCCTTCCCCCACCACCAACCCCACTACAACACTGGCAGAGAAGAACCACCACTGGCTGCGCGTTTTCCCATTGAACATCGGATTGGGACTTGACCGGGAACATCATCATAATCCGAGCAGCTCGGAAATTACACCTCAATAAACTCTTTGCTGTCCTGACCCGCTCCTGTCCATCATGGCGTGATTTAAGAGTGATTTACGATGTATCTAAGAGCTACTGATTATGACCTGGTCCACAGGGAGTGGAGTGATTTTATTATGAGGGCTTCAGTGTTTAGCAGGATTCTTAATTAGTTATTAGTTGGTCAGTTAGTTTTTCGGTGAGCTTCGCAATAATAATCCTCGCATTTGATATAGCGATATGTCATTGAGGCATCTCAAAGTGCTTCAACGATCCACTGTATCTTATGGGCTACAGGTTAACAATGCTGAGGACCTTCAGATGGAATGGGGGTAGTTTTCCAAGTGGAACATTTTACCCCAGTTGGGAATCAAGTTGCAGATCAGCCATGGTCTGATAAAGAGAGAGAGGGGGAACTGGCTTAGCAGAACAGCCTACTGTAGGTCCTACATTATCTTAACTTCCGGTTATTGCAGGGGAATTGATTCCAGCCACAGCATCGAAACCATTGGACTTGCTGCTTATACGGTTGTGGTACATTTTGTTATATACTGTGCGTTAACCTGCCACAATATTTTCCAGCTGCTGCCAATCACACCAAGACGCAGCGAGGGTAAGCTTCTCTTTCCGTTCCTTTTCCGCTGTAGAGTGCTGTTTCCTTGTAATGAAATTCTACCCTTAAATGCAACACGAGACCGGACTTTAGCAGCTCCGGAAAGAATACTGTATTTCCCAAACTGTATGAACAATGTGTTTCCTTTTGTATCTGGTAGAACCAGAGTCGAGAGGGAGAAAGAATGCCAGTGATGGACGGACATGTTCTCCGAAAGGACGTGGGAATTTTCAGGTAAAATGGGGTCTCCGATTTGGCATAAAATCCTCTCACTCGTGTTGGGGTTTAATCGGGAGGGTAGGATCCGGCACAAAGGCTCCAGGGCTCTGCAGCTTGTGGAGGGGAGAGTTTGGAAGCATGGAAATGCAAGTTGTTGTTGACCCATGGGAGATTGGCCATTGTAGCTCATCAGGGAGGGCAAGTTCTGGCCGATGTTTGGCTGGTCCGGGCTGTCGCTCATCTGGATGTCAGGCTCTGGGGTGGTCAGTATTGGGAGGTATTCAAGGGGACACTGGTATCTCCCTTCTCCCTGCCATCGTGTGGCTCCTGTGCATTTATTTACCTCTTGTAGAAATTATGTGAGGTTAGTAATTCTACGGACGCAGGGCTTGCTGCGTTCGTGTGCGATTTGGGACGTCCTCCCGATGTGAAAGGCGCTGTACAAATGTACGTTGTTGTTATGGGTGTGTGTGTGTGTGGGTGTGTTTGGGTGGGGGTATGTGGGGGGAGATGAGTAAGTTTGCTGCCAAACTTAGGTCCTCACACATTAAAACCTGGCTCAAGTCATTTTGATTTCTTCCCATTAATTTATTGGAAAAATCACTCAATCAGACAATATTGCTCTCTTTTGCACAATAGGTAAAAAAAAACACATGTACAGTAGTTACATTTTTCACACAGGCTCAAGTCTGCTGCTCTCCCTCTCGAGGTTTGCTTGAAATGAGGTGCAGGCAAGCAGATAGAGAGAGAAAATTTATTCACTGTTTTGTTTGTTACAGCCACTTTTGCTTCTAATCCTTGCATTTGATACAGCGCCTTTCACACCAAGGTGAGGGGGGGATGAAACGTGTCTCAAAACACTTTTGTCAGGATTTACCGTAAAGCATTGCGACTGTATTTTGTTCGCAGGTGAAGCAGCCAACGTCCCACAACCAGCCACAAAGTGAAAGCTCCCTTCTCTCTCTTTCTCTCGTCCCTAATTCATTCCAATATAACGGGAGACTCTTAAATAGATGGATCTCAAAAGCTTGAGCGAGAAGACCAACATGGCTGCAATGCCCTGTTATAACAGTCTAATTTTATGGAGTCAAAATATTGCGTTATAACATGGCGGGACAACAACAACTCGCATTTATGAGGCGCCTCTCACGTAGGGTAGAGTCCCAGAGTGCTTGACGCGATGCTAAGCCGGGGGGGGGGGGTTGGGAGTAGGCACGATCGAAGAGGAAGGTCTTGGATGCGTGTGATAGAAAGGTCAGGATGAACAAAAGCCCATTAAAGCGTCTTGTTTAACAAATGGGGGGAGGAGGAAACCTTCCATTCAGTGATGCCTCGCATCGCCTTCGTCTAATAGTTGCTGACGGGTTTAGGAAACCTCTTAAGTTTTCAGAATAAACACTGGTTGTTGGGGAGTTAAACACTACATATCACATGATCAGTGTTTTCTCTTCCTCCGTTCTACTTTTGATTGCATTTGTGTGCTTTTTTTTTCCTACTTCCAAATACGTGCATTTTGGAAATTTATAGAAAACTAAAAAATATATATCTCAAACAAAGTAAATGAAAGTAACCTTGATCGAGCCCTACTGCTTGGCAGTAATACAGCAAACTGTTAAATACATCCAAAAAAATCCATGAGCTCTGGCTCTGCAAGAACTAATTGAACAGAGTAAGTAAGGTAACGGACTTAAGTGGTAAGTCCCCGATAGAGTAACACTGCAGAATGAAATGCACCGTTCAGCAAAAATGTCCCAATTTCCACAGCTCGGTAGAACATAAGCAACGACCTGAACGAAAAGGTGAGAGAAAAGTCGCATTTTAGACGACACTTACTAAAGATTAACTGTACTTAAGGCACGCTCTCTTCTTAACTTAGTGGAAGCAGGTAGGGAGGGGCAGATTGGAGCCCACTGAGCAGAGGGAGCAGACAGGCCTGTATATGGCGTTAGCAGGTCACAGGGGTAGGGAGGAGCAAAGCCACGGAGGGCTTTGAAAGCGAGGACAAGGATTTTGAACTCTATCCTCTGGGGGATGCGGAGCAAGTGGAGCCAGACGAGGGTGGATGTAATAAGCTCACGGAGCCTGTGGTGCGGGAGAGGACACGAGCTTCTGAATGACCTGCAGCTTGGGGAAGAGGGAAGAGTTGGGAAGGGCGTGAAGCAGGGAATTGGCACAGTTGAGCCTGGATGCGACTGAACATTCAATCGCTGGAAACTTACCAGACAAAATGTTATTCGTGTAGTGAGATGGATGGCAGCTTTAAGTCGGCAATTTCAGAATCTGGGGAACTACCGCCACTGTGATCACTGTAAGTATCCCTGAGAGAAAAGCAAAAAAAAACACAGATCATTATTACTCGTGAGAATCCTTGGCTTTGATTTTTTGTTCTTGGTCAGTCGGGTGTCTGACACACATGAACGAGTCGAGGTAAGTCTCTGTTCAATCAGTAGAGTTTTCATTTTTTTCTTGATTGGCATAAACCCCAAAATATTCAAATCAAAATTATTATTTTTTTTACCAGACAGTAAACGTTGGATGCACCACTACACTGAGTCAACGATCGACCTGCTTTTATTTGGAGTTTCTCAAGCTGTTGTGGATTATTACCTGGGCGACAGCCTGCATCCCTTTTGCAAATAGCTCTGAAGTTTTCCTGCAGCCGCCAGCAACAGCCCGAAATAAGGGGGTGAAGGCTTCATGGGCCGAGAGGTGAACTCTGGGTGGTACTGAACCCCGACAAAATAAGGGTGATCTGTAACAATGAGAATATTTGTTTGTACCAGTAATAACACTTGCGTTTTATATATAATAATCTTCGCATTTGATGTAGCGCTTTATCCCAAAATATATACTGTAAAGTGAGTGGAATGTATATTTTGTGGGAAATGCGGCAGCCAATTGCGCACAGCAGCGTCCCACAAACAGTCGTGGATTGAATGACTAAATTATTATTATTGTTGTTTTGAAGAGATTATTACCCTCCGGAAAAGCGATCCGCCAGTCGATTAACAACCGGGCTCCTACTTACTGCTGGTGAGCAAGGAAACTTGCCCAAGGATTTGCCCCCATGCCGGGAATCAAACCCAGGTCCTCTCGCTTGCGAGGCAAGTGGTCTAACCAATACTGGACTCCACATATAATAATAATCCTTGCATTTGATATAGAGCCTTATAATAATAATATCACGTCATCGAGATGTCTCAAAGTCATTCACAGGATATACTGTAAACTGGTAATGTTCACAAGGGTGCAAATGAACTGTACACTGTGCAATTTTGTGCGCGAACTCTAGCTAGCGATGTGGCTGTGAGATTTAGCTTAATTACCAAATGGGATTTGCGCGACTGCAGCATTTAGCCTGTCCCTCACCGTCCAGTTCTATTATTTCCATCCGTTCTCCTTCCACGTCCTGCCCAACAAATCGGAAGCCCTTATCCTCAAAGTTGTTTCTCAGCTCGGGGTTTACCTGGAATCCAGCAGTTCACACGTAGAGAAGGTGAGAACAATGTTTATGATTAGCGATAACTCTTGCGTTTTTTTTTGGGTGTGGCTCCTTTCATGGCAGGAGAGTTGCGCAGGGTTTACTGTTGAAGTGTACCAACTGTGTATTTTGTAGGCAAACGCAACAGGCAATTTACCGCAATTTCCCACAAACAGTCCGGAAGTAACAATGATTTAAGATCTTATCGACCTTTTTTTTCTTGGCCACCAAAATACTTCTTGATTGACGCCACAAACCAAGAGATAGTCAAATCAAGAAACATTTATTTTGTTCGCCAGCCAAAAAAGGTTGGCCACCACTGATCTAGAGGATGGTCGTTCCGAGACCCGGGAGAAATTCCCCGTTCGTGTTGAGCAGTGCCGTGGGATCTTTAACATCTGCCTGAACAGGCACAGGTGGGAAATCCATAAACTTCAGACTCAACAACTACAACAAATCAGGTGGGAAAGTCATCCCAGGGCGCTGGACAATCAGGGGTTTTGGAGCTGGGAATTGGGGTCAGAAGGGGAGGAGGTGGCCCAAGGCACGATCGAAGAGGTGAGAGTGTTACTGCCTGAGCCAGGCTGACTGATAGTGTACGTTTACAACAACAACAAAAGCCACTTGGATTTATATAGCGCCCTTCACAAGGGGTGGGGTCCCGGAGTGCTTAAAGAGAGACGTGGGGGTGGGGGGAAACAGCTGTGACAGCGGGGAACAGAGTTTGATTTGTACCTCGTATCGATGCCTGTGACGCTCCTCAACATAGTCCTGAACCCCGTAGAGCCTTCCTGTGAGTCAGAGAGACGAAACAAAGTATTGAAGGGAAAATAAAACGCCCAAAAACTTCCAATATTCTTATATCAAGGGATGTGGGTCGGAGGAAGGTTTTGAGACGGCCTTTGAAGGAGGCGAACGAGGGGTCGAGGCGAAGGGGCTCCGGGAAGGAGTTCCAGAGGTTGGGAGCAGAAAAGCTGAGGGCTTGACTACTGATGGTGGAACCGGCAGGGCGGGGGACATGGGAGCAAGCCAGGGCCTGGTGAGCGGAGAGAGCAGACGGGTTGGTATGGGGTTGTTGGTAGGTCACAGAGGTTGGGAGGAGCAAGACCTTGGGGAGGCTTTAAAGGTGAGGACAAGGATCTTAAACTCGATCCTCGTAAGGTCAATGAAGCAGCTGAGAGGGAGGGGGGAGGAGAACCCAGATATTAGAAGAGAAGGAGTGGGTTAAAATAAACAGGCTCTTACTTAACACTGAACTTGAATCCTTGAGTATTGTTCTCCTCTTGCCAAGTCTCATGGTTCCTCCCATTTCTCCAGGATTGTGCTCTGGCATGTCGATCACCTGCACGAAATGTCACGCGGATTTTTAAACCCGTCAAATGGAAACAGACGAAAGCATTGTGTGCGGTTGCTAAAAGATGCCCCTTAGGGCATGAGTTCCTTTGGGACGTCCTCCCGACGTGAAAGACGCTATACAAATGCAATTTTGTATTGTATTCTGCATTGTTACGAGTGAAACTGAAGCGCATCCTTTTATAAGACGGTGGTTTTGTTCCAAATAAACTGTTTGTGTTATTATCGGCAGGTAGGCACTGCTTTCAGACCAGATTTGCTTGGATTTTCTCGTCCAACCCGCGACCCAACAAGGTTTTATATGCAACACTGGGTTAAAATCAATTAAAATATACATATTTTTTAAAAATCTGGTATTTGTATGTATTAAGTTTCACGCAAGATATCATTATAATAATCCTCGCATTTGATATGGCGCCTTATCACGTCTTCGAGACGTCTCAAAGCGCTTCACAGAATATAATGTAAACAGCAAGCCAAACAAAATATGTATCCTAAGATGCGACAAAGATTGCTGATTCCACCCAACATACTTACCACTGGGTGGCTTGTAGAAGAATCAAATTCAGTAGAATTTGCATCTGCAGAAGATCACATTAGCATTACATAAAATGCAATACAACGTGTGCGCGATAAAGCTTACTTCTCGTTCTGCGTTAAAAGTTTACCAGGATATGCTTTGAGTTGCCCTTCAAATCGCGGGAAATTGTACGTGAAATCGAGAGGTTCGCGTCTCGGTTTAATAACGGCCTCGAGCCCTTACCTAACCATCCGAGGACATTCCGCGCAAACTCCACAACTGCGAGCTGCATTCCGAGACACACACCTACAGGGGACGAGCAGCTTCAGTTATAATAATAATAATAATAATGGAGGATGTCCCAAAGAGCTTCCCAAATGATTATTATTTCCCCAAAATAATAATCCTTGCCTTTGATACAGCGCCTTATCAAATCGATGAGACATCTCAAAGCGCTTCACAAAATATACTGTAAATTAGGTGGATTGTATTTTGTGGGCGAAATGATAGTGCAAAGTAGTAACTCTTTTTTGAGGGGGGAGATGCGGAGAACAACACAAGGGCTATACTAATTATACAGGGTTATTACAAAATGGAAACTAGGAGCGCACCTCAGAGTGTTAATCCTACGTTCTTACCTAAATAAGGCTTCTTCTGTTTTCTGGCCCAAGATATGGCAAGAATCTTTCCCTCTGTACCTCGAATACCAAAACCTCCAGGTACCAAGATGCCACTAACAGGAGTAAACAATGGAGAGTGAGCGTCTGGGCAATATCACAGCGGCAAAAACAGGACAGGTTATCGTCTCACCGCAAGACACGGAGTGAGATTTACAGGGTATGCCCGTCATCACAAGTTTAACCCCGGTCTGCTTCATAACTGCAGATCCACAACAGACCTATGCATCTGCGCCTTCGGTCACCCTCCTACCCTCACCCTCCCCGCTCTCCGCCACTCCTGATCCCAACCCCCAGCTCGGGTCCAAATCCCCGAATGTCCAGCGTCTTGGGACATCCTCCTGACGTGAAAGACGCTGTACGAATGTAATGTGTTGATGTTGTTGGGAGGACGTCTCAAAACACTGGACGCTGCTGGCTGGGGTATTTTTTTTGGGGGGGGATAGATGAGGAAGGAGATATTACTTCAGACAGCAGCATTGAGGTATGCGAAGTACTCACTGAGCGCTGCATAAATTCTGCCAGGCCTCGTGGTACCGAACTGGTTCCTCCTGCTGTGTGCCATATTCCAAATCTGCAGAGTCAATATACTGGAGAGAAAGAGAGCGAGACGTGAATTAAGGCCCGCATTAAGGTACGTGCACTCCAGAGAGAGAGAAAGAGAGGGGGGGTGGAGAGGGAGAGTTAAGAGAGAAAGTGACAGAGGACAGGAAGAGAGAGAGAGAAAGAGGGAGAGTAAAAATAGAGAGTGAAAGAGAAAAGGCGAGGACAGAGTGAGAGAAAGGAAAAGAGAGAAATCGCAAGCCATCACTACTTCGTGCTTTCTCACTTCAGCAAATACAAGAGCAGGAATCAAGAGTTACCGCACAGCAAAGCAATTAGCAAAGGCTTCCTCGCGAACAGTCTGTGAGCTCACCTTTACATCCAGTTTCTGGTTTATAGCTAGAGCGGAGTGTTCCAGGGCCTTGATGACGGAGGCGTATGAATCAGAGAGTTTGGTGTATTTACCAACCAATGCTATGGAACAAGTTTCCAATGTGCGATCGTACCTGCGAGGTTGGAACGAGGGGTGGGGAGAAAGGAGAGAAATTGTCATTCAATGAAAGGATGGAATGAGAACAGTTTATACCCAAAATGACACAGATGAACAAACACATTTGTTTGCCAGTAGATAAATCTAAATATCAACTTTAATCGAGTTAAAACTCAACGCGTCCAGATATTCCTTCACCCCCCACCCCCTCCTCCTCCACTCAGCAAAAGATTAACACAAGAAATGTACTGAGGATTTATTTTTAAAACCACTGGCGAGACTGTGTGGAATCGGCGCAAAATATTAACAAGAGAAGTATTGTCACGTGCAGATACTGAATAAAGCTGGGGCACTAATCACGTCTCAAAATAAGAGAGATTTAAATTTAAATTAATTTAAAGAACATCAGCTCCGAAACTAAGACTGAGGTTTTACAGAATTTCCCACGATCGGGCGATATCTTAAATGTTAAGACTTATACTTAGAAACACTGCCCGGATTTAATATAGCGTCTCATCAGAACACATCGGGTGGATGTGATAATAATAATAATCCTTGCATTTGACACAGCGCCTTATCATGTCATCGAGACGTCTCAAAGCGCTTCACAGAATACACTGTAAAGTGAATTGACTGTATTTTGCGGGGGAAATGAGAGGCTGTATCAAACACAGGGATTATTATTGTTATTATTACAGTTGGGTGTTAAAGCCCTTCACATGATTTTTACTGCAAAGTGTAGTGATAAGATTCAGCCCCCACATTACAGCCCCCAGTGTCAGTTTCCTCTCTCTATCATAAACAGAACAGCTCTGTGGAAGCGTAACCAGACACGAGAGTCACTGTACCTGTCCGCCATCTCTTTCCACTTTGTCAGCAATCTTCGTGGTCGAGTTTGAATTTGGAGATTGAGCCTCTGCCTAAAATATTCCACCACCCCCTCTGCTTCAAGTAACAGAGGGACCCGGTAGAGAGAACAAACATCGTGCACGCAAATAACCTGGAACCAAACAGAACCAGTTGAAAGTTTAAACTATTGGCAAAGAAGGAATGTAATGATTATTATCCTTACACTCGATCCAACGGCTTTTAGATGAGGAGGACGGCTCAACATGTGAGACAGATACTTAAAAAGTAAAAAGTTGCAACGGCTTTGGAGAAAGAGCGGGGGAGCGGGACGAGCTGGGTAGCTCTTTCAAAAAGCCGGCACAGGCACGATGGCCCGAATGGCCTCCTTCTGTGCTGTAGGATTCTACGGTTCTATTCATTCTGTGAAGCCCGCAAAAACATCCTTCACCAATTTTCATTTTGCGCACACACAGCGGCTTAGTCGCTATAAACGTCGCTACACGATTCTAAACAAAAGTGCACTAAGGTGTGGTGCAATTCGCAGGACCTATTGGGGGCTCCGGCTGCCGGAAAATAAAGACCATAAGAATTGCTGGACGAAAGAAGACCGAGGTCCATCCAGTTCACCTTCCACCGTTCCTGGCAGTCGGATGCACATGTCACACCCCAAACTATAACTAGACACTGAACACCAAACAACGTCACTCACCTGCTCGGGCTCCACGTGACAGAACATGGAAATCTTTTCTTTCACCGACTTCTCCATGGGGGTCGAGCACCGACAGACAATCTGCAGAGGGGATCACAGTGGGATTCCTGAGCACAGTTTCATTAGAGCCTCGACGGGACATGTGCCATTTGCTCAATGTGCACCAGTTGCTCAAAGCCACAAATCTACACGAGACGAGGGAAGGTGGTTGGGGGGGGGCGGGGGCAGTAATAATAATCCTTGTATTTGATACAAAGTGAGACGTCTTAAAGCGCTTCACAGAATATACTGTAAAGTGAATTGGGTGACCGGATTTTTCGGGATACGTTTAAGATAACAATCCTTACATTTGATGTAGGGCCGTTCGCACTGGGAGGATGTCTCGAAGCGTAAATTGGAGTGACTGTATGTTTTGTGGGCACAGAACAACAGTTACATAGCGCCCTTCACACAAGGTAGGGTCTCGGAACAGCTTAGAACAATACTGCATTGAATAATATCGAAAGTTACTTCCATATCGGCGCCCTGTTTTAAAACAGTGATAATAAATAATAATATTAATAATCCTTGCATTTGACATAACGTCTCATCAATAGTAGTTGAGATCCAGAAAATCCCAACCAACCCAATAAGTACACTATGCCGCCTACACACGCAAATTTCCATCCAGACCAAGGCTTGGCAGGTTTGGTTTGGATATTCTTAAGCGCGGTGATGTGTTTCCGCTCGGGTCAGGACACCCGGCTGACCAAAAAGAGATCGCGGAACAGCCTTCACTGACCTCATTAGCCCTAGCAATGTGGTACTGAGGTGCAAGCAGTCAGTCCATCCTCTCTCTCTCTGTCCCACCATCAGCGAAGGGCAAGCTGCTGTGTTAACTTAAGGCAGGAATCTGCATCTCACTCACCAAATCTGGTGACAGTCCCAATCCTCTCAGCTCCCGAACGCTGTTCTGTGTGGGTTTTGTCTTTTGTTCCCCTGTAGCGTTCGGCTGAAAAGAGACCGGGATTGTAGTGGGTCAGGATGTAATATTAGGTGTCAGAACTGAAATGGGAGCCTTAATTGTACCAAGGGTCTGAGTGCCGGAGCTGGCGAATAAGTGGTTCTCACCTGAGGCACTAAGCTGACGTGAATGTTGCAGAAGTTCTCCTTTTTGGCTTTGAACTGGAACTGCCGGAAAGCTTCAATGAAGGGCATGCTTTCAATGTCCCCCACGGTGCCCCCCAGCTAAACACAGAGAGAGAAAGCCCGGTTAGACCCTCGGTCTGCTCAAAACCCGACAGCGAAGTAAAAAAAGTTGGCTGGAGTGTCTCAAAGTGTTAAGAATCGACTGTAAAGTGGTGTCTTTGCAGATGAAGGTGGCAGCCAATTTGCGCACAGCAACATCCTCAATTTTAAGGGAGGTGGTGGGGGTGGGTGGGGGCGAGGAATTGTCAGCCAAGACATGAGCAGCCAAAAGGTCAGGGTTTTAACCCTGGTTTAAGGGGTTTACAGCCAGCAGCAGACATACCTCAATGACACAGACCTCAGGCTCCACACCATCCCCGTCCACCGGAATCAGTGCTTGTCGCACGACCCACTCCTGAATCGCGTCCGTGATGTGGGGGACGACTTAAAAGAGAGGAACGCAGCAGTTAGTTAGTCATCAAAGTACATTTCAATCAGAAAAAAAGCTTTCACAGCAATAATAATCCTTGCGTTTGAGTCGTCTCAAAGTCCTTCAAGCTTTAACTGTAGCGATCGAGACCAACAGAAGTGGAATGACTGCGCATTTTATTGTCGGGTGCAGCAGCCAATTTGGTCACAGAGTTGAAAGGCCAATTACCTTGTACAGTTTTGCCCAAGTAATCTCCTTTTCGTTCCTTATTGATGACCGACTGATAGATCTTGCCTGTTGTAATATTGTTATCCTTCGTTAAACGGATGTCCAGGAACCTCTCGTAATTGCCCAGATCCAGGTCCACTTCTCCGCCATCATCTAACACAAATACCTCTCCTGTACAAAATCAAAGATTAATCTCACAGCATCTACAACACATTCTGCAACACAAAGGCACAATTACTATTGTAATAATAAAAGTCTTGCATTCAATATTACACTGTTGTGACGTCTCAAAGGGGCTTCACAGGATATACTGTAAAATTAGCCGACTGTGTATTTTGTGAGCAAAACGCGGCAGCCAATTGCGCACAGCAGCGTCCCGCAAACGCCATACTGTAAAATATATAATATACAATACAGTTGTCCTGTAAATACTACTCACGGGCAAAGAAAAACAAGTGCCCAGGGTTTACTCTCCCTTGTTCTGGTCTTTTCAGGGTTTAAAAAGTAGCTGGGAGTTCTGTTGAAAGAAAGGCCTTGCTTTATTTACCGTGTTCGTACGGGGAGAATGTTCCGGCGTCGATGTTGATGTACGGGTCGATTTTGATGGAGGTGACGTGCAGCCCGCAGGACTTCAGGATGGTCCCGATGCTGCTGGCAATGATTCCTTTCCCAATCCCGGAGATCACGCCTCCCGTAACCAAAATGTACTTCATCGGTGCTCTGAAGCCTGCGCGTCAACAGAAAACACGTGAAATCTCAAGTCAATTGACCGCACTAATCAAACACAAAGACCGTTTTAACTGGGTAAAGGTTATAATAGGATTTGTTTCTTAGATCCTTTCACGTTCAGTGAAAGAAAACGCAACGTAACACACTCCCCTCCTCGGCCCCATCTGCTAATGACAGCACAGCCGAGCCTGGCTCATCGGCAGGATCTGGAAGGGCAGACCAGTTGACTGAGGGTTAGGGACTCTTCACACTCAGCTCCCGTTAACCCTGCAAGCCAAAGCCCTAACGGGTAGGGTGGTCCTAGCTGGACAAGCAGCGGGGAAGCTGGCCAGACAGTGCTCTCAATGGCAAGCTGTGCGGTCGCCCCAACGCACACTCTGGGGTCACCCCCCAAGCCTTGGCTCTGGCCAACCTGCACCTAATACTCTGCGGAATGAGGTAAGCAGGACTTCAACACTGGGCAACTCATGGTGCAACGCGGTGCGTTACGGATCCAGGGACATTCCGGTCCGTGCATTAAAACAAACTGCACTTCCAACAGTGAGAGGAAAAAAGAAAACTTAACACCAAATCCCTGAAATATTTATTTCCCTCTTCGCCGCGAGAAGTGAAGGTACATTCCACAATCAATGTTCACAGAAGTCAGTAACAATCCTTGCGTTTGGCACGCTGCTTATAAACATCGGAGCGACTCAAAACGCTTCACAGGGAAGCGATGACGGATGTAGTGACTGTAGTTCCAGTCCAGTTAGCACAGCACACGACACAACACGTCCCACCACAAACCCTCTGCGAAAAAAATCCTCAAATTCAGTCTTACAACTGACAGCTTCCAAAGTAAGACTCAAGTTAAGAGATTTCTCTCTCTTCCCGCCCGCAACTCAGCGGGATCTTAAATTTTTTTTTAAATCACAAAACGGGCTGACAAACTAAGACTAGGTGAGAATTTGTGTTCCCGCAGGTGGACCTCGAAATCAATTGGTCAAAGGCACAAAGGACAACAAATTCTTTGTCCACAGGCCCGATAAAACCGCTTTTTACGTCCTCCTTTTCGAAGTATACGTTTTTCGTTCCAAGGCTACGTCTCAAGATGTATTTCGATGACCGCCGCAGTCGCGGTCGTCTTCACCCCGCGCCCCGCTCCCCTCGCTCGGATTGCACCCCCTCGCCCCAGCTCGACTGCCCAGCCGCGAGTGCCAAGCCCCTCGAGACGTCCCTCCCGACGCGAAAGGCTGTGTGCGTCAGCGTAAGATTGTTCTGAACAAGCTATCCGACATCCAGGACGCCACATTCCTTGCCCCGTGTGAAACCCCTGACACCATCCAGCTCCTCCTACGAGAGGCTTGACGTAGTGGCGACCGGACCCTGGTGAAGACAAACAAAAAAGGCAGAGCCGCTCATTAAAAAATTTGCCAATCGTTTCGCGCCCCGAACGTTCAAAATTTTGAAGCAGAAAAACAAATGGTTTGACGCACCGGAGAGAGAGAGAGAGAGAGAGAGAGAGAGAAAAAAAAAGACACCGCACGCCTTCCCGGAAACGTACCTTCTCCGAGGATTCCCTTCATTAAATGTCGCAGCT
The DNA here is from genome assembly GCF_018977255.1 of Callorhinchus milii. Classification (NCBI taxonomy): domain Eukaryota; kingdom Metazoa; phylum Chordata; class Chondrichthyes; order Chimaeriformes; family Callorhinchidae; genus Callorhinchus; species Callorhinchus milii. The sequence continues at coordinate 13,842,679 of NW_024704751.1, forward strand.
GCGGTCTGGAAGAACGCACGTGCGCAGAGATCGCCCACATCTGCTCGTTCTCCTTCACAGGCCTCGGTAGAGTGTCAGACACTTCACCTCGGAAGTCATTCCTCGCTACAATATCAGCCAGTGGTCAGTGGGTATTGGGGGGACAGGGGGAAAGAACGAGACAAGGGGTCTGATTATGGTGGGGCGGCGGTGGGCTGTGGATGGTACTGAGTGTCGGCACTGGACACTGGGAGTCCTGTAGCTCAGTGGTTAGAGCACTCGCTTTGCAAGTGAGAGACCTGAGTTCAATTCCAGGCAGAGGGCGAAACCTTGGGCAAGTTTCCTTACTCCACACAGAGCCTAATAATAATCCTCCAAAACCCAAAACAATAATAAATTGGTAATTTTTAATCTACGACTGTTTGTGGGACATTGCTGTGCGCAATTGGCCGCCGCGTTCGCCCACAAATATACAGTCAGTTCACTTTACAGTGTGTTCTGTGAAGCGCTTTGGGACGTCCTCCCGACGTGAAAAGCGCTATATCAAATGCGAGGATTATTATTATTATAGAGAGAGGAACTCCCTTCTCTTTTCAAGTAGCGCAGCGGGACCTTCAACGTCCACCTGAACGGCGCCTCTAACAGTGCAACCGCCCTCACTCCCAGCACTGCATCGGGAGTGTCAGCTTAAGACCCCCCCCACCCCCCAACCAAAAAAATGTTCTATCTGCGAGTTCGAGACCCGACCTGGGATGACGACGATGACAACAACAACAACAACGGCACTTACGTTCCGACACAGCGCTTTCCGCATCGGGGAGGACGTCGAGAAGCGTTTCACGGGGGTTCACCGTAAAGCGCAGTTACCGCTGCACTTTGTGGGTGAGCGCAGAGCGCAGCAACGTCCCGCAGAGCAGCCGCGAAGTTAGGCGGTCATTTTATCCGGGTGCACGGGTGAGTTGGGGGGTGGTGGTGGTGGTGGTGGTGGTGGTGGTGGTGAGGGTGGGGGTGGGGGGGGGTTTGCGGGGCAAAAAGAAAACACACACCGCCCGTTTGGAGCTCTCGGCCAACCTCGGCTCGTGTTTCAGCTCACGAGTGTGATTGAGTTTGACCTGGAAGCGACTCAGAAGAGTTGGAAGGAAGGAAGTGGAAAAGATGGGTGGGAGGGAGATAGGTAAATACATACAGAGAAAAGAGAGAGAGGGGGAGAGGGAGTGCGGGGGGGGGGGGGGGAGGGAGGGATGGGGTAAAGAGAGAGGGGGAGAGGGAGTGCGGGGGGGGGGAGGGAAGGGGTAAAGAGAGAGGGGGAGAGGGAGTGCTGGGGGGGGGGAGGGAAGGGGTAAAGAGAGAGGGGGAGAGGGAGTGCGGGGGGGGGGAGGGAAGGGGTAAAGAGAGAGGGGGAGAGGGAGTGCGGGGGGGGGGGGGGGGAAGGGAAGGGGTAAAGAGAGAGGGGGAGAGGGAGTGCGGGGGGGGGGGGGGGGGGGGAGGGAAGGGGTAAAGAGAGAGGGGGAGAGGAAAGCCATAGTTCAAAGAAGATGCCATTTGTTTCCCGGATTGGGAGGGGGTGTGTGTGGGTGTGGGTGTGTTTTTAAAAGGAGGCATTTTAACACACAAAATTAGAATTAGTGTGTGTGTGTGTGTGTCTGTATGTAGTGTGTATATGTGTGGGTGTGTATGTACCCGGGGGGAGAGTGACACGGGGGAGAGGGGGGGAGAGAGTGACACGGGGGGAGAGAGAGTGACACGGGGAGAGAGTGACACGGGGGGAGAGGGTGACACGGGGGAGAGGGGGGAGAGAGTGACACGGGGGGAGAGAGTGACACGGGGGGGAGAGGGGGGGAGAGAGTGACACGGGGGGAGAGAGAGTGACACGGGGGGAGGGGGGAAAAGAGTGACACGGGGGAGAGAGTGACACGGGGGGAGAGGGGGGAGAGAGTGACACGGGGGGAGAGAGAGTGACACGGGGGGAGAGGGGGAAAAGAGTGACACGGGGGGAGAGAGTGACATGGGGGGGGAGAGTGACACGGGGGGGGGAGAGTGACATGGGGGGAGAGAGTGACACGGGGGGAGAGTGACACGGGGGGGAGAGAGTGACACGGGGGGAGAGAGTGACACGGGGGGAGAGGGAGTGACATGGGGGGAGAGAGTGACATGGGGGGAGAGGGAGTGACATGGGGGGAGAGGGAGTGACATGGGGGGAGAGAGTGACATGGGGGGGGGGAAGAGAGTGACACGGGGGGAGAGAGTGACATGGGGGGGGGGAGAGAGTGACACGGGGGGAGAGGGAGTGACACGGGGGGAGAGGGAGTGACACGGGGGGAGAGGGGGAGAGATTTTGGAGGGAAAGCGGTTCTCAGAGACAGAAACAAAAAAAAATTGCTGTTTTTTTCTCCAAATCTAAGGGCAGTTTTTATTTGCGATCTATATATATATATAAAAATATATATATATTTCCCCCCTTTTTTCTCTCCCTTTTTCCCCCTTTTTTCTCTCCCTTTCCCACCGGTTCTTTTCGAGAGAGAGAGAGAGAGAAAAAGGACCTTTTTTTTTGTAAAACAACAACACAACAACGAAAAGAAAAGAGCAACAAAACGCGTCGTTTCTCTTTCCTTTTTGGGGGGAAAAAAAAGGGGCAAAAAAAAAATACACCATTTTAAAATACAAAAACATATAAAAAACATTTTAAACGTAAAAAAAATTCAAAATATTAAAAAAAAACACCAAAAAAAATACCATTTTGGAATATTAAAAAAAACATTTTTCCAAATATAATATATATATATATAAAAAACACAAAACGCCCCTCAAAAAAACACCATTTTAAAACACACACATCAACGAATAAACGAAAGGAATAAATCAGTAAAAAAGAACGAAATCCCCCACAAAAAAGGGGGGGAAGTGGGGGAGAGGGGGTGAGGGAGGTGGGGGGAGTGGGGGGGAGTGGGGTTAGAGGGGGACAGTAGGGGTAGAGGGGGAGTGGGGGGAGAGGAGAGGGGAGTGGTAGTGGGGTGGGAGAGGGGAGTGGGGGATGAGGGGGGAGAGGGGGAGTGGGGGGAGTGGGGTAGAGGGGAGTGGGAGTAGAGGAGAGGGGAGAGAGGGAGTGGGGGATGAGGGGGGAGAGGGGAGGGGGGGAGTGGGGGTAGAGGGGGAGTGGGAGTAGAGGAGAGGGGAGAGAGGGGAGTGGGGATGAGGGGGGAGAGGGAGTGGGGGGAGAGGGGTTAGAGGGTGGGAGAGGGGAGTGGGGGAGAGGGGGAGGGGGGAAGGGTGGGGGGAGAGGGGAGTGGGGGATGAGGGGGGAGAGGGGAGTGGGGGAGAGGGGTTAGAGGTGGGAGAGGGGAGTGGGGAGAGGGGAGGGGGGGAAAGGGGTGGGGGAGAGAGGGAGTGGGGGTAGAGGGGAGAGAGGGGAGAGGGGGAGAGGGAGTGGGGGGAGTGGGGTAGAGGGGGAGTGGGGGGTGGGAGGGCCACAAAAAAAAGATGCAATTAAAAAAACCCCTATAGATATATATAGACATATATAGTGACAGTCCCTCTCCCCCCAAAAAAAAGCACCGACATGTGGTGTGTGTTCTCTCTCTCTCTCTCCCCCTCCCCTCTCTCCCCCCCCTCCCCCCTCTCTCTCTCTCCCCCCCCTCCCCCCCCTCTCCCTCTCTCTCGACTGCTTAAACATGTCTGTAAAAAAGGCTGAGAGAAGGTTAGTAACTGCCCCCCACAGCCCCCCCTCCCCCCCCCCCCTCACTCACTCACCAGGGTCCAGGGGGAAGGTGGAGGCCCTCTCTCTCTCTCTCTGTCCTCACTGCAGCCACGTGTGGTGGTGATGATGATGGTGGTGGTGGTGATGATGATGGTGGGGGGGGGAGGGGGGCTGTTGGTTGGCACTGCAACATGGCCTGACGTCAGCTGCCTCTGCTCTCCCTCTGCTCCTCCTTCCTTCCTTCCTTCCTTCCTTCCCCCTCCCACTCATTGCCTTCCCTCTCTCCTTTCCTTCCTTCTCTCTCTCTCTCTCTCCTGTTTCCTTCCTTCCTTCCTTCTCTCTCTCTCTCCTGTTTCCTTCCTTCCTTCCTTCTCTCTCTCTCTCCTGTTTCCTTCCTTCCTTCCTTCTCTCTCTCTCTCTCGTTTCCCTTCCTTCTCTCCTTCCCTCGCTCCCGTTGCCTTCCATTCCCTCCTTTTCCTTCCCTCCCTCTCATTGCCTTCCTTCTCTCCTTCCCTCTCTCCATCTCTCTCGTTTCCTTCCCTCTCGTTCCCTTCCTTCTCTCCTTCCCTCGCTCTCGTTTCCTTCCATTCCTTCCTTTTCCTTCCCACCCTCTCCCCCCCCTCATTGCCTTCCTTCTCTCCTTCCCTCTCTCCTATTTCCTTCTCTCTCGTTCCCTTCCTTCTCTCCTTTCCTCGCTCTCGTTTCCTTCCATTCCCTCCTTTTCCTTCCCTCCTCTCCCCCCCCCCCCCTCATTGCCTTCCTTCTCTCCTTCTCTCCTATTTCCTTCCTCCTCGCTCTCGTTTCCTTCCTTCTCTCCTTCCCTCTCTCCTATTTCCTTCTCTCTCGTTTCCTTCCTTCTCTCCTTCCCTCTCTCTGTCTCTATTTCCTACTTTCTCTCTCATTTCCTTCTTTCTCTGCTCTCTCTCTCTCTCTCTCTCTCATTTCCTTCCTTCTCTCTCTCCCCCTCATTTCCTTCCTTCTCCCCTTCCCTCTCTCTCGTATCCCTCGTCTCAACGACGTGAGATCAAATGCGAGGATTATTATTCCTTCACTCTCCATTTCCTACTGTCCCTCTCTCTCTCTCTCTCTCTCCCTACCCCCCTTTCATTCCTTCCCTCCTTTTCCTTCCCGCCCGAGGGAAGTGCTACATAAATGGGAGCAAACCTAGACCCAGGTTGACCGATAGTAATTTTCGATAAGACTTTATTACCGTCCTCCCACCGTGAAAGGCGCAATGTAAACGCAATTTATCGTTGTGATTAACAAACATCATATCGAGATGAACTGGGATTATATTATGTCAAACTCTCATCAAATAATTGGCACCTGCTGGAGTCCTCGGGCAAGTTTCCTTACTCCGCACAGAGCCCTAATAATAATAGTCCCTCCGAAACCCAAAACAATAATAAATTGGTCATTTTCAATCCACAACTGGTTGTGGGACATTGCTGTGCGCCATCGGCCGCCGCGTTCGCCCACAAATATACAGTCGATTCACTTTACAGTGTGTTCTGTGAAGCGCTTTGGGACGTCCTCCCGACGTGAAAAGCGCTGTATCAAATGCGAGGATTATTATTATTATTATATCCTATCGGTTTGCAAGCTTTATATCAGTGTATTGCTGTATCAAATGCGAGGATTAATTAACTCCGAGCTAAGAAAATATCCTGTCAGTTTTATCTGGTTCATCACATGTATTCCATGTTTAATTGGTTGTTACCATTAAAATAGAATCTGCAATGGGGGGGGCAATGCTCCTCAGTTGAGCTCAAGTTATTATATTAGTTATTAACAATAGTAATAATATATTTTACTGCAATAACATAATAATGTGTTATTACCTTATTCTATTGCAGCTTAAATCACAATTGCAATTAGTGTTGTGATTTGTACTATAACGTAATAATTATTGCTCACCTATTCCTCGCCCTCCTCACCGATCAGCAGTGCTCGGAGGCAAAGACAAAGGGTTTTAAATCGCCTCAACGACCCGATAAGGAGCTATATCAAATGCAAGGATTGTTATTATTATTGTAAATGCGTTTCAGAAAAGAAATTTTCGGTGGTTCTTGAAGTACCACCGATTAATAATAATCCTCGCATTTGATATAGCACTTCTATCGCATGGTTGAGACGTCGCAAAGCGCTTCACAGGATTGCTCAGGAGATGGCAGCAAACTAAAAGCAGACGAAAGTCCCGTTGAGGAACAAAACAATGGGGAGAGAGATTGGGGAAAGGCAATTAAAAAGAAAACAAAGACAATTCTGCAGATCTAAAGGCCAATCTGATGAAGAAATCGCTCCTTGAGGAAAAACATTTTGGGTCTTCTTTAAACCGGCTTTTGGGAAATTGCCTCTATATTATAATAATAATTTGTGGTCACTCAATCCACGACTGTTTGTAGGACAATGCCATGTGCAACTGACTGCCGTGTTTCTCCCGTGAAAGTCAATCCACCGTACAGTGTGTTCTGTGAAGCGCTTTGAGATGTGCTAAGGCACTATATCAAATGCAAGATGATTATTGTTATTATTATTAAAACAGTGCAAAGCCCCGCTCTGATATTCTCCGAATCCTCCTTTACAGGGCCCTGCGATTTCCCACTCCGACATCGAAGCTTATTAAAATACAAATCCCGGCAGCGCTGAAGTTGAGTAATAGTTTATTGGCAAAAAAAATCGTACGTCAACATTACCTCTATACAAAGATATGAAAACGAACTACTCAACACTCCACTAAGTCCCAATTATATCAGACTACCATTAATCAATAAGGAAACGTCACGATTTCACACACACATCATCCACTTTTTACAAATCCTTATGCTTTTTTTGTATTTCAGAAGGGAGCGGTCAAGAGCCCAATTTGTTGCTACGGTGTATGTTGGGGCCAGTTCAAAGTTACTTCATTAGCTCTGCACAAAAAAAANCACGCACTGTATCAGCCTGTCCCAGGCTCCTCTACAGTAATGGAGGAGTCGCCGCAGATTGCACTGCACAAGATTTTCTTCTCGTCCTCTGGAGATTTATTTTTTGGTTGTTTTGCGGATCAGTGCCATCCTCTGCGAGAAGGAAACAAGGGATAATTGTAAAAACAATCAACGCTTATACGCTGCTTTTCACTTACAATGTCTCAAAAGTATTTTACGTGGACAGTGTGGAACGTTAAGCAAGGTGGTGGTGGGGTGGGGGGGCGGCGGAAGGTGGCAGAATGCATGCTTGAAGAGGCAAGTTTTTAAAAGACGGAGAGAGGGCGCAAGGCACGCAGATTTGGGGAGGAAGAAGGAGCATCGTTGTCTAACGTTTCTGCCGTTAATTGAGGGGTAGAGAGACACACAGCAGTCCCTAGACTATAGAGCGGAGGGAGTCAGTGTTTCTGGAGGAGATAGCTTTTAATGGTGATTTATAAAGCTCAAACATAAGCATTCCTTCCTATTGCACAATGCAGCAAGGTGTCACAGGCAAATATCCCACCTGTTTGTGAGCTTCTGTTGTGCAAGCTTTCTTGTACGGCCTAATTTCGTCTGAGCCAAATCCTGGGATCCACATATTCCATTGGCGTTCTGTGGAAAGGAAAAGACTTGTGCTCAATTATCATAACCAGCTCAAGAAGACAAGTACCAAACACTTCCAAAGTCAGTATAACTCAAATCTACTGTTAACAGCATAATACAGTAAAACGCACATCAGTCTGATCTGTATAAATCGTATGATTGCCTAAGTCGTACATCTGCCCAAGTCCCGTTCAAGAGTTTAGATTCTATGCAAGTTTGACATAACTTACACTTTGTGTAAGTCATATTAAATGTGTGGTCCCAACTGATAGGTTTACTGTAATCGTTACGGGGTGAATGGAGGATAAATGTACACAACAAACAAAGAATTGTTTCTTCGATGCACGCACCCAGATGCAGCTGGACATCCTTGACTTCCAGCGTGTTGGATTTGCGATGACGGGCCAGCTGACATGCGGCGCTTACTACACTCTCAATAAAATCATCAGCGATCTGCAACAGCATCTGCAAGAAGATGAGGAAAATGGCTGACTTTATTTTATTGTCGGTCAGCCCATGGATATCTCGCTGTATAAAACCAGAGTGTGACCACGATTTCGCTCCTGTGTTTCTGTATAGAACTTACTTCCTCCACGTCTTCATCGAGCTGTTCATTTGGATCAATTTCACGCACCAGATCCTGCAGCTTCTTCTTGCTCAACACCTGAAGCCACAATGAACACAAGTCAATTCCTCTCACGTGTTGGAAAGAACCGTAAAGCAGAGCAAAGACCTTAACATTAATTTGTCACTACCCTTTGTCTAAAAACACAATGTCACAACCTATGTACATACTGAGGTACCCCAATTATTCAAATGAAGTGGTTATGAGTTGAATTTGTTTCCTTTAACACTCACTTAAGACATTGCAAAATAGGGACAGGAGGAGGCCATTTTGCCCAACGAGTCTGTTCCATCAGTTGATTGGATCTTTTGCCTTTTATATCTGAACCACTCGAGTATCTTGCCATACCAGGAGATTTGGAGCCAATCATGACGCTACACTGCCAGACGTTTCTCCCCCCCCACCCCCATGTCCTTAAACTTCACGTAAAATAACAAATATATAAAATTATATATTAAAACGGCAAAATAAAATCCCTCCTAATAAATTCTCATTCCTGTTGATATGCTCGGACGCTATATAAATGCAAGTTGTTGTTGCTGCTGCTGTTGTTGATACCTGGTTGCCTTCTGGACTCAATCGTCCCCCTGAGCTTGGAGTTCCAGGTATTTTGACGACAGTGGTGCTGTTCGCCATTGTATTTGGGGGGGGCGTGCCGGACGGATCAGGTTTTACCGAGGGAAAATTGGTGAGGTTTATCAGAGTTGCCGGTCCAAACTGGTTCATAATCTGTTGGGCTTTGACCTTCAAATCATTGAGTTTCTCCAGGTCCTGCTTCTGTTTAGGGTTGTGTGGGCCAGCACCAATCAGCTGTTGAAAACATAAAAGCAAAATATTATTTGTGATGTACAGCGAAAGACACAAACAGTATATGTGTGTGTGTGTGGGGTGTTGTGAGCCGTCACTAGGATGAAACCAACCCCGCAGCTGTTGTCTGTAAGGGAACTGCCTGTTAATGGTTACGTGACTCTTTCGTGACACATTCACAAAGATCAAAGCTGCTCCTGGTTCTCCAGCAGGACCCGCAATGTGGGCAGGTCGAGCCACAGTCACACAATCATTCCCCCCCCACCCCACTCTAGTCAGATGCCATTTCCAGGCGTGGTGTCCCAGTGATTATAGCGTCCCTCACTGTAACCAGCCACAACTCGACGCAGCGCGACTGACTGTGTTGCTGGGATTTATTCAAACACAGTTTAAAAATACTTGTTCGAATAAGAAGACATTTGAGTTAGCGTTTAACACGAGCGTGCCAGCAGTGAAATTAGACTGTATAAAGCATCACACTGATAATAAAAAGCCGCATTTCTGAGCGAGGAGCCCTTGGACAGTCTCAAGACTCCACCTCTTCGACCGCGTCTTTGGTCACCCTCCTCCCCCTACCCTCCTTGCCCTCCAGCCCTCTTTATCCCAAACCTCAGCTCAGGTCCAAACCCATAACTGTCCAGTACCTTGGGACGTCCTCCGGGTGTGAAAGTTGCTGTACAAATGTAATTTGTCAGACTGACATCAGTAGCCCATTCTTGACTAGGTACTGAAAATCACCATCAGCAACCACTAAAAGGGGTAACTTTAACCTCTTCATTGGATGTCAGCCCCTGGAATATTGCCCGTCCTTGAACGAGTTGATTCAGACAATGACGAAATGTTGGTCAGATGGTTAGCGGTTTATTTCATGCAATTATTTTCAAGTTAAATATAGAAAAATGGAAACACAACCGGACCGAGCGGTGGGCTGGGACAAACGTGAGGCAAACACATGAATCACGCAGCTACTGTGCAGTGCCATTTTTTGGTGAGAGGTTCAAACAAAGTACTGGAAGCAGTCAGTCCCCAGCGATATAAAGTAACACAGAGGCAAAGAGCCAAATAGGTTGGCACTGCAGCCTTCGTTAGAGCCACTCTCTACCCCAATTCACATGTAAAACGTTGGGACACAATCCTCTTAAGATACTTTGAATTAATAACCCCGCACAATTATGAACTCTCACACCTGTTAAGAATTCAACATTTTTCAGGATCTCTTGCCACAACCTTTAAAAGAGGAATCTTTAAAAAAAGGGAGCAGGCGTTTAAAATTACAGCAAAAAAATTAACTGTGCTGGTTGAATCAACTTTAGAACCAACGGGGAGGGGGGGGGGTGCAAATTAAGGGAAAATTGTCACTGGAGGAACCAGCAAGGTTTTTTTTCATGCAGGGAGTTAGTTGATTAGTATATGAAAAGCTCTGCCACGAATGATTGCACCACATAAAGCCAAAACAACTTGGAAAAAAGGAAATTGGGCAATTATTTGAAGCGGAATAAAAAGGTAACAGGGAAACCCATAAACGGAGAGGGAACTGGGATTAGAATTGTTCAAAGAGTTTAGAATTGGATGCAGTTGTTTCGCCCACAAAATACATAGTCAATCCACTTTACAATATACTCTGTGAAGAGCTTTGATATATCTCAGTGCTGTGACCAGGTGCTCTATCAACTGCAAGTATTATTATTGTTAGAGAAGCAAAAGCTCAATAATAGCAACAAACAATGGGCCCAAAGGCTTCCTTTTGTGATGCAGGTTCTAGTATTCTATAACCAAGGCATGAGCAGATGTTATGAACACATTGATTAGTACGCAGAATGCTAGAGGATTACCACTATATGACGAATGACAGCTTAGTAGTGTATTTTAGAGTGCTTAAACTAGTTAAAACATTTGAATGAAAGGTTGCGTAAACAGTCAGTCAGTTATAGAACTGAGCAGAGCTCAGAATAAACGCTTGCACTTGTGTCCGTGTCGAGCTGGTGCAATAATTCAGTGATAGTTAAATTGTGGCAGTGATACCACTGCGGGATTTATTGATTGTGATAGCTTAGCTCCTGCAGTCAGAGAACAACCTTGCTTCCAGGTTAGGGCTCTTGAGCAAAATATGCAGTTTGAGTAGAAACTAATATACTGTATTCAACACATTAAACAAAAACTTACGCAAGGAAACTTATTTTATTTATATCCAAGCCATCCTCCAGCTGAATATGGAATAAATGCTGTACTCCATCCAAGGTATATTCTTTCAAATAAAAGTTAAAACGTTGATTCAGAATCTCCTGGCAAATGGTGAGGAAGTGTTGGTGTGTTTATCTAGTGGCAATTTAACCAGCACTTGAGGTTCAACAATTGAAGCCTGGTAACATTTCTGAACGCATATTGCGAGCACTTTCGTGCTTGTGAAGGCGATAGAAGCGCTCAGGAATGGAATAAGCTTTTAAACCTCCTTACAACACCCAGGGACAGCCTCAAACATACTAGGTCACGCACCCTGCATTAGGCAGAGTAAAACCTCTTACTCTGATACAACATAGTTTAATGACCCTCAGAAAAGCAATCCCTGCCACAGGATACCATTCCACCCCAGCATGTGTGCCAACTAATAAGGCCAGTAAACTGACCAGGTTTTCAGCAGGTATTTCTATGTTGTGTTTAAATTTTTATACTAAGGTGCAGGCATGTCTTGAAAGAGTTAATCTGCAATAAGAACAATAAGCCCTAATATTCACATTTGCTCCAGGTTTATCTTTCCAGTGGGAATATTATTTTATAGCCAACTCAGCAACAGCCACAGAAGCCAAAATCTAACTTAACATACAGGGATCGTGACTTTCCGCAGCAGATGTGAAATAACTTGCAAGTGAGTTACTTTAGCCCTATATTCTAAACTCTCAAGCAAACCTAAAACAAAACTCCTGCGCATATTCTTCTGCTGCATTCTCTCACGCCAGTCAAGGCCAACTCAGGCACTACTTACTGCTATCTGAGAGTCTAGATCTTTAATCACATCAGCTACTGCTGTAGGCCCAGATAATGAAGAGGTCATTGTGACATGCTGCCTAGAAACAAACAGCATGGATTAAGCCACATACACTGGGTTCAACTAAACTGCCAGTGTGAGAGCCTTAGTAGAACATTCAAGCTATCTGAAAATATTACCGGCAGTTTTAAATATAATAATAATACCGCAGTGATTTAGCCGGAAAGCTTTTGATCAGGAAGTGGGACAACATGATCAGTTTGTGCTTTGCTGCCACAGTTATTTAGCGATTCCTCCAGAACGGAACTGCACTTGTAATCAGTTAAATGATTAATAAGTAAAAGAAAAAAACGAAATAATAGTTTGGAAATCTGCAGCTTGGTATTTTCACCTCCTGATGCCAAAAGTGTCTCTGCTAGTGTGTCGATCTGTCTGTGACTGGACAAGGACAGGGGATGGTGGGGAACTGTCTGAACAGAACCTCTGATTTTCTGCTAATCCTTTTCTTAAAATAATTACAGGAAACCAGTTACAATTAGAGCTTCGATGTGAAGGCTGAATTCAACAATTACCAAACTCTGAACTTTCTGTAATGCCCAATAAACAGAACAAACCTAGACCCACGTGGAATTTCTCTCCCACCAACATGCGACCTGAAAACTCGCGGAACTGGTCAGCCAAGGGAGAGTCCGTTCCCCCATCCCCAGACCTACAGCCTCGGGCAGACTTGTCCCCACTTCAAATGTATCCAACAAAATAATTATAGAAATAACAAAAGTGATGCCATACATCAAGAAATATTCAATCAAGAAACATTTATCTTGTTGATCAACCAAAAAGGTTGGCCACCACTGGCGTTTAATCAAAAATGCTGCTTAATGTCTGTACAAGATTAGAAACCTTCCCCTACCTACCTCCAAAATATTGAAGAATGTCTTCTACAGCTTTTCTGAGTTACGTCTACCTTTTACACAAGTTTTCAAGGAGCTTCACTGTAACGGCAAAGTTTAGGAATACCCTTCAGTATTTTTTAATATTGGGTAGAGAAACTGACCCACTTAACAAACTGAAAGTTAATTAAATGTTAAATGTAACAAACGCACATATTTCTTATGCAACCAAACCAGGGAAGGAAAGGAAGATCAGCTCATCAAAATGTTATTATAGTTCATAAATTACAGCACAGAAGATATTTGGCTGACAAAGGGTTCGCTGGTAGTAGCAATTTCAATGGAGCTACCTATTCTGATCCTTATACCCTTGGTATAGTTTCTCTTCTAAATGCTTATCCATTTCCTTTATAAACTGCACTGACACCCTCAACTTCAAAAAACCACTTGCAGCACAGGACACCATCACTAACTGAAGAAAAATGACTTCTAACCTCCTTGGCTGAACTGCCAGGGACGCTCCTGACACACACCAGGGATTCTTCCCACTCAGCTCCCGTGAACCCTGCAAGCCAACGCCCTGACGGGTAGGATGGTCCTCACTGGACAAGCAACGGGAAAGCTTGCCAGACAGTGCTCCCAGTGCCTACAAGTTGGATATTGATGATCGCCCATGGGGCTATTTGAAAAGAGAAGGAAGAATCTCCTGGCATCCTAGACGACAATCCACCCAAATAAAATCAGTCACTCCACGGCTGTCTGCGGGAATGTCGCTCTGGCCACGTTCGTCCCCAAAACACATACACAGACTGCACTTTACAGTAACATCTTGTGAAGAGCTGCGAGACATCCTCCCGCAGTGAAAAGCCCAGGACAGATGTAAGGTGGCCTGGAAGGGTGGTTGAGGCCAGGACACTGGGACTTGTTTATAAAGCAGCTTGATGCTGTGATTGTGGGAGGAGTGTGTGTGGGGGGGGAGGGAGGGAGAGACTGTGAAAGATGGATGTTCTGGAGGGATACATAATAACAACAACAATCCTCACATCAGGAGAACATCTCAAAGCGCTTTTCGGGAGTCGCTGTAGAGTACTGTAGAGTGAGCGACTGTGGTGATGAGGATCAGTTGGGCTACAAGTGGAGGTGGTGGTGGGGGGCGGGGTGAGGGAGTGGGGGGGTGAGGGAGAGGGTGGGGGGGTGAGGGAGAGGGTGGGGGTGTGAGGGAGTGGGGGGTGGGGGAGAGGGTGGGGGTGTGAGGGAGTGAGGGTGGGGGAGAGGTTGGGGGGGAGGGGGTGGGGGTGAGGAGTGGGGGTGAGGAGTGGGGGTGAGGGGGTGGGGGAGAGGTTGGGGGGAGAGTGTGGGGAGAGGGTGGGGGGTGAGGGGGTGGGGGTGAGGGGGTGGGGTGAGGGTGGGGGTGAGGGGCGGGAGGGTGAGGGTGGGGGGAGAGGGTGGGGGAGAGGGTGGGGGAGAGGGTGGGGGTGGGGGGTGAGGGGTGGGGGAGAGGGGGTGGGGAGAGGGTGGGGGTGGGGTGAGGTGGGGTGAGGGGGTGGGGGAGAGGGTGGGGTGGGGGAGGGTGAGGGGTGGGGGGGTGAGGGGGTGGGGGAGAGGGTGGGGGTGAGGGGTGGGGAGGGTGAGAGGGTGGGGGTGAGGGGGTGGGGGGGAGAGGGTGAGGGGGTGAGGGGGGGCTTCCTTATTCAGACCGATTTCGTGATCTAAGTATTATTATATTATGATTCATTATTAATGAGAATGTGAAGTGTTAAGACAGTCAAAGTGAGGGGGTGGGGGGTGGGGGGGCAGTCAATCACACATTACACCCCGTCCTCCCCCTGCTCCACCTGGGGGTGGGGGTGGGGGGGAGAGAGGCCGCCGGGGGGACACTTACCCTCCTCCTCCGACGCCGCCTCCGCCGCCGCCGCTCGGCCTCACTCCCCCATCCTGTGTGAGGGGGTGTGTGAGGCTCTGTGTCAGGGTTTGTGTGTCTCTATCTCTCTCTCTCTCACTCCCCCACTCTCCCTCTGCGTCTCTCTCTCTCTCTCTCTCCCGCCCTCCCGACGCTGACCCGGAAACACTCGGTGTGGGGCTGACCTCCTGACCCCTGACCCCCCTTCACTCCCTCCCTCCCTCACTCCTCGCCCGTCTCCCGCTCTGCTCTTCCTCCTTCGCCGGTGGTTTATTCGGACCGTTCGTCCGTTTTGTTTATTATTGAGAGATAAATAAACGGTTAATAATCAGCGTCATCGGCGGCGGCGGCGGCGGCGTGAGGGGAAGGGGGAGGGGAGGCGCATGCGCAGGTCAGGCCGCACCCCGACTTCCGGTCAGTGAGGGGAAAGGGAGGGGTAGAGAGGGGGAGGGATAGAGAAAGAGAGGGAGGATAGAGAAGGGGGGGGAGGGAGGGATAGAGAAAGTGGGGAGGGAGGGAGAAAGGGGGGAGGGATAGAGAAAGGGGGGAGGGAGGGAGGGATAGAGAAAGGGGGGAGGGAGGGAGAAAGGGGGGAGGGATAGAGAAAGGGGGAGGGAGGGAGGGATAGAGAAAGAGGGGGAGGGAAGGAGGGAGAAAGGGGGGAGGGATAAAGAGGGGAGGGAAGGAGGGAGAAAGGGGGGAGGGATAGAGAAAGAGGGGGAGGGAGGAGGGAGAAAGGGGGGAGGGAGGGATAGAGAAAGAGGGAGGGATAGAGAAGGGGGAGGGGAGGGAGGGATAGAGAAAGAGGGGGAGGGAAGGAGGGAGAAAGGGGGAGGGATAAAGAGGGGGAGGGAAGGAGGGAGAAAGGGGGGAGGGAGAAAGAGGGGGAGGGAGGGAGGGAGAAAGGGGGGAGGGATAGAGAAAGAGGGGGAGGGAGGGAGGGAGAAAGGGGGAGGGAGGGATAGAGAAAGAGGGAGGGATAGAGAAGGGGGGAGGGAGGGAGGGATAGAGAAAGGGAGGGATGGACAGAAAAAAAGGGGGGAGGAAAGGATAGAGAAAGAGGGAGGGATAGAGAAAGGGGGAGGGAGGGATAGAGAAAGAGGGAGGGATAGACAGAAAAAAGGGGGGAGGGAGGGATAGAGAAAAGGGAGGGAGAGATAGAGGTGGTGGGGGAAGGAGGGATGGAGATATAGAGAAAGGGGGAGAGAGGGAAGCAGAGAGAGGTACAGAGAATGATAGAGGGAGAGAGGCACAGAGACAGAGAGGAATAGTGACGTAGAGAAAGATAGAGACGGGAGAGAGACAAAAGTGGGATAGAGAGAGACACAACTGTTTGTGGAACACCGCTGTGCGCCATTGGCTGCACCAGGAAGTATTTCTTTACAGGAGGGAATAATGGAAATAATTGGGAGCGCTGCACTGTTAGAGGTATCCTCCTTGGGATGAGACGTTAAACTAAAGTTCCTCCTGCGCAGATGATCATTAAAAGATCGCACGGTCCCATTGGAAATAAGAAAGTTTCTCCTGGTATCCTGGACAATAATAATAATAATCCTTGTATTTGATATAGCGCTTTTCACGTCGGGAGGACGTCCCAAAGCGCTTCACAGAACACACTAAAGTGAATCGATTGTATGTTTGTGGGCGAACGCGGCAGCCAATTGCGCACAGCAATGTCCCACAAACAGTCGTGGATTGAAAATGACCAATTTATTATTGTTTTTGGCTTTGGAGGGATTATTATTAGGCTCTGTGTGGAGTAAGGAAACTTGCCCAAGGTTTCGCCCTGACCTGACTGGGATTGAACTCAGGTCTCTCGCTTGCAAAGCGAGTGCTCTAACCACTGAGCGACAGGACTCCACGTAGGACTCCTAATCTTCCATGTAGATCGGTCATTCGCTTCATGTTTGTGAAACATTGCTGTGTGCAAATCAGCTGCTGTGTATACCAGCAAATACACAGCCACTACACTTTACAGCTATTTCCTTTGAGACATTTGACATAAGTGCTGTATTGAACGCAAACATTGTAATTGTGAGTAGAGACAAAGCCAGATACAGTTTAATCTTTTATCCAGTACAAACTTTCTATTTAATTATTGATAAAAAATACCATCAAGAGTTTCTGTGACAAAGAATTCTCTTTTTGAAAAAAATCCATCAAAGCAATACAGGTTTTCTGCCCTCATTCGCAAAGTGCCTTTTACTCCTCGTCGACCGTTTTTTTTTAAAAAAAAGGAGTTACAAAAAATATTAAATAAGTGGATTACAAAAAATCTAAAATGCAATATTCTCGCTTGTAAAGTGATTTCCAGTCCCCTCACAACCTGGTGCCGTAAATTCAGTGGCTTTTACTGTACTTTGAAACCCGTCGAATTCAAGACTGCCGCGTTGTCATATTTCAAGACGTACCTCTGTGACCGTGTTATTTTCCCCCGTCCCCCCATCCCACCACTCGCCCCTCAACTCCCAACCCGTAGCTCGGATGCCCAGCCAGCAGTATCGAGCCCTTTGAGGCGTGCTCCAGACACGTGTATCTAAAATTGTCTTGTCGAGATCTTCATAAATCAGGAATGTAGGTAGTTTTTTTCATATATAATATATATATAATATACACACACACACACACACACAAAAACACACGTACAAGTGCTAATTTTCCACACTTTGTGGCAGGACCTTACTATCCTGACAGCACAGCGTCAACAGGTGTTGAAGTGTCCTTTGCCGGGCTCATTTGCTGGTTGGCTCTGTTCCGATCACCGGGGTTTTGGTCGGGATTCTGCCGCCAGACGGTTGCTGGAGGAGCGTTGTGGGGAGGGGTGGGGGGGTGACCCAAGGCGCCGGGGCGGTCGAGTCTCTGAGCGGGCGAATCGTACTGCGGCTGGACTGCTTCGGGCGCCGCCGGAGCCTTTAAAGACGGGATGACTTTGACCACGCAGACGCTTTTCTTGGTGCTGGGCTCAGACTCGGCAGTTCGCTCCACAAAGGGAGTGGCGTACTCCGGCTCCTGGTTCGGCAGCGGTGAGGCGTACTCGTGGCCCCTGCCCGAAAACGGGACGTCGTAGTGATCGACCGCGAGCGGCACGGTGTAGCCGTCGTCCATCTCCAGCGGCTGGAAGGTCAGCGAGGGTTTCTGCGGCCCCGCCATTGCCGACCCTCGTCCCGCTTGAACAACGTCGGGCTGAGCGTATACTTAAAGGGGGCCGGGGGGGGGGGGGAAATGACAGAAAACAGCTCGGAGTTAGCCACGTCAACAAATGGCGCGGAGCCAAAACAGCAAGTGTGCAGACGTTACCCTGCAAAGCCTGTGGCGTGAAGCTAGTCTCAAAAGGGACAGCAAGTCAATGAGCGAACGCAGTTAGTCATTGAAAAACATTCCCCACATACAGTGTATAGTCAATAAGCTTCACACTATGTTCTGTCAAGTGCTTTGAGACGTGTTTAAGCGCTCCGGGACAC
This sequence comes from Callorhinchus milii, assembly GCF_018977255.1. Classification (NCBI taxonomy): domain Eukaryota; kingdom Metazoa; phylum Chordata; class Chondrichthyes; order Chimaeriformes; family Callorhinchidae; genus Callorhinchus; species Callorhinchus milii. Next base: position 13,860,572 of record NW_024704751.1, read on the forward strand.
TATCCGGTGTGAAGGGCACGATATAAATATGTAACTATATAATAATCCCTCCAAAAACAAAAATAAATTGGTCATTTCAATCCACGACTGTTTGTGGGACGCTGCTGTGCGCAATTGGCTGCCGTGTTTCGCCCACAAATATACGGTCAATTCACTTTACGGTCTATTCTGTGAAGCGCTTTGAGACGTCGAGAAGACATGAGAAGCACTATATCAAATGCAAGGATTATTATATTATTATTATAAGTGCAAGTTGTTGTCTCAATGACGTGATAAGGCGCTACATCAAACGCAAGGATTATTATTATGATTACTGAGTTCGCTTGCTGTAAGGATAGTTTCCAGACACCAGATGGTGCTCCTGTATTACTGATTGTGGAAGACATTCACTGGAGGGGCAGTTACTTGCCAAGTCGTTGCACAATTTGAAGGAATTTCGACAATCTTAACTGCAGCCTCCTCCTCACTAAGCATGAAAGCCAAATGACCTGGTCCTCTGCTGTAAAGATCCAGATTCTTCGAACTTGAATAAAAGCTTTCGAGAATTACTAGAACTGACCAGACTCTTTATCTCTGACAGCAATGTACTGGCTTACCTTTTGGTGAAGGGCGGTCCATTTCTGCTCCAGTTTTCCTACATACAGAAATCAATCGTTAGACCTCAATGCAGATACAAGCAAACCTTTATATATATTTTAAAATTTGGCCAAGTAATTTGAAAACATGAGAATGAATGATAAGGGTATGCAGAGGGATTGGGATGGAGGGAGGAATGGAGAGAGAAAATGAGAAGGGGAGCAAACGAAAATAGGAATTGGGAATAAATAGACAACCTTCTCAGATCCAGGCACGATGAGTGGAAAGGCATGTTGTAAGATTTTGTCACTCACAATCATGACTGACAGGACACAGACATCTCACCTTTTCTTCCAGCATAGATGCAGTGTCAGGACAGCCGCAGAAACGATTAACACAGCGCCAACTACAACACATATCACCATCAAATTAAAACCTGCAAAAAAAAAAACATACATAGAGGGTAAAGGCGAAATAAAACATGGTTCAGAAATCCTTCATAAAAGTATATATTTCAAAGTTTCAAACAGTTCTGTTTGCTTCACAGCTATCTGGGGCCAGCCCCGTGTTTTTTTTTTAAAAAGCTGTAAAGCGTAAAAGCCTTTTTAACGCTTAAAAAATAGACAATGTATCTCGTGGGCGAAATAATAAAGAAATGGCAATCTTTTATAACCAGAACAGGCGCAAGTTTTATCCGCTATTAAGTGGCAGTACTTTACGAAGACAAGTGGTGATCGTCAAATACTCTTTTAAAAAAAATCTCACCTGTTAAGTGCTTCTCGATAACTACATGATCTGCCGGAGTGCTGCTTTCCTTGGGAAGGCTAGTCGGCTTTGGCAAAGGTTTTGGGCTCCTGGGAAACCCTGACGTAAGCACATGACAGCAGTGAACACGCACGGCACACGCCTGAGTACATACAACCTACCGAGAGTCATCTTAAACACCACCACAGTCAAGAAAAACTGATGAAATGTTACACCTTTGCGATGGCACGTACCATTGACTTTAAATGCTGCGCTAACGCAAGCATCGCCACACCTGCACGGAAGAGTGAGTATTTAACACATCGGCAAATCTTCTCCCTCCCCAAACCAGAGTTTTATTATGACGTCCTCCCGACGTGAAAGGCGTATGTTTTTAATTTGACATAAAAACTTTTCTCTTTGCTCTTCCAATCGTTCCTCTCTCTCTCTTCTCCGGAAAAGATGCCCGCAAAATGCACATTTTACACCCACGAGTGAGGACTGTGAGGTGAGGCGTGTGTGCCTCCACGCCACCCGTCGCTTTCCACGCCCAATATCCATGCGATGTGATGATGGATTAGTCATCGCAGGAAGGAAGAGGAGCTCTCTCTCTCTCTCATGTGACCTCAGAGAATGAAGGCACCGGATAATAACTGCATCCTGGACGTAATGTTTGTTTGCCTTTCAAACCCAACAGTTCTGTGGTTTGTGCTGCTTTGCGTCACGTGTTTGGCTGGAGATTCATAGCTACAGGGCAACGTTCCTGGGCTGCATCAGGAGCTCTTTCTCTCTCCCTTGTCTCATCGTACACAGTCATGTTTACAGAGGGGAATGATCTATTTCTTCGAAAATAGAGTTATATAAAAAAATAATAATCCTTGAATTTGATACAGCGCTTTTCACATCTTCGAGACGTCTCAAAACGCTTCACGGAAAATATACTGTAAAGTGAATTGCCCGCGTATATTGTGGGGGAAACACAGCGACTGTGAAGGGCAACATATCCTGTGAAGCGCTTTGAGATGTCTCAACGCCATGATCAAATACGATTATTATCATTATAATAACTGAGGTCGGGTGGCGTGTGACACACAAATAACCGTGCGGAGGTGAAGCGGTCATCGGGAGGGCGTTACCGGCTGAGCGGGGACGGGGGGAGATGTCGCAGCCGAGAACCACTGCCTTCAGCGAGATTCTCTGCGACCACGTCTGGGGGTTGATCCGGATGTAGCGGCTGATGAAAGGCGGGAGAAAGTTGTTCCTGGCTTGTTGCCGACAATCCCGATTCCCTTCGAAAACCTTTAATTAAAATTAGAATACAGACGTATAAAACGTGGGGCAAAGAGCAAGTGGGTGGGTGAGGCGATGGGTGGGGTGGGGGAAAGCGTTGGGACTCAGACATAGTTCAAGAGGAAAGTCAGGCAAAGTGGCGTAAGGGGGAAGAGGCGAGCGATACTGAGTAGGTTGGAACCTGCTCAGCGCCTCAAGATCGTCCTCTTCGACCGCGCCTTTGGTCATCCTCCTCCTCCCCTCACCCTCCCTGCCCTCCACCCCTCCTGATCCCAACCCCCAGCTCGGGACCAAACCCTCGACTGTCCTGCGCCTTGGGACGTCCTCCCGACGTGAAAGGCGTTATACAAACGTAATGCGTTGTTACGTAGGAATAGGAGTAGGACATTCAGCCCCTCGAGCCTGTGCCGCCATTCTACTAGATCATGGTTGAACTGTACCTCAACTCCAAATCGTCTTCGCTGCTTTTAGCATCATTCAATATTCAGAACAAGTCAATATTCTCTTAAAAAGATGCACCTTCTCTTCCTTGCCCCGTCTGCTCTTGTACATTCTCCAGTTTCTTCCATCCCGACTGTAGGAAATCTTGTACGACTTCACGTAATAGTTATAGGAATTGTTCCCAGTGCCTGTGGTCACAATCCCTGCAGATACAGAGCACACATCGGTCTGGCTCAGTGACACTCAGGTATTTAATGTCCCGACATTGCTCTTGTGTTTGAGAAGCTTTGCCCCCTGACTCAGAAGGTTGTGGTTTCAAGCCCTGGGTCAGGTCACTTGAATCCACACAGGGGTCTTGGATGAGATGTTAAACCAAGATTCACAGCCTGCCAGGCTGACAATCCTTCTGATAAATTTAGTCCCTCAGGAGCTAACTTGAAATGGTTTCTCTGCCGCGGTTCCATTTCAATACACACACTGTTCTGTTGTTAAAAATGCTTTCTCCCCCATACCCTCAATTCTCCTCCTCTGTGCTATCCCCCCACCGCCCCCACACTAAGATAAGCAATTCCTGTAAAATTTCTTCCCATAAATGATGCTCTAAACATTGAGAAATGTGAACACAGACTCAGACTATTGCAGCATGAAAATGACTAATGGGATGTGAGAATGGGAGCCCTTTGACTCAGTCCCAGTGTAAAGTCACCCACACCCACACTGTCCTGTCACCAACCAGTGGCCAAAACTAGACTAACCCCTACCCCCACCCGGTGAAAATACACTAAAACTGTGGACTGTCGAGTTTAGGAGTTAGCGCACTAGCAAGCGAGAGAACCTGGGTTCGATTCTCAGCCAGGGCGAAACCTTAGGCAAGTTTCCTTGTTCCACGCACACACACAGACATACACACGCACGTCTCTGTTTACCTCGCAGTAACCTGGTTGTTAGCTGACTGGCGGGTCACTTTTCTGGGGGTAATAATCCCTCCAAAAAGATTTTAAATATAAAAAGCGAGGTGAGCGTTGAGGTGACTTTTGAAGACAGAGAGACGAGGCAGAGGAAGGGGGAGGAAGCTGCTAATAGGGACACGGCCACCAATGGTGGGGTGAAAGCGGGAACGCTTGAGGAAGGATGCCAACGGGGGCGGGGGGGAAAGAGAGGGAGCCCGCGAGTGAACCAGAGAGCAAGGCTGGGGAAAGGAACACACTGAAAGAGAGGGAGGGAGGGGCGATGGTGTGAAGGGATTCCCTAAAGGGTTGCACAAGGGATCGGATGTGAAGCTCAATCGCAGTTGTAGAGCCTCTTTGTACTCGTCAGCTGCTGGGAACTGTGAAGCATTGTAACCCTGGCTCTGTTCCTGACCTCGCACAGCGGAAAATACTGAGCAGCTACAGTAACCTCTCCCGCAATCAGGCTGGGTCTGATCGAGAGAATGCCAAAGGGAACGATATGACTTATAAAATCAAACAAGCCTGAATTCTGATTCACTTCCTATGTCTCGTCGCAATGATCTGTATTGGTGGTGGGGTGGTGGTGGGGGGGATGGAGAGGGAGGGGGTAGGGAATGGAGCTGGAGAGGTGTGTAAGAACACGAGCAGAATCAGAATCGAGTCTATGTTCAACAAGCCAGCGTTTCGATGGCGAAATCCCACAAACTATTTTGGGAGTGGGGTTCCCTCCAAGTTGCATTGACCTGCATCGGGTTCAGCGAGTTACTGGAGGGAGTTTGAGCTCGCATTGCTGAATGAGGCAATCTATTGGAAAGCCCTTGATGTGCAATCCAGGAGAATATTTCCTCTGGATTCCTTCTGTGACACGACTTCTTTGGCTTAAAGTTTCAGATTGCTGTGAATGGCGGAAGCTAACAACAACTTGAGTTCGTACAGCGCTCTTCACAAAGGATAGCGTCTCGGAGCCACTGAACGATGGCAGGGTTGGACGTCAAGCGAGAGGGAAGTGGGAGGTTACACTGAGGAGCCATCCACCTGCTCGGGTGGATGCTAAAGATCTCACGGAGGTATTTGAAAAGAGAAGGGAGTTTCAGTATATCCTGTGAGGGGCTTTGAGATGTCTCAAGAACATAAGGCGCTATATCAAATGCAAGGAGTATTATTAATATTAACAACTACAACAACTTGCGCTATATAGCGCCTTCCATGCAGGATAGCATCTCACGAGCGCTTCACCGGGGTGGAGCCCGAGTCCGAGCCGGGTGGAAGGGGTGGAAGTAGCCGTAAGCACGGTCGAAGAGGAAGGTTTTCGGGCGGGACTTGAAAAAAGGGGAGAGAGGGGGACAAGGCGGAGGGATTGAGGGAGAGAGTTCCAGAGCGTAGTGGCTGAAAGCGCGACCTCTGACGGTGGGCTGGAGGGACGAACGGAAGGCTGGTGCCAGTTGAGCATAGGCTGCCCTCTACCCTCCTTTATCTCAACTCCCTCCCCCCAGCTCGGGTCCAAATCCCTGACTGTCAAGCGCCTTGGGACATCCTCCTGACGTGAAAGGCGCTGTGTAAATTTTGTATTGTATCGAGGAAACAGGAGTCACTGACCTGTGACGTTCTTCCGTTCACCCAAGTCGATTTGGAGCCACTCCTTGCGGGAGGCTTTGCGAGCGGCCCAGGCTGGAGGATGCCCTTCGCTGCTGGTCCGAGCTCTGTCTGGAGACCAGACGACCAGACCCCCGGTACGGCCGGTGTCCCTCCACGACGATGAGGCGTTGAGATTGACAGCTTCCAGAGCCTCGTCGCAGTCTGTGGAAGAACCGAAGAAATGGTTGTTGCGGAGGGAGGTGGGACTCGATCTGTTCTGTGATAGGGAGCCCGTGGAGGCTGGCGAGGACTGGTGTGGTGGAAGTACGGAGTTTAGTGTGGGTGAAAATACGGGCAGCGGAGTTCTGAATCACAGATGGCGTGTGTGTGTGTGTGTGTGTGTGGTGGTGGGGGGTGGGGGGTGGGGGGGTGGGTGGGGAAGGAAGAGGGCTTGTTTTTTTTAAATGAACAGTATTTATCAAGTACGTCTCGAGCGATCTTCTGTTTGTTGGGCAGAATCGTCAATTTTGTTGTGGGTTTTGTTGACGTTACCTCTGCGAACGAGGATCCGTTTCTCGGAGAGAGCTCCCCTGCAAGACAAGCCAACGCGGGAAAAGATTAGTGGAAAAAAGGGGGGAAGGGGCGGCGGCGGGGGGGGTGTGGTGGGGGAAGGAAGCGGAGCAACAACATATTGCACTTATCTAGCGTCCCAGAAACGCTCGCGGAGGACTTCGTAATCTTCCACAGAGACGACGGGAGGGGAAGCATTAGCATTTTAAAACTTACATTCTAGTTAAGATCCCGTTGGCCAAAGCGGCTTCGTACAAAGTCACGCCTTTGAGCAGTGCGAGCGAGGTACGGCCTCCCACGCCGTCCGCGATGGCCCCAGCGTGAATGGCCGCCTTGCACAGGACTGACGTCTGCGGAGCGGAAAATGGACACCGCGTGAGCGCAGGTCTCCACGTCGAGCGACGGTCGCGAACGGGAGATTTCAAGGAACTCTCTCGGAATAAACTTCCCCCCCCCCCTGTACTCACATCGCGATAACCCGGCTGATTGTTTCCCCAGATCTCTCCACTGACGCCTTGACAGCCGGCCGGACAATACACACTGGGAGAGGGGACACAAGACGACAGAGTTATGGTACGACAAGAACAGCGAACCTCGCGCAAGTCGTGTCAAGTTGGGCGACCGTACATTTGATGCGGCTTCTGCAAAGTCCGAGTTACGTCAAGCTCGCGTAAGTCGGAGCAAAATTCAACGGGACTTGGGCAGCCGTAGGGCTGAGCGCGACGATACGATTTATACAGATCGGACGTACGCGAGGTTTACCGTGTAATGATCAGTGCAACCTGAAAAGATGTGCAAATAAAAAACAAACACCTGGAGCTTTGCACGACTGCTCAATCTGAGGGAACGAATGTGCGAGGCACCAATGTCACAGATGTTACTCACGTGAACCGTGGCTGGGAATAGTGAATGCCTTTATCCAGACAGGAAATCAGGTCTGTGCAGCGGAAACAATTTGCGCTTTATTATTATAATAATAATTTTTGTATTCGATATAGCACCTTATCATCATAACAACACTCCTCGCGTTCGATACAGCGCCTGCTAACCTCAGTGTCGCAAAGTTCTTTCACGGAGAATCGCTGTCAAGTGTAGTGACTGTGTACTCGATTGACAACAAATAATAATAATCCTGGCATTTGATATCGCGCCTTATCACGTCGATGAGACCTCTCAAAGCGCTTCACAGGATAAATTGTAAAGTGGAGTGACTGCGTAATTTTATGGGCGAAATGCGGCAGCCAATGATACACAGGGGTGTCCCATAAACAGTCGTGGATTGAGTGACCACTTTCTTTTTGGGGGAGTTGGGGGGAAGGGTGGAGTCCTGTAGCTCAGTGGTTAGAGCACTCGCTTTGCAAGTGAGAGACCTGAGTTCAATCCCAGGCAGAGGGCGAAACCTCGGGCAAGTTTCCTTACTCCACACAGAGCCTAATAATAATCCCTCCAAAACAAAAACAATAATAAATTGGTCATTTTCAATCTACGACTGTTTGTGGGACATCGCTGTGCGCAATTGGCTGCCGCGTTCGCCCACAAACATACAGTCAATTCAATTTACAGTGTGTTCTGTGAAGCGCTTTGGGACGTCCTCCCGACGTGAAAAGCGCTATATCAAATGCAAGGATTAATTAAGGGATCATTACCCCCAGGAAAGCAATGCGCCAATTGACTAACAACCAGGTTCCTACTTACTGCTAAGGTATATAGAGGTGTGTGGAGTAAGAGAAACTTGCCTATGGTTTCTCCCTGCCCTGGAATTGAATCCGGGGTCCTCATACTTGCGAGACGAGTGCTCTAACCACTACGCTACGAGACTCCAAAGGTTTCGGAGGCAGCTGTGCAAACGGAGGTGGCTGGGAATCTGGTGCTGACCACGAGCGCTTGCAGTTTGACTCAGGCTGTGACGCTGCACATGCGTGGGCGGGTTTGCAGGAAGCTGTGGACCGTGGTTTGTTGCTGCGAGCGGGCTGCACCGCTTCCTGAGGGAGTTTACTCCAAGGATTAATTAGTGTCACAGTCAGCCGTGGGGAGCGGTGCAAGAAGCGGGCGAGGTTCCTCAGGCCCTGTCGTCTGAGTGGTCGGTCTCGGAGTCAGAGATCCCCATCGAGTGGGACCCCTGCTCTGCAAGCAGAAATCCAGCCGGCGCTGGGTGGGAGAGTCGGACCGTTGTGTCTGCGCCGGTGCTCGCTCCCCCATTGGAACTCTCTATTCTAATCCCATTCCCCTGCGCTCTCGCACTCTCTCTCTCTCTCCATTCAGCGGGTTGGGTGGGTGGGTGGGTGGGTGGGTGGGTGGGGCGGGAGGGTTGGTGTGTACCTGGGTTGTTGTCCGTGGAGTACGAGAGCAGAAATCCTCTTCCTGAAATGTGAGTGACGCTCCTGAACTCCACAGTCACGTGGCTCGAGTTCAGCGTGAGTTCCCTTGGGGCCGTGTTAAAGTTCCCGCAGTAAGTACCTGCCGCAAGGTGAACGTACAGACAGACACTGCGCGTGAGGGCTCGGGACTCGGGACAAGTTGCATGTTTAGTAACGACAGCAACAACATCTTGCGTTTACGTTACAGCCTTCACGCAGCGTAGCATCTCGAACCCGCGAGTTAACGGGCGGACATTAAAGATCCCGTGACTCTCAGGGCTCAGTAGCTCCCGGTATCTCCTCGGTCCTCCGGTGCCTTACCGGTTTTACTAGCCACTTACCGGCCACTTTGTCCATCGACGGGGAAAAGATCTGCAGTGAGCTGGAGGCGCAGTGCTCCGTGTATTCGAGGTCCAGGTCACCCAACTTCACGATGATGTTGCTCCCGGACGACACGCGCAGCTCCCAGCGACACCGGGTGTGATTGGGGTACGTGCCCGGGTAGTTCTTGGAGGTTAGAGTCCCGCTGTGGGCGCCCAGGACTGTGTGCCCGCAACCGTCACCTGGGTCAAAGAGACGGACAAAAAACAGAGAGGTGAACGGTCAGGTTTATTGGTACCAGTTGTGCGACGCCAACCGGGCTCCACCAACCCCAACCTCTCGCCTCACGGTCAGAAGGTCACAAGTTGGTATCAGTGGGTTACTTCAAAAAATAAAAATAGTTTGGGCACTTCAGTCCACGACCGTTTGCGGGACGCTGCTGTGTGCAATTGGCTGCCGCACTTCGCCCACAAAATATACAGTCAAACCACTTTACGGCATATTCCGTGAAACGGTTTGAGACGCCTCGAAGACGCGATAAGGTGCGATATCGAATGCAAAGATTATTATTAACCTGTTTCAGGTCAGGAGGATGTCCTCCTCAGGTCAGGAGGGGGTCCTAAACCCCACAGGATTTACTTTAAGGTGTAGTGCCTGTGTACGTCGTGTTTGGTAAATCTGAGCTTCCGTCACTGCCCCCCAAACCCCCCCCCCAACCGCTCGTTCCCATTTCCTAAACACAGAACATCTTATCTCTGTCACGAGGCGCGCCTGACGTTAACTGGGCTTGAATGTTCTTTCAGATCTTCCTGTCAATAGCTCACGCGGTGAGAGTGAATTAATCTCAGGACTGACTGCGGACACAGGACGTGTAGTTCAGAAGCTTCAGGGCTGCACAACTCCCTCATTTACACTTTCAAACTAAGAAGCCTTGTTGAAAAAATAAGACTCGCAGTGATGTTGGCTTTAACACACACGGGTGGGGGAGGGGTGCGGGGGAGAGGGGAGTGGGGGGGAAAGACACTGGGATCCTTGTTAACACTGGACAAAGTGAGGCTTCGATATCGATGCAAATAAATTGCACAGTGAGCAAAGACCCATCTTCTAACACACGTCCGCTATATCGTATCTCAGGCTCACACGCTGAGAAATGGGTTCGAGCCCCCACATCGGGACATGGAACTCGTGTAGCCAAGGCTGCCCCCCACCCCCCCCAGGCTAAAGATCCCATTGGCATTACTCAGAGAGGGAAGTGAGTTTCTCTTCACCCCCCCACCGCCACCCTCCTCCGCCACTCCCCAGTGTCCTGGCCGACAAGTCCCCCCCCCCCCACCCCGGAAAACAAAAATCTATCGTTCACTTCATGGCTGTTTGCGGGATGTTGCTGTGCACAGATCAGTCTCTACACTGCCTTATATTGGCCGCCGCATTTCGCCCACAAAATATAGAGTCACTTCACTTTACAGTATATTCTGTGAAGCACTTTGAGACGTCTTGAAGACGCGATAAGGCGCTGCATTAAATCCAAGGATTATTATTATCATCGTCGTCGTAATTAAAGTTATTGCCTTTTCTTGTTGTTTCCCCCCCCACCCCCACCCCCACCCGAGTTACTATTGGCTGTGAGGCAGTTAAACACAGGAATCTCTCTGGTCTGACGCCCAGTGTCAGACTGACAGCTCCCACACAGTCTTCAGACTTTCCGACAGTTATTGCACCGTTAGCAAACTGCACCCGATGACAGGAGCCCTGCATTCCATCAGCCCAACTGGAAACAAAGGAAGAAGTGGCATTTTTATAGCCGCTTATCACATCAAAACATCTCAAAGAGCTTCACAGCTGATTAGCGCCGGGTCTAATTGCTATTTTATTAGGCCAACAAGGCCTGGCATTTTGCGCATCGCACACTACTCGAATAATACTACTACTAATAATATTATTAACGATAATGCGTGAGTTTGACCTTCTCACGACATTGAGACAAAGTGCTTCACTGACTATACTGTGAAGTGTATTTTGTGGGTGAAACACAGCCGCCACTTGCACACAGCAGTGGCCCACAAACAACCTACAGAGAGCGAGGGACCAATTTTATCGGGGGATTTGGGATCCTTCCCAAACCCAAATGTTTCAGGTCATTTGACTCAGACACCCAAAGGGTTTATAATAATCATCGTCCTTGCATTCGATACAGCGCCCTGTAACTTTGGAACATTGCTCAGGGCTTCATAGCGATTTATTGTTTAGTGTAGTGACTGTATTTACAGGCAAACAACAAATTACATGTGTGTAAACGCCTTTCACGTCGGGAGGACATCTCTCAAGACGCTGGACAGTCGGGGATTTTGGAGCCGAGCTGGGGGTTGGGGTCAGGAGGGGTGGAGGGCTGGGAGGGTGACCAAAGGCGCGGTCGAAGAGGAGACCTGCCCTCCAGTCAATTTGCACACAGTGACGTCCTGCCCACAGCCAGCGAGGTGGACGAGCCTGGTGTATTTGCACAGTTTGTACACAAACCGCCACTTAATTGCTCCGTCCGTTTACATTACAGAGTCACAAACCCTGGGAACTGCCGGACTGCGCTGGGCTGAGCAATGCATTGTGTTTAAGGAGCTCATTAATAGATGCCTCAGGGATGAGGTGGCGAGTTTGGTGGGGGTGGGGGAAACTCTCAGACTGTCTCCACCAGCGGCACATCTGTGCTCAGCCTCAGTGAATGGAATCTGGGTTTGGAACATAGTACGTGGCTACTTTAAACAAAAAAATATATATATATATATATACACGCTGGCTGGATCCTGCACTGACTGCGAACAGTAAACTTCTGGAACAGGTTCCCTGGGGAGACAGACGGTGGAAGCGGAAAATGTTGCTGGTTCTTCATGAAGCTGAGACGTCACAAAGCGCTTCGCAGGATACACCGTAAAGTGGATCGACTGTGTGTTTAACGGGTGAAACACGGAAGCCATTTGCGCGCAGCAGTGTCCCACAAACAGCCGTGGAGTGGATGAATAATTTTATGGGGGGGGGGGGGGGGGGCGGGGGGAACTGTTGGCCGTCAGATCCAACAGCCAGCACCTCCGACAATGCAGCTCGCCCTCAGTACCGCACTGGAGTGCCATCTTAGACTGTGTGGTTCCAAGTCCACTCACACACTCACTTATCCACAACCTTCTGACTCAAGAGGTGAGAGAGCTACCACTGCGCCTCGGAGTCAGGAGCGACCTGGCGCCATGTCAGCCATCGCGGCATTCACGTCGCGGGTCCAAACCGCCGCTGGACACAAAAGGTGCGAAAAGCCTCGCATTGCTGGGAGGAACGTGCTGGGAGTTCTCTGGTATCCGCTGTGTATTGCGTACCTCGGTCAAGGCAAAACCAGCGAAGACCGAGGTGCAAACCTGCCAGTTTTACTCCCACATTTAATAACAATCCTTGCATTTGACACAGCGCCTCATCACCCGGTCGCGACGTCTCAAAAGTGCTTCTTAGGACGCATCTCCCTCTTTCGGATCACAATTCCCGTGCGCGATTGGCTGCCGCAATTCGCCCACAAGATACGCGGTCAATTCATTTTACAGTATATTCTTCGAAAGTGCTTTGAGATGTCTCAAAGACGTGATAAGGCGCGATATCGTGGCTTGACGGATCGCTTCCCGGGGGGTGTTAATCCCTCCAAACAAGTAAATAAATTGGTCACTCAATCCACAAGTGTTTGTGGGTACACTGTGCGCAATCGGCTGCAGCATTTCACCAACAGTCGCTGCACTTTACAGCATATCCTTGAAGCGCTTTGAGGCGTCTCAACAATGCGATAAGACGCTGTGTCAAATGCAAGGATTATTATTATATACTGTAAGGTGGGATGACTGTGTATTTTGTGGGCGAAACGCAGCAGCCAAATTGTGCGCAGCAGAGCCCCGGAAACGGTGGTGGATTGAATGAGCAATTTTTTTTTGTGGCTGGAAATAAACTCTGCAAAAAAAAAACACTCATACAAGTTTACTCTCTTCTTCCCACCTCCGCCCAACACACTCATCCACATCCTCTCACACACACACAGACACACACACTCAGGCACAATCACTCACACACACAATCACACACAGACACACACACACAGGCACAATCACTCACTCACACACACACAGACACAATCACACACACACACTCAGGCACAATCACTCACACACACACACAGGCACATCACACACACTCGCACACACACACACAGACACAATCACACACACACACACACACACAGGCACAATCACACACATACACACACACACACACAATCACACACACTCACACACAATCACACTCACACACACAGGCACATCACACACATACACACACAGGCACAATCACACACAGACACACACACACATACACAATCACACACATACACACACACACACAAACACAATCACACACACTCACACACACACAGACACAATCACACACATACACACACACACACAAACACAATCACACACACTCACACACACACAGGCACAATCACACACACACACACTCACACACACACACAGACACAATCACACACATACACACACACACACAGGCACAATCACTCAACACACACAAGCACAATCACACACACACACACACACAATCACACACACTCACACACACACACACTCACACACACACAGGCATAATCACACACTCACTCACACACACCCCACACATTCCTGTCCCTCACACCCACTCACACTTCCTCAGCGAAGTTCCCCGTTAATTAACTGATCATTACACAGTCGTTGCGCCCTTTGAAAGACATCGAAGTACATCGTTTTTTCTCTCTCTCTCTCTTTTTTTCTACCCCAACCCCACCCCCCCCCCCACACCCCCCACCCCACACAACAACAACAACAGCCACTGAGAATTCCTTATGTACTATTAGATAGAGAGAGAGAGAGAGAGATGGGGAGAGGATGGGGATGGGGATGGGGGGGATAACGTTGTCTCCATCTCCCTTTAAACAGCCCCTCACCCTTCTCCAACCCCCCCCCAAAAAAACACACACTCAGACACTTAAATTGCAAAAAAAAAACACTTGACTTACCTTCCTGTGCCTGAGCTGCACTCCTGTGGACAGTTGGAGAGGTGGAAATAATGGCAAATAGCAGGAAAAGGTGGAATGGGGGGAGACACATTATGTCCCAATGTAAACCAAACCTCGATGCTCCCATCTCCTGCTCTGCCCTCTCCTGTCCCCAGTGAAATGGACCAGAAATTGTTCTGAGACTCACTCACTCACTCACTCACTCACTCCAATCATTGGTCTCCAGTCGAGATGTATGTTCATTTGTGGGCGGACTTCATCACTTTACCAACTTCAAAACTTTCAAGTAACTTCACACACACAGAGAGAGAGAGAGAGAGAGAGAGCGCTTCCAACTCACGACTCGACTCAGCTTAAAAGAAGAAAACACCACCTTGAGCAATCATACAGTCGTAGAGATTGCGCGTTCCCCTCTGGGTGTGTTTGTTGCGGAGTTCTGTAACGCGGTGGTTAGACCGTTCGCCTCGCGCGCGCGAGCGAGCGAGAGGACCCGGGTTCGATTCCCGGGCAGGGTGAAACCGTACCCGAGTTTCCTCACTCCACGCGCCTCTGTGTTACCCAGCAGCAAGTAGGAAATTAGTCGATTGGCTCATCGCTTTCCGGGCGTAACAACAATGCACATTTACGCAGCGCCTTTCGTATCGGGAGGGAGAACTTCTCAAAGTGCTTCACACAGGAAAGACTAAGGGCTAAGGATGATGTTGGGGAGAGTGAGCAAGGTGCTGGAGTCTGGCTTTGCTGGACAATGTTCATAGGCTGATTCTTGATGTTTGAACATCATCACTGCCCCTTTAGTAACGTTACTTAAACCCTTGATTCGCTTGTTATCTTGTAATCGCTTCTAACTGCCTCCCCGTTCCCACAGTGTTGCCAGAGTTGAAAGACTTGGCTTCATGAGTGAAGAACAGTCGCCACCTGCAGGAAAGACAACTGAATTCTTGTTTAAAGGGCCGACAGAGAACTTGGTTCATAAAGCAGGCATTGCTGTGTCAGTGACCCCGTTTAAAGATGAGCAGAAAGGGGTTTGCATTTAATACGGCGCTTATAGCATCTCAAAGCACTTCACAGTGTTTTATCAAATGTAGTAACTGGGTATTGGCAGGTGAAAGCAGAGGCCAATTTGCACACATCGCAGGCAGCCAACAAAGTAATTTTTATCGTTCCCGACCGGCCTTCCAAATTAAGACCGATGGCGAGAAATTTTCCTGAATTTTCCGCACAGTGTGAAATTGTAAGAGGAAATGGTTGATTGGGCTGAGACTGGGTGGAATTTGGGGCTGCGGAGGATCGCACCCAGTAACGTGAAATTGCACGGATGCGATTCTGTCCTGACGGCACCGTTCAGTCAACAACAACAGCAACAGCTTGCATTTATATCACGCAGGGTATTGTCCCAGAGCGCTTGATGCTGGTGTGAAACAGGGCCCAACCCATTCTATTACATTAGATGCAGGTGCTATGCAGCGCTGTCCATGGAAGGAATGGGTTAAACCGTAGCTTTAATATGCATGGGTTCAGCATGGTACGGAAACCTTGCCTCAGTGTCAATCAGTGCAGTGCAGCACTTGTGTACTTATGTGTTCGTCAGATAAAATCCGACTTTACGTAAGTCATAGCTGATAGGACTTATGCAAGTTTGCCGTAACTCATACTTTGCGTAAGTCTCACCGAATGTGTTGGTCCCAACTGATGTGACTTACGTGAGTTAGACTGCAATAACCTCCGCTGGGAACCTCAAGGTGCAGTTGCAGGTTGTTCCCACCCGAGGACACTGTGGCTCTTCTCGCAGTGAGCCAGAAAGTCTGAGTGGAATTAAACGAGTGATTTTTATCCCAGGGGATTGGGTGGCAGGGCTTTCCCTCCTCCTTTACGCTTAGCGCCGCGGGATCTTTAGCTCCCGCACAAACCGGGCAGCTCCTCGGTTCGTCCCAGCCGAAAGGCGGGCGCCTCCGACAATGCAGTGCTCCCTTCCTCTCCCCCCACCACCCCCCACCCTCACCACACCCCACACCCCACACCCAGCTCTGCACTGCCATGTGGATTAAAACCACAAGTTTCTGGATGCCAAGCAGTGCGTCAGCTTCTGCAGCACGCAATGGGCTAGTGCGGGTTTTTTTTTATTTGTAAGCTTTGAGGTTGCCTTGAAAGCGTTAAAAAAAAAATGCGGACATTTAATCCACGGCTGTTTGTGGGGACACCGCTGTGCGCAATTGGCTGCTGGTTTCGCCCACGAAATATACGCTTTACCGTATATTCTGTAAAACGCTTTGAGACGTCTCGACCACGTGATGAGGAGCCACATCAAATGCAAGGATTATTATTAATGTTATTATTATTCTGATCGTATCATTATCACTCCTGACGCCTCCGAGAGAACAAAAACACAGAAACCGCCGTCAAAGTGAATCCCCTGATTTTATTATTTCTGTTGTTCCGTTTAATCTTATTTAAACTGTTAGTTGAATTCCCGGGGAGAATCTTCACATATTCGACAGCTGCGAGAGAGAGAGAGAGAGAGAGAGAGCTAGCTAGAGAAGAAAGTATTAAAAAAAACCTTTCCCCCCCCCCCCACACCCAACTACCACCAAACAAAATCAGATAAGTTTCCAGAAGATAAGTTAGAAAAAAGAGAGAGAAATCACCAACATGAGTTAAAAAAAGGTATAAGAATTCGTCCGTTCTGTTTCCCATTCGAGAGTCAATGAAATAAATAGGTGTTGTGTTCGTTCCTCTGTTCCGCAACAACAACAACAACAACAACAACAAGATTTCATTTATAGAGTGCCTTTCACGTCGGGAGGACGTCCCAAATATCAGGACCTGTCCGTGCACCCTTCCCTCGGGTAAAGTTCTGTGCTGACAATGGCTGATGGGGAACAGGCGCGTGTGTAGCGTGTTTGTTGTATGTTCAGAGCACTCGCTCGTCCCTTGCTGGGGCTCGCTCACAAGCTCTCCGTCTCCTGTCAGATCTGCTGGGAGATCAGTGGGTGCGAGCAGGAGCCAACTGCAGAAAGACAGCACCTCACTCCCAGCCTCCAGCAGCGAGCAGAGTCCGGAGGCTAATACCAGAACAGGTCTTTGGCTTTGTCGTGGTGCTGCAGCCCTGGTCAGAGACAGAGAGAGAACGAGAGCGAGAGAGAGAGTGTCAGATAGATAGAGGTAGAGAAATAGAGATGGAGAGACTGAGAGAGATGGAGACAAATAGACAAACGAGAGAGAGAGAGAGAGCGCGAGAGAAATATACAGAGTGAGAGAAATAGAGAGATGCAGGTATACTTAGAGTTACATAGTGATAGAGAATGAGATAGGGAGTGAGATAGAGAGACAGACAGATAGTATAAATACAATCAAATGCAAGGATTATTAATTATTGTTATCATAGTTATGATGTAACCAGTTTTACTGTGACGATGCAGCCAGTGTTACCTGCATCGACGTTCAAGTTTAACATCTGTGTGACCTCCGCTGTGGGGAAGACCCCGGTCCAGGGTGTGGGGGTCTCTGAGCTGCCGAGGGCTGGCGGGAGGCGAGATGACCTGATGGCCGGGACGAGGAGCGAGCCATAGTGAGGGTCCAGGCTGGGGGTGACTGGGTAGAGTTCGTGCACTGTCCGAGGGTGGTGGTAGGAGGTGCTGTGCTGGGCGAGGGGTGGGTAGTGCCAGTGCTCCAGCGACTGGGGGGGCAGTGCCGGAGGGTACGTCTCGGAGCCCGGGGAACACAAGCCACCGGTGGCGGCGGTGGCCGAGCCTGGGGGGGGCTGGTAATTACTGTCCCAGAAGGAAGCCGGGAAGGTCCGCTGGGCGAGAGGCGACAAGGCTTCTGAAACAGAAAGGTACCAGAAAGAGCTGAGTGAGGACACAGGCAGATATAATGCGTTTGACGATGCATCTTGAGGACCCTCAGCCCTTTCCCCTCCCTCCCTCCCTCCCACCACCACCCCCCACTCCTGGGGACTTGTAATAATTCCTTCAAAAAAAATAAGAATGATAAATTACTTCAATCCACGACTCTTTGTGGGCGCAACTGTTTTGCCCGCAAAATGTACAGCCCGTTGAGACGTCTCGAAGACGCAATAAAGGCCATTATCAAACGTAAAGATTATTATTATTATCACATTATTATAATATTATTATTATTATAGTATTATTATTATTACCTGGCGATTGCTTGCTCTGTTTGCAATCTTTGCCCTCGGCCGTGTAGTTGTTCAGAGCGCGGGTAAAGTGTTCGTCCACCACGCTGCTGATGTCTCCGTTGAAGTACGTGAACAGGACGCACTTGGGGTTAATGTACTCCGCCTCGGGGCTCCCCTTCTCTCGCAGAGATTCCCCTTTGGCCGAGGACGAAGGGTGACCGAAGCCCACAGCGACCCCCTCCATCGCAGCTTCCTGCACCCGGGGGTAAAGCGGCAGAGTCTGTAAGAAACAGATGGCACCCACCGCCTGACGTTAGTGCGGTTACAGACGGGCACTGACCTCCAACCCCCCCCCCCACCACCACCACCACCACCACCACCATACTCCAGCCCTCCCTCCCCCTTCTCCCACACTCCCCCACCCTCTCCCCCCACATTCCCTCACCCCCTCCTCCCACACTCCCCCACCCCCCCAACACTTCCCCACCCCCCAACACTCCCCCACCCCCTCCCCCCATATTCCCCCCCCTCCCCCAACGCTCCCCCACCTCCTCCCCCTACACTCCCTCACCCCCTCCCCCCGCACTCCCTCACCTCCTCCCCCCGCACTCCCCCACCCCCTCCCCCCAAACCCCCCCACCCCCAGCTTTAAATACTTCGGTAAGATCAAAAGAATCTTACGAAGCACAGATTGCACACAGTCTCCTGAGACGAAAGACTCCGTATATCAAACACAAGGATAATTATTACTTTTTCGGTGTGTTTTCCTGATGAATTCTACTTTGGCTTTCCACCGACTGAAAAATTCATTCTAATATCAAATGCAAGGATATTTATCATCATCATTATTATTATAATTCCGTTAATCTCCGTCCCACACTAATGGAAAAATCTGAGTTAATGAAGAAGATTAGGAATACCGTACACAGTTATTCGTTATAAGCTTCTGACTCTTTAGGGAGAAATTCTGCCCAGGTGTAGATTTTAACACCGTTTTACACTATTTACGTCGTAGTTCAGCAAATTGGTGAACTCGGTCTCAATTTAGAAGTTGTTTTATTTCCCGCAGCTCTGAAAAGAAACTTCCAGAAAAACAACGGCTTCAAATTCCAGCCTCCGTCTAAGAATTTGCCGAATTCCGGACGTTAATTTCTTGCTGAGAAAATAGAATGAATGAAAGTAAGAGCTGTGATTTTGTTACGATGTCAATTTCGATATCTGAGGCATTAAAAATCAGCGCACTTGATAGCTACTGTATGAAAGTAATAATAATCCTTGGATTCGATATCGCACCTTATCATGTCTTCGAGACGTCTCAAAGAGCTTCACAGAATATACCGTAAAGCGAATTGACTGTATTTTCTGAGCGAAACGCAGCAGCCAATTGCGCACAGCAGCGTCCCACAAACAGTCATGGATTGAGTGACCAAATTATTATTAATTTGGAGTCCTGTATCTCAGTGGTTAGAGCACTCGCTTTGCAAGCGAGAGACCTGGGTTCAGTTCCAGGCAGAGGGTGAAACCTTGGGCAAGTTTCCTTACGCCACACAGAGCCTAATAATAATCCCTCCAAAACCAAAACAATAATAAATTGGTCATTTTCAATCTACGACTGTTTGTGGGAACACCGCTGTGCACAATTGGCTGCCGCGTTCGCCCTCAAATATACGGTCAATTCACTTTACAGCATATTCTGTGAAGCGCTTTGAGACGTCGAGAAGACGTGAAAAGCGCTATATCAAATGCAACGATTATTATTATTAATATTATTTTTTAAAGGGATTATTACCCCCGGAATCGCGATCCGCCAATCGACTAACAACTGGGAGTAACTGGGACTAACAACTGGGCGTGTGGAGTAAGGAAACTTGCCTAAGGTTTCTCTCTGTCTGGGAATCGAACCCGGGTCCTCTCCCTTGTGAGGCGAGTGTTCTAACCACTGAGCTACAGGACGCCGGGTGCTACCGGAGTTAACGCAGAAGCTGTTTGCACTGATCGAAAAAGCAGGAATGAGGAATGAATGATGTGCTCACTTCACTGTACAAGAGAAGGACTGACCTGGGAAGCATTAGACATTCAAATTACAAAGTTTAATTACAAAGCGAAACAGATTTCTCGGTTCAGCCCATGTTGATTGCTGTCTCCAGACGAGCAAACAAACAAACCGATCAACATTTCCCCCCAATGTTGCTCGAAACGAGAAGATCAAAGTCAGTCAAAGTTAATATGAAACGTTTTAACCCATAAGAAAACAAACCAAAAGAGATTAAATATTTCACCGATATTAAAGGCTGCTGATCGATGACATACCAGGAGTCCTTCAGGAGTTTGTGGAACAAAATAAAAACAATTTGTGCATAGATACTCCAGTTGGCTTTATTTCTGTTTAACGCAGATTAAACAGAAACTTTGCTTCGCCCACAACATTTGCAGACAATTCACTTGACAGTCTATACTGTGAAGCTCTTTGAGACGTCTCGAAGACGTGATAAGGTGCAATATCAAATGCAAGGGTTACCGTGCATTATACCAAATCTAAAAGAGACGTAGGTGTGTGTGTTTTGGGGAATTTCACTGCGCTAGAAAAACACAAAATGGCAAAAACAAATCGCTGGGAATACAAGGAGAACAGAGGTGGCTGCACAGTAGGACGAAAGGCATTTACGAGGTTTAGTCTTACCAGTAAAACGAGCAACAGTTTCTGAGAATAGAATTTAATCCAATAAAATCGTGTGCAAGTTTCCCTGCAACCCTCCCTCCCCCATCCCCAATATAAAAATAAACAGTTAAAAAACAAACCCACAAATTAGCAAGAACACAAGTGCCAAGTGATGACCGGTGCCTACCTGCGGGTATTGAGTTGTGAAGGCTGAGGCGCTTGTGAAATAAGGGTGATGAGCTCCATACATGTGAAACATCACATCCAAACAGGTCATGGCGCTAAAGACATGGGCAGAGGTGGCCGGCAGCGCAAGGCTCTGATCCAACCATCTCCTTCCTACCTCTCCTGCGAGAGAGAAACTCTTCTTGAATTGTCCAGCCCTAGTTACTGAGAGGCAGCGAGAAAGAGAGAGAGAGAGAGAGAGAGTGAGCGAAGCAAACGGATCCTCTCTTGGGGATACAATGAGTGACAGCAAAAGATGTCTGTCTGTCTGGGCAACTGAGCAAGGTTCCCAAACACGCACATCACAGGACACTAGTCACACCACAGCCCCTCCCAGGATGAAAAGCATCTCAAAGGAACTACCTCCACTATCCCCCCAACCCCCTCCGCCCCTCTCTCCTCCTCTCCTCAAACCAATCGCCTTTCACACACCTAGTATTTAACGATTAATCCTCAACGTTATTAAACCCCCCCCCCACCCCCGAATTGCAGATCGAAGATATAACAATAATACTTGCATTTGATATAGCACCTCATCACGTCGTGGAGAAGCGCCTGGAAAATAGAAAGAACGTGGGTCAGGGAAGTGAGGGGCGAATAGATAGATTAATAGTTTAAATACTTTTGGGGATTTGGGATTTGATAGCTGTTGAACTGAGAGATGTTAAAAAAAATAATAATTTTTTTTATTTCTTTAAATTGGAAAATGTTCTTTATCTGCGCTTTTTAAATCCCCCCCAAAATATTTCGAAGTTGTGTTAAAGATCATCGTTGTGAACCAGTACGGTTATTCCTTTCTAGCAAATCATTTTCCTAACTGGATGGTTCAGTGGTTTCAAAGAAAAGTGAATTATTCTGTGTTTTTCTTTAAAAATCTAATCAGGTCACATTTTTTTTTGAAAAATATCTTTCTTTTTAAATGAAGAAAACACGAATAATTATTTTTCGGTCACATCAGTTTCATTTAAGAAACGTTTTAAGAGATAAATTAAACTTTGTTTCACTGAAACAAAATAATAGCTTACAAATCGACACCCTGTCATTTAATTTAAGGTCAAAATCGCTTGCTGTGTGCGCAGGGGGTGGGGGGGGGTGGGAGAAAGAGACACCTGAATTAACAGCTAAAAACGTTTCAGTTATTTTTAGTTAATGGCAAGCAAGATTTAAAACAAAAATAAAAGTTGCTTCTCATCTTAAATAACTGCACAATTCATTTGCACTATTTCAGGACAAAGTCTGAGTTACAGGAGATATATATAGATTCTTGGAAAACAGCTGTTTTTTTGGAAGGAGAACTGACACACACTTATAAATACAGCAGCTCGTTTCATGCAGTGATGTAATGACAAGCTGGTTTAAACCTCGCTGCAAATCCTCGCAGCGTCTCCCAGTCACCTCCGTCTGGTTAGTTACCAGCTGACCAGCGCGGCAGTTTCAGCGTACAACCACAACCACAACAACCACCACCGCCGCAACACAACAACAGCTTGCACGTACGCAGCGCCTTTCACGTCGGAAAAGGACGTCCCAAGGCGCCGGACGGCTAAGGGTTTGCACCTGAGCTGGAGGTGTGGAGATTGGGTTTGTGGCTGTGCCAAGAGGTGTGTAGGTTCAAGACACTCCGGGTAGAAAGGGGCCTCGAGAGAAACTCCCATGCGTTTTCCTATGGCATTGCGGGATTATGCAGAACGGACGTGCAATGGCCAATTTGCGCACAGCGACGTCCCACAAACAGCCACAAAGTGAACAAATGATTTTACTTTGGGGTGGAGGGGGCGCAGCGGGGTGGGGTGGGTGGTGTGGGGGGGTGGGGGGGAGTTGTCGGCCAAGACACCAGGCAGAGAGAAACTCCCTTCTCTTTTCGCAATGCGTGGAATCCTGGGAATGCCGTTCGAGCTATTTATCAAACCACCTGTTTGTAAACCTCCCAACAAAACGGCCAAACAACGGCAGAACCCGTGTCCTCTGGTTTGCTAACTTCTCACACGCCATCTCATTAGAAGCCGAGGCATTTTAAGTAGCGGCTTTCTCGTTGTGATTGAAGGCAGGCTCGGAGGTATCCCAGCGATGTGCGGAATTGCAGCTGATTGGAATAAATTCCGTGCCCATTTTCACCCCGAACACCCTGCCCGCCCCTGTGATCCCGTCGGGCCTCCCGGCTTGTTCCTACGGCGCAAAGCATCAATGTTAGGACACCCGTCAACGGTTAGAGAAGCATTTCACCCCACATTTGCTCGTGCAGTAATCGTACATTATCCATCGGATATCACGCCTAGAACGTCGAAACATCTCAAAGCGGGTCACAGGGGATTGCTGTCAAGTGTAGTGACTGCGTTTTTATTAGGCGAACCCTGCAGCCAATTTGCACGCAGCTGGTGAGGTGAATGGCCAATTTATAATAGGAATAATAACAATAATAATCCTGGCATTTGACATAGCGCCTTATCAATTCTTCAAGGCGTCTCGAAGAAGGTTATCAACCGGAAAGCTCAGGAGAGTCACTAACTAACGGGAACACCTCAGGAAGTGATTCCCGGGGCAAGGAGCCAAGGGGTGCAACGGCATCCGTGGCAAACATGTGTCGACAAACCTGAAGACACGGGTGAGAGGTTCTGACAGTCAGCTGCTGACAGTAGATCACACGACGAGTGTTTGTGGAGATGTAGTGACAGTTGCAACGACAGTGGACGTATTAAATGCTCCAGCCCACAGATAGTGCCCACGACAGCTGCCTCCAGTCATTTGTCCTCTCTCCCCGGCAATCAATGTTTCGACAAGGACCGAGTATCAGACAGCTAGACACAAAGTGACCAAACTAGGAAAGAAACTGCGACGGTGATTGCTTTGCCAAGTGGGGCAGACAATAAGAGGTAGACATGAGGACATGACATGTGCATGGGGCTGCCTGGGAGGTAAACCGGACTGGACTAGATGGACCTCAGTCTTCTTTCGTCCAGCGACTCTTAAGTTCTGGTGCTCTAAAACGCGCCTGTGTAAAAATAAACTAGATCCCTGATCGAAAATAAATGAGTCAACTGTATGGGGACGGTCCTTTGGCTGGTCGGAGGTTTGGAGTCCATCTGTTTGTATTTAGGAATTACAGGAGTGGAATTTGCTTTTAAGGAAAAGATGGAAGGGAACTCTACCTCCTTTACCTCACTGACGTGTCTCAAAGCTTCCCAGATTAATTCATGCCAAATGCAGTGCTGTGCATTTGGAGGCATAACCGGTAGTCAGCCAATTTGCATTGGCCCATAAACAACAACAACAATAACTTGCACTGATATAGCGCCTCTCATGCAGGGTAGCATTCCAGAGAGCTTGCAAACGTGAGATGTTTTTGTTATTATTTATGTTGGAGAATTGTTGGTCAGGACATCAGGTAAAACTCCCATCTAATTTCCATTTAGAGCTCTGGGACCATCAAACTGGACCTTGGTCTATCATTTCAGTTTAGCCTAAGAATTTTATAGCAATAATAATAATCCTTGCATTTGATATAGCGCCTCATCACCTCTTCGAGACGTCTCAAAGCGCTTCGCAGAATATACCGTAAAGTGAATTGACTGTAATATTTTGTGGGCGAAACCTGGCAGCCAATTGCACACAAAAGGGTCCCGCAAACAGTCGTGGATTGAAGTGATCAGATTATTAAATGTCATAAGCACCAGAGAGCAAGCAGCCTCCATAGATAGGATTCACCACCCATTACAGTGCGTCCGTCTAAGTGAGGTCAACATCCATTTGTAGCTCAGGTTCCTGTTGCCAGTTCCTCAGCACCTGCCTCTCGATGTGACAGCACCATTGGTGTCCCACATCATCCAGTCATGTGCCCGAGACCTGGTGACCCGGAGGCCGGAGAGTAAACTTAGTAACTTGTCCTGTAACTCTAGTCGAGTCGTGTTGGTGGGACAGCTGGGGAGAGATCACAAGGACACGATGCAAGCCAGCTCTGTGGGTAGGTTTGACGACAGAGATAGGCAACGTGGGCAGCTTGAATCATGTGCCTTTGATTTATAGCGGCAATTCATACTGTAACTCAGCCTGGTTCAGTCAATAGCACTCTGGCCTGGGAGACAGAAGCATTGCGGCTTCGAGTTTTCATCAGGACTTTGAGTTTACAATCTAAGACCACTTTGCATTACGCACCTCAAGTCCAGTAAACCACACCCACCGCCCCCCACCCCACACTCCCCCCCTCAACGGCTTTTAATTATCTAATCCCATCCGTCTTTCTGATTACCCTTTGGAACTTCATCCCACAGTCCCTTCGCCTCCCTCCCTCCCTCCCTCCCTCGCCTCCTTCAAGGCCCATCTCAAGACCCTCCACTTCGACCGGACCTTTGATCACCCTCCTACCCCTACCCTTCCTGCCCTCCACCCCTCCTGATCCTAGCTCTCCAATCCCTGACTGCCCAGCACCTTGGGACGTCCTCCCAACGTGAAAGGAGCTATACAAATTTGTTGTTGTTGTTGTTGTCTGGCCGCCTGCCCCCTTCACAGCCATAGTAGATATGGAGCAAATTCACGGGACTGGGAGTGTGTGTGTGAGTGTGTGGTTTAACGGCTCTGTGACCCACATCTACATAGCAGTCCACAAACTCAATGTCAGGAACGGGTTAAATCAAATATTTTATCGGTGACGCTGGTTATTTTAAGGAGGCACCAAGAAAAAATCAATTATCTCATCTGGTGTGGAATGACCCGAGTCTATATATGTATGAAACCCTCAGCACATTGTTGCTGGGGAAATGGAGCTGCAGCCTAGACTCGGTCACCTCTACTAAACCACCGCAACGGATATTGGGCGATATGGGCCGCACAGTCACTGCACTTTGCCGTGAGTCCCGTGGAACCCTTCAAGACGACCTCCAATGTGCAAGGCATTATGTCAGATGGCCATCACTTCATTTAATTCTCTGTTACCCTTACTCCTCTGGTGTTTACCGAGCAGTAAGTCGGAACCCGGTTGTTAGTCAATTGGCGGATCGGATGGGACACCTTAGCCAATGGTACTATTCACTTTCATCGGGTGGGGGGTGGCGGGAGGGGGCAAAGGGTGGAGGAGGGAGGGGGGAGAGGATCTCCGGATAGTGTTCAGGAGCAGGAATTGTGCCAGTCTCAGGGGGTGCAGCGCTCAACATCTCACACGAAGCCTCTGACAAGGCCACGCTCCCCCCGGCGCCGCACTGGAGCATCAGCCTAGATTGTGAGCCCCAAAGTCCCCGATATGTGGGCTCGAACCCACCGTTGTTTCTCACCACCGACATGAATGGGAGAGCCTCCGAAACATCCCGATACGTCGCCCACCGCCACGCTAGCCGTGCCTCAGCACGGACACGCCCAGCGACGGCTACTTGGCACTCACAGAGAGCCGAGCAACAGTTTACAAACGGCAAACAAAAACGGCAAATTAGCCGGGGTCAAAAAGTAGGGCTTATGCCGTGTTCTGCTCCTGGCTTTCGAAGAGAAAAATAGAGTCGAGAGCTTGCAGCGCAGTGCCGTGCGGGAGCGAGCACCAGCACAGGTACCGCTCACAGCCTGCGTGCTGGTTCTCGCTCCCCCCTGCACCGGAGCTCTCTACTCTAATCCCATTCCAATGCCCTCTCCCTCGTTGTGTCCGTCCAATTTCTCCTCCGATGTTTCATTCCGAACTATTTCTGCCAGTTTAGTAATGAGACATTTATACGTATTAAGATCAACTCAATGAGATGTAGATGCCTGCTCTCCTGTGGTGAACAGCCAGCACTACACCCAAACCGTTTGCCTCTTGAATGCCGTGATAATTATCACGCCACATGCCCTATATTTTACCCCCTTGGGAATGGTTGTCAAGTGTAGTGACTGTGTATTTCTAGACAAACAGCCGTGAAGTGCACAACCTACTTTAACTGGGGAATTTAGGACAAAATATACAGTCAATTCACTTTACAGTATATTCCGTAATATACTTTACAGCACCAAGGCTTGGGATGTCCTCCCGATGTGAAAGGCACTATATAAATGTAATTTTGTAATTCTGCAAAGCTCTTTGAGACGTCTTGAAGACATGATAAGGCTGTATATCCAGTGCAAGGATTATTATTATTCTTCTTAATATTATCTTGGGGTGACCTGTCTGGCTTTTGAACAGCTGATGATAGATTCAAGGATGTTACTGGTTTTCATGTTTCAATTCCAACACAAACCTTCAAATTATATTCTTGTAACAAAGGAGGCCATTAGCAGGTGGGGAATGGGTACAAAGAACTGACTTCTCTAAGAGGTTGTTGGACAATATTGGGTTGCTCATTCCCAATCCAGCCGTCTTGTGATTCACTGTATATAATTGACGCTGTGGTACAAAGGTTACTAGGAGCTTTACATGTGAATTCAACCCAATTAAACATCAGCAACACAAGAGCTCACAGGCAAAGTGTGGCTGATGTTGGATGCAGCCAACATGCGAATGGGTTGTTAGTGAAAGGCATCATTAATAACCAGACTAACAGCCACATTTAATTACCAATTTCTATACCAATCAATTGCTAAGGTTACCGCTTTGAAAGGACCCTAGGCTGCAGGAACAGACCCACTCTAAAGGAACCTCGGTTGACATTTAGGGAAACCGTCCATTGCTACTGTCAATACCCCTTTGTCTCTCTGCACTGGTTGGATGAGGACTGAACGCTATTTCTTTTTAGAATTCGGGACAAAGGGAAATGGCTCCGTCCCTAAGAAAGGACCTCAGTCGCCCGTCCATTCAGAACCCACATCTCCCGCTAACAAACGAGGACACACTAGAACCTGGATCACTTTACCACCTGCTGCTTGTCGTGTGCAGTGACTGATTTGCAAGGCTCCATCTACTTAATATAATCATTGCGTCTTGTTACAGGGACGAGGAAGTTGCAAGGTCCCAGAGCGCCTCAAAGGCGATTGCTCTCAGGAACTGTGTTTGTGCGTTGCTGGAGAGCTGTGTTGGTGGAGCGCCGAATTACCCAGTCGCTCTGAGAGCCTGCCCTGCATGAGCGGCGCTCTATAAATGCAAGTTGTCGTCGTTGTGGCCTGGTCCAAGGCCCCGCCCGGCCTTCCCATCATCGCCAGTGGGGCCTTCAGCCTCTCTGCCCCCACCCTTTGGAACTCCATCCCTTCGTCTCGCTCCCAGACATCACCCCCAGACGTGGGGTCGACTTCCACATGTATGAGGTTGACACCCTACTCTACCTCTCTGCCTCCACCCTCAATTCCAGGACAACTGCTGTCCTCACAGATTACCTGCCGGGCATCGGGTCCTGGATGAGAGCCAACTTCCTGCAGTTGAATGTCAACAAGACAGAGGCGCTCCTGCTTGGCTCCCGTCAGCGCCCCCACACCTCGGCCGCTGACAGCATCTCCCCATCTTTTGCCCACCACCCACCGCCCACCCCCCTTGTTCCAGGCTTCGGTGCCCACCCGACCCCATAAAGCACTTTGAGAGCAAAGCACAACAGAGAAGCTTAACCTGTCATCGCTGGAGTCCTGAAACTGGATTAGTGTCTGATACACACATTCCATCACAGGGATTCCCAGGGACCTTGCATCAACCTCTAGAATATTAGCAAATTCTAGAATAACGGCACAGATTTTGAAGCTCTCGTTCTCTTTCCATCCCACTCTCTTCCATTCGATCTCGCACTGTTGCTCGCTCTCTTGCTCCCGCACCCCTCGCTCATTGCTCCCCCTCACCCCCTCTTTCTCTCGTGTGTTGGCGAACGGGTTAAAACCTCACTGTAACTATTCTGTAACTATTCTGGCTTCCGAGCGGTATGTTAAAACTGCTTGTCTCTCTCTCCCCTTCTCCCTCCCTCCCCACCTCACAGTACGACACACTGGCAATGATCAGAGCGAGACTGCCTGCAGTATATTATTATCTTAGGCTGATTTCCTCTCTCTCTCTCTCTCTCTGTTCGTTAATTACCACTTGCAACAAAGCAATCAAACTTCTTAATAACCGCTGCAGAAATGCTCACCCCTAACGGTGTGTACCAGAATCTATCTGAAGCACTTTGAGACGTCTCGAAGACACGATAAGGCGCTGTATCAAACGCGAGGATTATTATTGCAATAATAATTATAATTATTATTAATAATAATATTAGCAAATCAGCAAAGACACTCGTGTCCAACCGGTAGGTCAGCCAACATGTTGCGTTCGAGAACTTTCTTCAGGTTCGTCAGCCAGATCTCCACGTGTCAGACTTCTTCAGGAGGAGAGTAGGATTTGTCTGTCAATGAAAAAGCGAAACTCACATTAAAAGAACACTTTCCGAGTCCCTAAACGTTGATTTATCGCCAACTCCAGAAATGTTCAGTGTCGCAGGAAATGAGCGTTAAAAATAGCACAAAAAACAACACGAGTTAAAGGGGGTAACTTCATCGCTCCTACGCCTCTTCCACTTTCTTGGAGTTTCCCCCGAATTAAACCAGCGACCATCCGAGCAGAGGATCTATACTCTATCTCGCTCAGCGTCTGACTGCTGGGAAAACCTCATAATGTTTGTAATTATCAGCAAAGTGGGAGAGGAAAAGGCAAGGATTTTGAAACGCAAAACAGGAAGCATTTACCACTATACATCAGTGTATTAGATCTCAGTAGATCTTTTAAACCCATGAATCCTCGTCTTCGCTCTGTAGCTATCACATAAGATTCACCCCACAGTGTCTTCTCTGTTCCATTCACCCAATGGGACGATCTTTTAACGTTCTCCCTGAACAGGAAAGCTCTCTCTGTTCCTCTCCTGTCGAAGGGAAACTGTTAGCAGAAGATGAGAAGATCAAAAATAAAAGAGAGTCGAGAGGGGGAGGAAAAGATAATTGAGGAGTGGTCGGAATGGCAGAGTCAAGATAACAGCGTTCAAAATTATTTATTTTTATTGGAAACTGAGTTTTGAATAACGCCAGTGAAGTATTGAGATGTATTTTTTACACAACGGTAAATATATTAGTCACAGTCCATGAGACAGAAGAGTGGAGTTGGGAATTTTTCAGTACACAGCTAGAAACTGGGACTTTTGTTCTTCATAGTTTGCCACGAGAGCTTCCCTGTCTGAGTATTGACATCGTTACTAACCTGAGATTGCAGTCCAAGATGACGCTCTCGGAGGAGTGAACATCTTCCCAAGCAAATATGAAATGTAATCGGAAGCTGACCTCAAAGTTGTCCAGCGAAGCTACTTTTAGCCCCTGCTAAGCGAGTACGTTTGAGACAACCAGCCCCCATCTTACCTTATGAGATTAGATGGCCACCCTAACCCTAACCCTAGTGTTTTCGGTCATCTTTCCCCTCTCCTACCCCATCCTTGGGCACCCGAGGTCAAGCGCCTTGTGACATCCTCTCGACACAAAAGGCACCGTCTAAAAATGAACCAGGAGTGTGCTGTGTTGTTTTCTTGGGGTGTGAGAGACACGTGACACCTTGAGCTTTGTCCAGTGACATTGACTTTGTTGTTGTTGTATTTCTGGAGCTTTGCATTGTTACAGTACTACGTTGACCCTTTTTGATGAAAAGAATGTACAGTTCTTCCAATCATTTTTGATAAATAATTTCCCTGCCGTCCATAAAAAGTATGTTTCCTTGTGACTTGCTGACATACACGATGGCGGGTGTTTTTTTTTTCCTTTTGTGTCGAAACAGTGAAACCCAGTATTTTTTTCGGTTTCATTTTCGCTAAAACATGTCACGAGTAAAAGCACAGCCTGGCAGAAAGTTGCCAGTGATAGCAATAATATTGATAATAAGCCTTATCGCGTCATGAAGATAAAACAATTATAAAATAAGACGCCTCAAAGCGCTTCACAGAAGGCACTGCAAAGTGAATTACTGTGTGGGTGAAACGCGGTAGCCAATTGCGCACATCAGCGTCCCACAAACTGTCCGCAATTTTTTTATTGTTCCTCCCAGAAAGTGCCAATCAACTGACAACCAAGTTCTTTACTTACTGCTGGATAGACAGAGGCGTGTGGAGTAAGGAAACTTGCCCACGGTTTCGCCCTCTGCCTGGAATTGAACTCAGGTCTCTCACTTGCAAAGCGAGTGCTCTAACCACTGAGCTACAGGACTCCACATTTGGACTGTAATCGCAGGTTAATATTGGTGTCAATTCTCAGGAAGGGAAGCTCTCGGGGCAAACTACTAAGAATAAAATTCTAGCCACGTACTGGAAAGTTTTAGAGATTTCCCAACTCAACTTTTGACTCATGGATTGTGGCTAATTTATTTACTGTTGGATAAAAAATACATCCCAATATCCCCTGGCATTATTCAAAACTCAGTTTCCAATCAAACTAAATAATATTAAACACTGTTACCTTCCTCTGCTCCCCCCCACCCCCACCCCCAACCCCCAGTTAACGTTAAACATTGTCCCATAACGTAAATGGAACAGACAAGGCATTGTGGGGTGAATCTTACGTGATATCTACAGAGCGAAGACGAGAATTACTGGGGTTAAAGGATCTACTGAGATCTAATACACTGGTGTATGGTGTTAAACACTTCCTGTTTTGTGTTTCAGAATCCTTGTCTTTTCCTCTCCCGCTTTGCTGGTAACTATGAGCATCATGTGGTTTACCAGCAGTCAGACACTGAGCGAGACAAAGTATAAATCCTCTGCTTGGACCGTCAGGGGTTTAATTCAGGGGGGAAGCTCCACAAAAGTGGAAGAGGCACAGGAGTGGTGAAGATTTCCATCCCCAGGCTCGAGCTCCAAACACTGGCTGTGAGATCGCTCCGGGGTTGAAAGTTCCTGAGCCAAACTCTGGGCTGGAAGTTCCCGTTGGTTACAATGAAGATCCTGATTCTGGCTGCCATCGCCTCCCTGACTGAGGGGATTCCAGGCTATATCTGGGACACCAATTGGCAGGAGTGGAAAGCTAAGTTTGGTAATTTTGCTACTGAACTAACTAGAACATAGTGCCCCGGGAACTTTATCTGACCAGTAAGGGCATTAAGGAATAATACAGGACTTTACTGTAAAGTGCAGCGAATTTGTATTTTTGCGGCCAATTTGCCCACAGTCGTGAAGAGAGAGAGCGATACGTTTTCTAAAAGAAGGGGCGAGGGAAACGGGATTCAAAGCTCTGTCACGTTAAAGGAAGAGGAACAAACAACATGGGACAAACAGCCTCCCCTTAACTTGTGGGGAGGAGGGGGGGTGTTTTGTTGCTATTTTTAACGCTCATTTCTTGCGAGACTGAACATTTCTGGAGTTGGCGATAAATCAACGTTTAGGGACTCGGAAAGCCTTTTAAATCGGGGTTTCGCTTTTTCATTGACAGGCAAATCCTACTCTCCTTCTGAAGAAGTCCAACGCGTTGAGATCTGGCTGACGAACCTGAAGAAAGTTCTCGAACACAACATGTTGGCTGACCGGGGACTGACCACCTACCGGTTGGAAATGAATGCCTTTGCCGATTTGGTAAACGTTCTGCCTGGGTGTTTTGGGGGAGATGGGTGACGGAGGTGGGGTGGGAGCAGGGATGTAAATCAAGACGGATTTATCAGTGACCATATCAACGGAGCGTGTGATATGGTCAATATAAAATCTTTCACCTAATTTACGCACGACTCGTTCGAACCGACCGCTTTACAGTACCCTCTGTGAAGCGCTTTGAGATGCCTCAACGAAGTGATAAGGCGCTGTATCAAACCCCAGGATTACTCTTATTAATACTGTTATTCCACAGCCCCCCCCCCCCCCATCCCGTGCTCTGACACCCATCATCCCCCAACAGAAAACTCCAGCGATTCTCTATTTCCATTGCAAAGCGCTCTGGGATGCCACTCTCCGTGACGGGTGCTATTGTCGCTCAAGAGTTTATTTCATTTCACCAGGAAAACGAGGAGTACAGAAGGCTGGTCCTCGGGAAATGTTTGCGGAGATCCAATGTCACAAAGACAGCAGCTGCCACCGCTCCGAATCTCCAATCCCCGAGCCTCCCCAGTCAAGTGGACTGGAGAGACGAGGGCTATGTGACTCCTATCAAAGACCAGAGCTCTTGTGGTTCTTGCTGGGCTTTCAGTGCTGTAAGTGACGCTGCGAAGTTGGGGGGAGAGACGGGGAGAGGGTTATGGGGGGGTAGGGGGGGCACTAGTTGTTTTGATTGTGCAGTCCTGCAGCTCAGTGGTTAGTGCACTCGCCTCGCAAGCGAGAGACAACAACAACAACAACAAGATTCCATTTATAAAGCGCCTTTCACGTCAGGAGGACGTCCCAAGGCGCTGCACAGTTGGGTCATGACCCGAGCAGGGGGGGGGGAAATGGTCAGGGTGATGGAAGGGAGGGAGCAAGGAGGGGAGAAATGGTCAGGGTGAGGGGAGGGAAGGGAGGGAGCGAGGAGGGGAAGAGAGTCGAGAGGGGAGCTGAAGGCATGGTCAAAGAGAAAGGTTTTGAGACCGGCCTTGAAGGAGGAAAGGGAGGAAGCGGCGAAGGCACTGGGGATGGAGTTCCAGAGCCTGGGGGCTGAGAGGCTGAAGGCCCGACCACCGATGGTAGGGCGGTTGGGGCGGGGGACGTGGAGCAGACCAGAGCCAGAGGAACGGAGGGTACGGGCAGGTAGGTAGGGGGATAGTAGGTTGGAGAGGTAGGAGGGAGCGAGGCCGTGAATGGCCTTGTAGGTGAGGATGAGAATCTTGAAATCAAGACCTGGGTTCGATTCCCGAACTGGACGAAACGTTGGGCAAGTTTCCCTGCTCCACACACACCGCCTCCTGTTTACGCAGCAGTAAGTAAGAACCCGGTTGTTAGTCGATTGGCGGATCGCTTTTCCAGAGGTAATAATTCCTTCAAAGAATAACTAATAATAATTTGGTCACTCAAATCCACGGCTGTTTGTGGGGACGCTGCTGTGCGCAATTGGCTGCCGCGTTTCGCCCACAAAATACACAGTATATTCTGTGAAGCGCTCTGAGACGTCTCGAAGACGCGATAAGGCGCTATATCAAAAGCAAGGATCATTACAATTATTATTATTATTATTGCTGTGGGGAAGAGGACTCAGTTCCAAGTTGTATCCAAGCTCTCTGAGCTCTGACCCTGCCTGAAGGTTGCTATATAACTGCAAGTCGTCGCTGTATGATGTTCAGTCAAAACACCAATTTACTATTAACTTCAGGGGTCCAACTTGTTTTACTGATGGCCACAGAGCGCACAGATATTTCTCAGTAGGAAAAGTGCAATTGCTGAATTTGTAAAATCCGTTTGATGACGTGTGTGTTTTTGGACATGTTCGGCCTCACAGAAATAGAACCAGGCAACTTTGGATCGATCTATGGTTCCCAAAGTTTCCCTCTCTGTTTGTTGTCGACCGATCCACACAGAATGAATTGCTACCAACATCTCCATTATTGTAGTATGCGACTACCAACAGAAACAGGAGTAGCCCCCACCTTCCACCACCAACCCCACTCCCCACCCTCAAGCCCTCCTGACCCCAACAACTCCCAGCTCGGGTCCAAAAAACCCTGACCGACGCGAAGGTCGCTGTACAAGTGTAACTTGTTGTTGTTGTTATTGTTGTTGTGGGCTATGCAGCCCCTCGAGCCTGTTCCGCCATTTTGTAAGATCACGGCTGACCTGTACCTCAAGTCCAGTCCAAGTCGAACTTGACGGAACTTGGTCTTTTTTTGTCACAACAATTCCTGTTAATGTGGCGGCCGTGTGTGTGTGCGTGTGGGTGTGTGTGCGTGTGGGTGCGTGTGCGTGTGTGTGTGCGTGTGTGTGTTTGCCCTCACAGACGGGGGCTATGGAGGGTCAGCACTGCAGAAACACTGGGGTCCTGGTCTCTCTCAGTGAGCAGCAGCTCGTGGACTGCTCCGGTAGTTATGGAAATGAAGGTTGCAACGGGGGGCTCATGGACTACGCGTTTCAGTATGTCATAGACAACGGCGGGATTGACACCGAAGCTTCCTATCCGTACGAAGCCCAGGTAAGCGCCCAGCGAGCCTTCCCAATCCCGGGCCAAGCACATCCCGTTCAACGTCGACGTCTGCGCACGCACGGCCTCAGCTCCCAGCCGTTTCCCTTCCAGTTCCACGCGCACGGGCGGACATGTTTTTTTTCTCCCCCGCCCCCACCCACCCCGACCCTAATCTTTCAGATACAATCGTGAGGAAAAACCGTCTCGGATCGCAAGCCACGATTCCAAACACGCTGAATATCCGCAGCTCCGACCTCAACCTGCCGGGAATTCGAGGGACGTTCCTCGCCCGTTAGGGAATAGAAACTGCGCGTTTTAAACCTCTCCCTCCAAAAGTGTTGAGTAAGCGGGGGAAAGCGTGTTGGGTTGGGGAAGAGCGGTTGGAAGCGACAGACGGCAACTTGAGACATCTCAATGGCGAGATAAGGCGCTGCATCAAATGCAAATGTTATTATTATTATTATTATTATTATTATTCCGACGCGAACGCAATCTGGGTGAAGCTGTGAGCCGTTGGGAGTGACTGGCTTGTGTCTGTGGTCCTCAGGATGAACAGTGCAGGTCCTGGGGAGGAAGGGTTGGGGCAACCTTCTCTCAATTCATCAACCTCCCGGCCGGGAGCGAGGCTGATCTACAATCCGCCGCCGCGTCCGTCGGCCCAATCTCCATCGCCATTGACGCAAGCCACGGATCGTTCCAGTTTTACTCCTCAGGTAACCAGCGGATTAGGGAGTCATTTACCTCTGCGACCTGCTTAACTCCCCCAATCCACTACCCGTCGCCTACTCCCCCGCCCGACGTTGTAAAAGACCTCGATCAGGTCCCCCATCAATCCTCCTGTGACAAGTGAGCCCTTGTTAAACATGTCCGCAGGAATCTACAACGAGCCCGATTGCAGCAGTACCGAGCTGGATCACGGCGTTCTAGTTGTGGGCTACGGATCTCTGTATGGAGAGGATTACTGGCTGGTTAAGAACAGGTACAGGAGTTTACTAGATTCCAAATCACATCCCCACCGTCCACACTAGGTCAGCAAGACTGTAACAGTAATAATAAGCCTTACATTGGCTTTCACGCCAGGGGGAACATCTCAAAGCCCCTCACAGGATACACTGCAACCGTATATGCTTTTGGGGGGGGTGAACGCAGCAGTCGATTTGCACACGGCCATTGAGTGTCCCTCAAACAGCGAGCGAAGCGAGTGAGCGATTTTTGTCACCTGGGGGAGTGTCAGCCAGGACACCGGGAGACTGAGAGAGAGAGAGAGAGAGAAACTCCCTTCTCTTTTCAAACAGGGCCGTGGGGGGAGTCTTTATCGTCCGCCTGGACAGGGCGCAGACGGGGAGCTCGGTTTAACGTCTCGTTTGAAGCGATGGTGCCCCTGACAATGCGGCAATCCTCCCCCCCCTGCCCTCTCCCCACCCCCCCCCCAGTGCTGAGCTGGAGTCTCAGCCTAGACTGTACGAGTTCTAAGTCCTGACCTGGGAGGCGAGACGGCTGTTGACTGAGCCACACAGTCAAGACGTGTTTCTCCTTTCTCTTGTTTCCATTCAGTTGGGGGATCGAATGGGGCGATGATGGATACATCTACATGTCACGGAACCGGGGGAATCAATGCGGCGTTGCAACCGCTGCCAGTTACCCCCTGGTCTAATTGGGAACCGGGATTGTTCGGTACATTCCCCGAGCAAGATGGGGCCTGGGGTTCCCGGTCAGCGATCCCCTTCTCCCTTCCCCCTGTCTCCCCCCCCACCCCCACTCCCACTCCTGCTCCTACTCCCTCCCCCGGGGAAAACACCTCCCGTTCTCCAACTCCGAGCTCCTAAAACCACATCCTCGGACACACAAAACCCACATTTGCTGGATATCCCACCGTGCGAGAAAGCATTATTAAACAGGCGACGTGCAATAACCTTCCGTGGTGCTAAGCGTGTGTGCATGCATCACGAGTGGCTGTGACGTCACGTGTCCACATACTAATCCCGGACGTCTCTGAGCAGCTGCCTGTGCACATAACAATAATAAATTCTCAGTATTCGCTCAGCCTTTGTGACCGACCGTCATTTACGTGGATCGAACAGGCTGAGAGGAACGAGCTGAGATCTGTCGTGGATATTTTAAGAGCGTTCCTGTGTTAGGGTGGTGGGGGGGGGGTGTGGTGGTGGTGTTGGTGCGGTGGGGAGAGGGGGTTCTTTGTGTGTTATGTGTTGCCGAGCGTGCTAGTTCGTCACATGTTAAACGTTACCACTAAATAGTGGCGTCCTTTTCGTCTCGTTTCGAGGCTGAGACTTGGGTGGAATTCCGGCGACTCTGCAATCCCAAGACTACGATAAATAATAATTGGGTCACTTCAATCCACGGCTGTTTGCGGGGACGCTGCTGTGCGCAATTGGCTGCCGCGTTTCGCCCACAAATCTACCGTCGATTCGCTTTACAGTATATTCTGCGAAGCGCTTCGAGACGTCTCGAAGACGTGACAAGGCACTTTGTCAAATGCCGGGATTATTATTATTATTTAAGACGTGTGAGCCCCAATCACAGACCCTCTGGCCGACCCCCGGTTTATGCCTCCGTCGCTCTGACCCTCTCACAGGCTCTCGCACCCGCCTCAATCGTAATCCTCTCTAGTCTCGTCCTCGCATTGTCCGTAAAATCCACATGCATTGCCTCTGCGGTCACCGCTGTCTGAGCAAACCCAATCCAACAGTGCCACCTGCAGTAAAGTGTACGTAATAATAATCCTCGCGTTTGATACAGAGCCTTATCGCGTCTTCGAGACGTCTCAAATAATAATAATAATAATAATAATCCTTGCATTTGATATAGCGCTTTTTCACGTCGGGAGGACGTCCCAAAGCGCTTCACAGGACACACTGTGAAGTGTCGTGACTGCGTTTTTGCGGGTGAAACGCGGCAGCCAACTGCGCACAGCGGTGTATCTGGTGGATTGTCGGTCAGGACACGGAGGGGGGGCGGCGGGGGTGTGGGGGGTGGGTGGGGGGGGGAGTAAGACTCCTTCCTTCCAAAAGCGTCACAAGATCTTTAACATCCGCGGCAACGTCCCCCTGACAACGCAGTACTTGTCCCCCTCCCCCAGCATTGTATCCCCAGAACGCCAGCCTCGTCTAGGAGCTCAGAGACCCTCACCTGGTTGGGGTGGGGTAAGGAGGGGAGGGGAGGTGGTGGGTGGGTGGGTGGGGGGGGAAGAGAGACCTAAACCACAACCTCCTCCTGACCCAGGGGCGAGGGAGCAAATGACCGAGCGATCAGATAGATACACATCGTTAAGAGCCGAGCATTTCTGCAGCGGTTATTAAGAAGTTTGATTGCTTTGTTGCAAGTGGTAATTAACGAACAGAGAGAGAGAGAGAGAGAGAGAGGAAATCAGCCTAAGATAATAATATGTTAGCGGGCATCGTACAGACAGTCTCGCTCTGATCACTGCCAGTGTGCCGCACTGTGAGGTGGGGAGGGAGGGAGAAGGGGAGGGGGGGGAGAGGCAAACAGTTTTAACATACTGCTCGGAAGCCGGAATAGTTACAGTGAGGTTTTAACCCGTTCGCCAACGCACGAGAGAAAGAGGGGGTGAGGGGGAGCAACGAGCGAGAAACACAGTTAATCATCACCAGGGGGCGATGCCCTACACTGGCGAGGAGAAGGGGATGGGGTGGGGGGGTGTGGGGGGGGTAGAGGTTGATGCAAGGTCACTGGGAATCACTGATGGAATGTGTGTACCAGACACTAATCCAGACACGGGACTCGAGCGGTGACAGGTTAAGCTTCGCTGTCGTGCTTTGTCTCAAACATCTCGGGGG
This sequence comes from Callorhinchus milii, assembly GCF_018977255.1. Taxonomy (NCBI): domain Eukaryota; kingdom Metazoa; phylum Chordata; class Chondrichthyes; order Chimaeriformes; family Callorhinchidae; genus Callorhinchus; species Callorhinchus milii. The sequence goes on from NW_024704751.1 coordinate 13,899,251, forward strand.
GTTGGATGGGCACCCAAGCCTGGGGCGGCGGGGGTGCGGGCGGGTGGGGAGGGGGAAAGGGGTGGGTGGTGGTGGGGGGGGGGGGGGGGGGCGTAGGCGGGGCAGAGCCGTGGGGGTGGAGAGGGGAAAATAACCGAAAGCGTGGGTCAAAGAGGTGCAATGAACATGACATCCTCGTCTCTGAATAGATCGTCTTCAAGTTCAACTCCCCCCCCCTCGCATATAAATCCCTCCCCCCCTGGCACCTGGCAACTCCCTATCCCCCTGATAATCTGCTTGGGTTCCACTTCTCTGCTCACCCCCCTTACTCCCCCCCCCCCCCACCTCTCTCCCCCGCACTGAACCATCAGCCTGGGGCGGGAGCTCAGTGCGGGGGTTGAAGAAAAAGTAATCAAAATAAATAGTTTTTTTAATATATTATTTGACTGGTTCGGTTCATTGTAAAAACCTTCTCATGTGCTGTTAGATCCGATCAGTAATCGGCACTACACTGGGGTCTGAGCACATCAAAGGACTCTGTAATATAATATGCCCCAACCCCCCCCCCCCACCCCACCAAAGCCCCCGCAACCAACTAATGGCCAACATAATGACTCCTAATCTTAAAATGCGCGTGTGTCTCTATATGTATCGTTGTGTCACTGTGTCTGTGCGTGTGTGTGTGTGCATGTCTGTCCCTATGTCTCTATGTGTGTGTCTCTGTTTGTGTGTGGATATGTACGCGAATGCAAGGATTATTATTATAATATGTGTGACTGTGGGTGTGTGTCTTTGTGTGTTTGTCTATGTGTGTGTCTCTGTGTGTGTGTGTGTTTGTCTGTGCGAGTACAAGTATATGTGTGTGTTTGTCTGTGTGTGTTTGTCTGTGTGTCTCTGTGTGAGTACAAATATATGTGTGTGTTTGTCTGTGTGTGTTTGTCTGTGTGTCTCTGTGAGTACAAATATATGTGTGTGTTTGTCTGTGTGTCTCTGTGTGAGTACAAATATATGTGTGTGTTTGTCTGTGTGTCTCTGTGTGAGTACAAATATATGTGTGTGTTTGTCTGTGCGTGTTTGTCTGTGTGTCTCTGTGTGAGTACAAGTATATGTGTGTGTTTGTCTGCGCATGTTTGTCTGCGTGTGTTTCTGTGTGTTTGTGCTTGCTGAGTGCTTGCTGAGTGACTCCTCTCCTGTCTCTCAGACCCTCTTCCTCTATCACAGCCGTTGTCACAGCCTCGTGTGTGTCAGTGTTTGGCGGCTGATGAGGAGCTATTGTCCCCTGAACTCCAGCATTTGTCAATGTCAGTGGCTCTGGGTGATGGATGGCCCGTGAGCATCGGAGGCCGTGTTCAGCTGCCATCTCTAGATTTACTCACTGCCAGTCCATTGCCGCGGGTCACTGTCAGTAACGCGGACTGTGCATGAGCTTACCCACATAGCGACGCGCTCACATTGGTATCACATTGAGGGTGGGGGGGGTTGGGGGGGAGGCAGGGGGTGAGGTATGGTTGAGGCAGATTCATAACTCGCAGATCCCTGCAATTAGCGTAGTGTTTAGAGCTCTCACCTCGCAAGCGAGAGGATCCGGGTTTGATTCCCCGGGCAGGGCGAGACCTTGGGCAAGCTTCCTCACTCCACGCTCACGCCTCCGTTTGCCCAGTAGTAAGTCGGAACCCGGCTGTTAGTTAGGAATGACGGATCGCTTTCCCAGGGGGGTAATAATTCCGTTGAAAAAAAACATAATAATTTGGTCACTCAATCCACGCCTGTATGTGGGACACTGCTGTGCGCAATCGACTGCCCTGCTTCGCTCACAGTATATACAGCCGCCGCAGTATATTCTGTGAAGCGCTTTGAGACGCCTCGAAGATGTGATAAGGCGCCACATCAAAGCGCGAGGATTATTATTATTATTATTTATTAGTATATTATGCTGTGAAGCGCTTTGAGACGTCCTCCTGAAGCGAAAGACAAATGGAAGCATCATTACCAATAATAAAGTCTCCGGTTTTAAAGGGGTACGTCTCGATTCTCTCAGACAGTGAGGCTTTGATACAATTAATGTCTTACACGCTTTCTATTCAGAAACAATGCTACAGAGAGAGAGAGAGAGAGAGAGACAGCATTACTCCATTTTTATGGAATTACTACAATGGGAGGGAGATAGTGGGCCCACGCGCACACACTCACACGCGCGCACACTCACATGCACACACGCACGCGCACGCGCGCACACACACACTCACATGCACACACACACACGCACGCACACACACACACACTCACATGCACACACACGCACGCACGCGCGCAAAAAGACAATGAAAAGAAAGACACAGAGATAACAAAAGCTGCGGGGAATTAGTCTATACAGAATACAGCTGACATGAGCTGATTTCGTCATGAGTCTTATGATAATTTACACAACAGATTATGAGAGATTTACTGGGCGGGGGGGGGGGGCGGGGGGGCGGTGGGGGAGATGGGGGAAACACGAACATTAACTAAAAGCAAAGTACTGGATTAACCCTTGATGTTCTTCCCTTCTGCAATAAGCGCCAGACATTTGCCTTGAGGTGGATAGATTTTTGGTTAGGTCAGGGTGTCAAGGTACGTGGGGTAATTGGTGTAAGGGTTACAGATCATTGCAAACCAGGCTCGAGGGGCTGAATGACCTGCTCTTTTTTTTCCTGTGTTTCCAATCGTTGGTGGGACTGAGGCAAGTCGTGTTAACGGCATGTTAACACGTTAGCCGCACGTCAGTAACATGCACGCTGCCGTGGATCATTGAACAGCGAGCACAGTGACCCGTCTGAATATAAAAGGCGGGGGCGGGCGGGAGGGGCGAGGCGATGGCATGGGGTTGGGAGTGCGGGGGAAATGAGGGGGTGAGCGATACACACATCAGGGCTCTTGAACTCCCTGCCCGAATCAGTGGGAAGCTATCCGCGCCCTCGCAGTAATTTAATTAGCTCGCTGTACGAGAGGCCAAAGATAATTAGGTAATTAGCATTCGGGTTAAAAAGATTAAAACTTCTTTGAGGCAATTGACTTCCACTGAATTAATTCTTTCTCTCTCTCTCTCTCTCGCCCGCTTAATCTGGAAGCTGGTTATTTAATTGCAGAGATCCACCAGTCACTTTGCGATGAGTGTTCTTACCCTACTCAGGCTCCAACACTGAGCTGGGCTCTGAATCCAATTATTATTAATAATAATAATAATAATCCTTGCCGTTGAAGCAACGCGCATCATAGAATATACTGTAAAGTGGAGTGACTGTGTACTTTGTGCGTTAAATTATTCCAGTCGACTCAGGTCCATTCGGATCTGTGTTAACACAACACCAACCTGTACCAGTCCCTCCGCTCGGCGGGCGGGCACTGGCCTATTTGCTCCATGTCCCCCGTCCTGCCCGCTCCATCATCGGACCTTCAGCCTTTCTGCCCTCGCCCTCTGGAATCCAGCTCGGAGCCCCTGCTCCTTGCTCCCTCCCTTGAGTCCTTCAAGGCCCACCTCAAGACTTTCCTCTATGATCGTGCTTTCAGCCACCGCCACCCCCACTTTATCCTCCACCCCTCTTGACTCCAACCCCCCCCCCCCAGCTCGGGTGCAAACCCTTAACGTCCTCCCGACGTGAAATGCGCCGTGGAAAGCGTTGTTATTGTTGTTGGCGTTGTGGTTTGGTTACAGGAGGCCACATAGTCACAGCCAACGCAGCCAGTAAGTAACGTGGTAAGATTTTGTTTTGCAGTGAGGAGCGAGATCGAGAGGCGACTGACTGGTAGGGAAGCGGGGAAGACAATCAGGTGCCAAAAAGAGTGAGATCAAGGCCTGCAGATGGCAGCGTCGCAACTTCACGCACCGACACGGTCTCTAAACTCTCCTCCCAAGCTATTAACTTCTATTTTGTGGGCGAAACGCGGCAACCAATTGCGCACAGCAGAGTCCCACAAGCAGTCGTGGATGGAGTGGTGGGAGTGGGGGGGGTTGGCGGGGAGGGAATCATTAACCCCCCCCACCCCCCACCCCGCCGGAAAGCGATCCGCCAATCGACGAAGATAAGTGTCGATGAGGAACGTCTCAGAGGATCACTGTAATAAGGAACCCGCAGGCAAACAGGGAGCTTAGTGCGTGACCCGCCACATCCCACAAATGAGGCAGATTTGTAAGGGTAACAGGAATTCTCTGACATGCCTCAGTCTGTGCGGGAAGCTCCAACACGGAGTCTAACAATAGCACAGGAATTAGAGACTGTTGGCCCTCGCTGTGTGGTTGTCATTGGCGACAACGATTCAGCAAAACCTTGAACTTTTCAACAGAGATCATCGCCCTTTGAAGCCAACGCCATGTGGACGCAGCTTTAATTATATTCCACGCAGACCTCTGCTAAGCTTCGACAGGGATAACCTGTGTTATTGATTTAGCCCTTTAGCTATCTGTGAGTTTGGATCTTGTAGTAACTGCACATCATCTCCAGAGATTGCTGAAACCCTGATCCCTCTCGCACGCTGCTAATACCAACCAGGCTGGATTGAAAGGCCGTCTGTCTGGGCGGGTTTTCAAAGCGTTAAGTGTCTATTTTTGTCCCTTTTTTTATCCTAATGATAATAATATTAATAATAATCCTTGAATTTGACATCCTTGCACCTTATCACATCGTTGAGACGTCTCAAAGCGCTTCACCCGAACATATTGTAAAGTGTATTTGTGGTCGAAACGCGGCAGCCGATTGCGCACAGCCATTGCTCACTGCAGTCAATGGAACACAGAGCGATTTCCCCAGTAAACCAATTGCTCAGCTATTTTCTTACACCGAACATGACATTTGTTGTTAGCCCGTGGCGGATTTTCACTCCACATTCCTGCGTACGGTATCACTGGGGATATCGTTTAGCGTCTGTTAGGTCGAGTGTTTCATCAGCACGCGGGATAAAGTAAAATCTAATTGGAACCAAAATTAGGTTAAGGTGCCAAACGGAGATGAAGCGGTGTGAGAGAGAGAGAGAGAGAGAGAGAGATAGGGAGAGAAAAGAGAGAAAATCAAGGGCAAACCATCTAGTGAGCTAGCCCAGCCTTAGTCCCAACCCCAACCCAGCTCTAGACCCCAGCCCCAACCCCAGGCCCCATCCCCCAACCATTATCTGGAAGGAGAGAGAGAGAAATTCACTCAATCAGAGGAACACTCCCGGAAGCCAGGCAGGAAAAGAAGAAAATCTTTTGAAACCAAGAAATAAATTTCATTTTCGAGAAGTGAGCGATTAACGTATCCGTGCAAACACCCCCCCATCCTCCGAAATTTCCTGGTGCAAATTAGCACGACTAACACTTTACCCCACCGGCCCCAAGAGAATTCGCTGGGCATTTATTTTGATGTGAAACGCTTTGAGGAGAATGAAACAAGTGTTTACATTTCCTATCTTTGGCTCATGCTGTCTTCATGCTGAAGATTAATCTGTGTTCTGTGTTGAGGAGCGAGTGTGTGTGAATCTCCCATCAGGGGGCTTATCCTGTTTATTTAAGCGTCTCCATATTTTAATTAAGAGTTAAAGTAAAAGAATCTAACTTTTACCCACACAGGGTGAAGGGCCGGGCTCATCAATATGCCAAACGTTCAATAAATCCGAATTAATTTGTACCTGCAAATGAGATTAATTGGAGAATCAACACTCTCCTTTAACTCGAGCTTTCCTTCATTAAAAAAGCTTTTATTTTGCCACGTTAAAGTAAAACACACGTTGCTGAAAATACGACTGAATTCGACACGTTTTTTTNCCTAACGCAATTAACCCAATAATGCAGCTTTTACCTTAAAACTACACAGTCACTACGCTGCCACATTTTGCCCATAAAATACACTTTACCGTATATCCCGTGAGGCGCTTCGAGTCATCTCCATGATAGCACATTTTCTATCGAAGAAATCGCTTAACAATCAGACCTCAATTAGACCTCAAAATAGCTATCACCAAAATAGCAGTTCAAGGGGATTAAAAAAAAGCATTGGCTGGAATTTGGTTCCTAAAAAGGCTGGCATTCAGCAACGAGAGGGTTAATGTCGCAGAGGCTGATCCCAGGGAAGAATTTTTTCAATTTCTAGTCAGTCCCTTTAATGTAATATCAGCCGAACAGCCACGTCTGCGCTCAGGGCTTGATTTAGGAGCAAGACTGCAGGTAATCAGATCATTACAATAAAACTTAAATAACATTTTCGAAAGATGAATGAGTCAGGTTTGAAATAATTATAACCCGTTCAAACAGAGGGAAACGGGACTCCGATTTGATTACTGACCACTTCACTGCACACTCGATGCAACCGTCGAGCTTTGTGTAAACTTCTGCTGCTTTTGCTTAGGAACATAACAACACAGGAGGAGGCCATTCAGCCCCCCACCCCCCCCCCCACCCCCACCCCCGAGCCTGTTCCGTCATTCTATTAGATCATGGCTGATCTGTACCTCAACTCCAATTTCCTGGGGGCTGGGGGACGAATGAGAAGTGATCGAAGACTCGGGCGAAGAGGAGAGTCTTCAGGTATAATCTGAAGGTGGGAAAACAGTGGGGGGGGGGGGGGGGTGGGCGGTCAGTGGGGGCACGAGTGGGATGGAGGCAGGGAGTTCCAGAGGGTCGGCCAAAGACAAGGAGAACATCAACAGGGGGATTGGTCACTGCTGTTTTGGAAGCGAGTGCAGATGTAGACAAACATAGCAAGAATCGGCAAGATGTGGGGTGGCGGGGGGTGGGGGGTGGAGGGCGGGGCGGGGCAGGGCAGGGCGAGGGGGAAACTTAGCTATAACATAGGAATTCTTAAACTCATTCTGCCTTAACTTCGCATCCAATGTCCAGTCTGATTGGTGAGCCGCACACAAGGCTCTGGAATTTGCTCCACTCGGGTTACAAGGTAAGCGTTGCGTGTAAACAGACCAGACGGGATGAGGCTTGTTGTGGTGGATGAAGCCTGATGGAGAGAGTTGAAGGGGCTGAAAGGGGGCGGGGGGCAGAAAGTCGGGGGGGTGGGGGCGGCGAAGGGAGAATCTCAGAGCGTGCGTTGGGGTAACTGCTGCAGTTTAACTGTAAGGCTTGCCACTGCAAGTTCAAAGTCCCCCAAATGGGGTACGAATCCACAAACATCTGACCCAGAGCTGCGAGTGACCGAGCCAGACTGACACTCGTTGGATATCTTACTATTCTCCTCTACTCTTTAATCTTTCTCTCGCTGGGTCTGAACACCTCATTACAGTCAACACTACTTGAGCAGTGCTCTCTCTCTCTCTCGTGATCTTCCGTAAATGCTTTCAAGCCTTTTCATTACAACAACAACCAAATCAGTTTTCAGTACAGAACACAGTTAATTTCCCTTTCTATAAATACAATTTGTGGCTTTTCCGGAGAGTCAATTTGACTGCACTTACTGTCAATTTGTGCGCCTCCTCTCGCCATTTACTGAAGCGTTTATATAAATAGAAATAAATAAATCAAACACAACATTTTCATAACGTCCACCAATATTGAAAACGCATCAAACCTCAAACCTCCTCAACGTTTGTAAAGAGGCAATACAGTCCGGGCTGACACTCCAGTGCAGTGTTGGGGGAGCTTTGCTCTGACAGAGGTGCCATCATTCGAAGGAGGTGTCAAACCAAACTCCCCATCCGTGCCCTGTTCAGGTTAAAGAAGCGCTGTGAAGCGCTCTGAGACGCCGTCCGGCGTGGAGGGCGCTATAAAAATCCATGTTGTTGTTGTTAAAGATCTTTGCTGCGCTATTGGAAAACAGAAGGAAGTTTCTTTCCCAGTTTCAGTCGTGCACTTCAAGGCTGTTTTACAGGGATGTCGCTGTGCGCAAATTGCCTGCCGCCTTCGTCTACAAAACATACAGTCACTTCACTTTACAGTAAAACCCTGTGAAGCACTCTGTGAAACACCCCCACCCCACTCTCGACCCGAAAGCCGCTGCATCAAATGTAAAGATTCTAATTATTACTTTTTATTATGATTATTATTAAGAATGCAGACGCACCTTATTTTGCGTTGGTTAAGGGGCAGATGGTGATCAAATGTCACTGGACTTCATGTCCGTAACAGAGGAGAACACTGAACTGAGTCAATACTGGGAGTCAGACTCGATCTGTCTGTAGCAACAACAACTTGCATTCATATAGCGCCCTTCATTTGGGTCTCAAAGCACTGAGCCGGTGAGGTGGGGGGAAGGGAGGAGGTAACCCTAAGCACGGTCGAAGAGGAAGGTGTCCAGTTGCGATCTAATAGAGGGGAAGGTGGGGGCAAGGTGGAGGGTTTGGGAGAGAGAGTTCCAAAGCTTCGGGGCGTAGTGGCTGAAAGCCCGGCCGCCGATGGTGGAGCGGAGGGGACGAGGGACAAGCAAGAGGTCAGAGCCAGCCGACCGGAGGCAATGGGTGAGTGGAGTGGAGAGTAAACAGGTCAGAGATGAAGGGCTTTGTAGCCGAGTGAGAGGGTTTTGAAATAACAGAGCAAACACCAAATCTCATTGTGCCAACAGCGATCACGTTATAACAAGGGGTTCTCCAGTTCTTGCGAAATAAATTTGCTTTCACCGCAATCTACATTTGCTGTCAATGGATATTTCCCCATCTCCTTGAGTAAAGCCTGCTCTACAAAAGGAGTGCGCAGTTCATTTCCAGAATGCCCGGCACATTTATATTACATTACTGAGTGAGAGAGGTGCTGTTTGCCAGACGTGTTAATGGAACATACGTTGGTTTGGAGAGACTCGGGTTGGTTAATGATGCGCAAGCGGTGGCAGTTTTTAACTGTAATGGAATCACGATGTGTTTAGGATGTCGTGCGCCTCACAATAGCAACAAGAAATTACATTTGTATAGCGCCTTTCACCTCGGGAGGACCCTCCCAAGGCGCCAGGACAAATATAGTCACTGCGCTTTTCAACGCGATTAAAAAATGTGATCTCTCTCCTTCTCCTCCTCTCTCTCACACCCCTTCCTTCCACAGGTCAGTAATGCCACAACCCTGTCCCTATCTCAGCCTAGGGACACCATACAGTAAGGAGGAGCGTGTGTGTGTGTGTTTGTAAAACCCAGAGCTTGGCATCATCCAAGGACCAGGATTCTAATCCACTCGGATACTTGGAGCTCAATGCCTGGAGCTCGGGTTCGGAGCAACAAGTAGATTTGTGCTGTGAAAGTCACACAGTAACACAATGACTCTGAGTGTGTGTTCGACTCTTATAAAACTGATCTCATCATCCGCACTGACTGACCAGTTTGAAGAGGGTGCGAGACATCATAATAATAGTAATAATCCTCGCATTTGATATAGCGCCTTATCACGTCTTCGAGACGCCTCAAAGGCGCCTCAGAGAATGCACCGTAAAGTGGAGTGACTGTGTATTTCGTTGGCAAAACGTGGCAGCCGATCGCACACAAACAGTTGCTTCTCCATTCATAAAGCTTCTCTAACTAACCAGAAACTCTCTTCCTCAGCTACAAAAAGGCAAGTGGATCAGACCCATTAGCTAGGACACGGCCCGGAGGAATTTAAACCATTCCCCGTCTGTCTAATTGAACCTATTAAAGGAAAAACCCATCAGCTGGACGATTATTATCCTTTAAAGAAAGGAGAAGAGCTCCCTCAAGGCAGGCTGGATTGACTATGATAGCTACTCTCCATTTTCAGTTAGTAAACCCCGTTATGACTGACTGACAAAAATATCCATGAATTCTTCGCCCCAGCATAGCAGGGAACACTTCCAACACGCTAACACTTCCAACGCGCTAACGCTTCCCACACGCTCACATGCCAATACACCAACACACTAAAATAACAGAGGCAACAAATTCCATCTAGGCTTAGCCTCTTGACCCACGGCACCTCCGAGAATGCAACACCACCCCCCAGCGCTGCATTGGAGCATCAGTTTAGACTACGTGATTCCAAATCCCCAACGTTGAGGGCTAGAATTTACGACATTCTGACTCCGAGGCGAGAGCGTTAGCCACTGAGCCAGGCTGACATAAATTTTACACTCTGTGTGACACTTTCACAAGTGTGCGAGGGGTGGGCAGTGCGTCTGGCAGAGAGGTAACAAGATATTTGCTTCTTTTGTTCGTTCGGGAAGTCTCAGACCTCAGAGTATTTGAGAATGACACATCGTCTCAGACGCCAGCCGGTACCATTTGCGACCAGTTGTCACATGAATCATACTGGAGGACACAAAAGAGAATAAATTTACCCTGGCAGCATCTGTCATGATTTACCTACAAATAGAGACCCAGTCCAGTCAAATTGTCTGTGGCCTGAGGGACGGTGGCAGATGGGTTGAGGCGGTGGGGCCGAAGGCTGGGTTAACGCTGCTATTTATTGGCCATTCTCACTGGGGAATGGGATGCTGAGGATTAAACTGCTAGAGATCAAGGCCAGTCGCATCAAACTAGAGCACAGCAATCATATGTCAACAGTCGTCCGTCCGTCCCAGGGAGAGCAGCTGGCACCCACGCAAGCCTTTTAACCCTTAACCCTTCCCTTAACCCTTTGTGTGTCCCCATCATCATCACCACCACCACCATCACCCCGCCCTCGCCAGTCAAGGCAACGCAGGGTTAAAAACCGACGTGGCTGGATGGTCCCATATTCTCTCTCTCTCTCTCGAATGAATGAAATAACGGATGTACACGGAGAGCTTAATGGGTAACATGCCCTTGCCTGACTGACCTTCCTGCACAATTGCAGGACATTTCTGCGCACAAATTGGCTTCCAGTGCGCGCGCGAGCGGGAAGGAAAATCCAGACGTGTGATGTGCTAGTGAGGGTGATCACGGTCGATCGATTGCTTGGGGAGGGGGGACCAGTGAGTCAGGAAAAGGATAGAGAGATAGAAAGTTTTCACTGTTCAGTTCATCAACGCTCAATGAATTGCTCTTTGTGCTGTAGCTCTCAATAGTGACAGTGGACTCACACAGGGAATTGTGATGAGATTTTTCCTTAAACACACACAACACCTGTGGTCGATAGAACTCGGTCATTAAAGTGGCACGTGTGCTTACCAGGAGGTTAGACCTTTCAGAAAGGCCAGTGGCAAGCTTTCCCACTGCTTGCCCGGCCGGCGGAGACTACTCAACCCCACAAAATACACAGTCACTTCACTTTACAATACGTCACGTGAAGCGCTTTGTGAGGTCTCAACCACGTGATAAGGCGCTGTACCACAATGCAAGGATTATCGTCATTATCATTAACCCATCGGGGCTTTGGCTTGCAGGGTGAACAAGAGTCAGGCTTCCGCCACTGTTAAGCGCTCCGAGACGCCACCCAGCGTGGAGGGCGCTATGTCAGTGCAAGTTGTTGTCGTTGAGCCTGGAGGATAAAACTCGGCTGCTCGAGGGGCCGCGAGTGTACAGGCGGAAGCCGTGTCTTATTCCATCATTAAAACGTTCGTCCTCTTTAATGTCCCTCCCCCACCCCCGACCAGAGACGGTGTGGACAGGAAAGCGGGCAGCAGGGACGCTCACAATAATAGCTCACGTGTAAGACTGGGCCAGCTGTCACCACGGTGACCCGAGCGACCTGCTTTTTAGTGTCTTCAAGCAACGGCGATAGGTTATAGTCAAGGAGGGAGATGTAGGGAGAGAGAAAGACTTGTGTAACTTGTAGCCTCTCCTGGTCTCACATTCGTCAGCAATCTATCACCCTCGCCACAGCACTTTTTTTTTATTAATCACATCAAAAACAAGTGTTTGGTTGTTGACAGCTGCGGAAACATGAAACGCAGGCCAGCACCATTAAACTGTAGTTCATTATAAAGGCTTCATTACCCAATTAGGAGCCGAGTGCTGACGTCCCTCCGAGGATCCTTAACGCACTTACTGTGAAACGTCCACAGAAGCTGCGGGAAGCGTTCAGTACCATGGAGAGCCGACCCGATGCTCTTGCGAGCCTGCGGTTTTGGGTCGAGCGCGGGGACGTGGGGCTTTCGACACTCGCTCTGTTAAAGTCCTGCGGAGGAGCGGTTAACGCGCTCGCCTTGCAATCAGGTAAGATTCTCGGGCAAAGGCGAAACCTGAGGCAGGTTTCCTGACTCCCGCACACGTCTCCGTTTACTCAGCAGTAAAGTAGGAACCCCAGTTTTTGGTCGATTGGCAGATCGTGTAATAATCCCTCCAAAAGAGTAATAGTAATAATAATTGAGTCACTCTGTTCACCACCGTTTGTGGGGACGCTGCTGTGCGCAATTGGCTGCCACGTTTCGCACACAAAATACACAGTCAATCCACTTTACAGTATATTCCGTGAAGCGCTTTGAGATATTTCAACGAGGTGATAAGGTGCTACATCAAAGGTAAGGATTAGTATTGTGATTATATAGAGACAGATCCCCTCCCTTCCGATCTCCCATCAAGAGCGTTGTTGGATTCTGTTCCCAATACAACTCGGGGCAGCCCAAAAGACTGGGGGCTGAGGGCGGACGGCCAACACTGGTCTGGATATCAATGTCACTGGACAAGGGACAAGACATCACGTGCGTCTCTCAAGCTCCAAGAAAACAACACAATGTACTCCTGATTTGCATTGGGAGGACGTACCAAGACGCTTTACCATCCTGGTTGGGTGCCCAAGGATAGGGTGGGAGGCAATTGGGTGGGGAGGAGAAAGATGATTGAAAGCACGCTCACACAGAGGTGGGTCTTGAGGTGCAGCTTGAAAGGAATCGAGACAAAGAGAGGGCGAAACGACCGCTGACGTGAGCGGTGAGGGGGGTGGGGAGGGGGTGGAGAGAGAGAGAGAGAGAGAGAGAGAGAGAGAGAGAAAGAGAGGGGGAGAAACGGGAAGGGGGGTGGGCTGGAGGTGGGGGTAGATGAACGACGACTCCTGGCGTCTGGTGGCGGTGAAACAGCCATGGAGTCAGGATCAACAAATGCAAAGCGATCAACGCGGGCCGTGCGTGCAGTGAGTCAATTATCCACGGTCGTCCAAAGCGTTCGTTTTCCTGTCGACTCAGTGTTATTTGCAACCCAGTCGAATCGCGGCTCAGGCTCAGGCTCATACGTCAGCCCCGTTGCCAAGTCAACAAGTGGCCTCCGGTTGGACTGGCCGCAGCTCCCAGGGTTTAGCCTTGAACTCCTGACTTCCCCTCTCGGCACATTGTTTGCCTTTTGCAGAGGCTGTCGCTGGTCTGAATGAAACCACAGCCTCTGACCCTCCGACTTGCTCTCCCCACCCACCCACCACCACCACCACCTCACCACATTTCGTTCAAAGTCGGTCTCAAGACCCACCTCTTCGTCCGCACTTTTGGGCACTTCCCTGAAATAATAATAATAATAATAATCCTTGCATTTGATACAGGGCCTTGTCTCAAAGCGCGTCACAGAACATACTGTAAAGTGGATTGAGTGCGTATTTTGTGGGCGAAACGCGGGGCAGTCAATTGCACGCAGCCGTGGATGAAGTGACCACGTGTTTTTGTTGTGATTAATACCCAAGGAAAGGGACCCTAAGAACCAGGTTCCTATTGACAGCTCGGTAAAAATGAGTCGCCCTCGCTGGCGATCCGTGAAGACGACAAAGGTGATGAAGGAAAAAGAGGTGCGAGATACGGGAACAGAACGGAAACCAGGTCAGGGGCAAGCGGGCGAACGGACAGACAGACAGACCGACCGACACGAGACACGTCGACTTATTATACCTACAAACCCACAACCTGTTTGAGCAGCTGGTGAGAGGCAGGTTTCTGGCCGGGGCAGCCAGAGGCACGCAGACCGAGCTCCGCGGCGCGGGGAATAGTTCAGCCTCGCGCGGATGTGACAGGAACGTCGGATAAATTGTAAGTGAACAGGAACATGGCAGGAGTCTGTCAGCGGCACGGAGCAGGCTGGCTCCCAGCTTCCCGGCCCATCTGCTCTCTGTGTGCCACAGAGGCAGCCCCACTCTGTGCCAACACAAGAAGACTTCTTGAAGGATTGATCGCATGTTGGAAGCTGTTTGTTTGACTGGATTATAAATATCGGAATTGAGTTCTTAAATCCTCGCGAGCTTCATTCACAGTAGTGGCCCTGGTTCGTTCAGCAATACACATTCCTCGGCGGGCAATATATTACTCAACAGTATTAGGATTCAACAGTCACAATAGTATATGAATTAATAGTACAGATAATGGCAATAAAATTAAATGGTCACTCAATCCACGACTGTTTGTGAGGCGCTGCTCCGTGCAATCAATTTGGCTGCCGCGTTTCGCCCACAAAGTACCCGGTCAAACCACTTTACGATACGTTCTGTCGAGGGCTTTGAGACGTTTCAAATGACATGACAAGGAGCTCTATCAAATGCCAGGACTTTCATTAGTGATAAGAATCTTTGCTTAATTTGATGCAGCGCCTTTCGCATCAGGAGGTCGTTCATAAAGCACTTCATAGAAACCGCCAAGTTCAGTGACTGCAGGGTATTTGTAGGTGAACACGGAAGCCCATTTGCACAGAAGCAATCGTGAAATCAACAACCAATTTGATGGGTGGGAGGGGAGATGAATTGTTGACCAGGGAGTAGCTCCCGGCCTCAGCTCAATTATTTGAGCCGAGACTCATTCGCACATCGACAGCCGCTGTGTGACACAAGTTCCGTGCTTACTCTTGGTTCAGCTGAACATACTGTGCCCAGGGAGCCTGTCTCCATCTGTGGGTATAAAATGAGGCAGGCGAGGGGATTTGTTAATGATGTAAAAAAAGATAACACTCGGGTTTGATACAGCATCTCTTCACCTCCCAACGTCTCAAATCAACCAAGGGAATTCAGCAAAGTGTAGTTAGTGACTGTGGATTTTTGCAGCCCGTCTCAGCAGAGCAACCCCCGCACAACAGCGGCCACAAATAAACTGCCATGAAGTGAACGAGCGTTTTTATCTGCAGGATCGGAGGAGACACTCCCTTCTCTTTCCCAACTGCGCCGCAGAGAGCTTTAAAGTCTGTCGGAACAGGGCACAGACGGGAATTGGGTTTAACGCCTCATCTGAAGGACAGCGCCTCTGACAATTCAACCCTCCCCCATTACCAGCATTGCACAGGAGCATCAGCCTAGACTGTGAGCTGAAAGTCCCCGACATAAGGGTTGAAGCCACAACCTGCCGAGTGTGTGCGACAGAGTGAGTGTGTGAGTCAGAGAGACTGTACGGGAGTGCATATGTGTGCGCGTGTGTGTGTGTTAGAGAGAGAGAGGAGAGAAAGAGTGAGTGTGTGTGTGAGAGAGAAAGAGAGAATAGCAATACAATCTTCAGGAGAGTCAGGAAATGCCAGCGTTGATCTGGGCGAGTTGAGTTAACCTCTGCCTGGCTCCCTGCAGCTTCACTGATAGATGACAGATGTGTTTGGGAAAAGGAGTGAGGGAAACGAAGGGAGGCCGAGGAATGTGCCAGGAATCCACAACCTCCGAACGTTTGGGAAGCGCAAGAGCTGAACTTCGGATGGTGAAAGTTTCCCATTAAAGATCCAATGTCTTGCCCGGTCGGTCTCGGGAGCGTCGTTCCCGATAAATCCCAACATTCCGGTGTCAGCACAGCCCGAGCGGGAGAAAGCCACCCGCGCAGAGTCCAGGCGGGACCTCCTTCGGACTTGGGGGCCATCAGGTGCCGTTTATTTCTTTTCCAGAATTTTTTTTCAAAAAAAAGACAGGAATTTAAGCTTTCCCAAGCCAGGAATTCCCGATGCCAGAGAAGCTTTTAATATCCCGGCTTCAATGGTATCACTTTACAGCTCGTGCTCTCTATTCCTGCAGCAACAATCCGCCCGGCTCGGCTCAGTGTCAGCGGGCTATAAAGCAACCATGTGCGCGCGCGTGTGGGGTTGGGGGGGGTGGGGGATGTGGTGGTAGGCGAGAGGGGGTAAGGGAGGTGGGGGTAGGGGGTAGGAAGCATTCTTCCCAGTTTGGCTTCCTCTAACCCTACAAGCCAAAGCCCTGATGGGAAGGGTGGCAGCTGCAAGATGGCCAGGAGTGCTCTCAGTGGCAAACTATGTAGCTTAAGCTGCTTAAAATCCACCAGTTACCACTTCCCTCCCGCCTCCCCAAACTACACACGCTCTGAGTTTCTCCCACTCCCTCCCCACCACACAAACCCACACGCAAACACACACACAAGCCTTGGGTCTCGCCAACCTGCGCCCCGATACTCTCCCAAATTACCTGATTCCACCTTTAACCTTCTCCCTAGCATTTAAATCAGAGCTGAAACCAGTGAAAGCTTGCGACGTTGGATAAGACATTCCTTGTGTTAATTCACGCACGAGTTTCTTATTGGTCAGACGCCCTGTGAAATGTTGAAAACTTCAGCCTAGTTTTAAACTCTCGAGTATTGCTGAAATTTCCAAAACAAAACACCACAAAAATGTGCCGAGTGAGGATATGTCCAATTTAAAGCCTAACCTATTACACAGGCATTAGAGCCAGTATTCCAATCAGCTATTATCCATTCTGAACGACAGTAACAGAGTTTAACTTTGCTACAGAGATAATAAAAATAATAACACAAAGATGTCAGTGTTCCTTGTTTCCCCCCCCCCCACACTTTTTGCATCCAGTCCGAATCCTGTTAACCATCAAGCTAATTCCTCCCCGGATTTCAGCAAGCATGCTCCAAGTCTTTTGGGATTTTTACTGAGGACGTCTTCACTGGTGAAAGCATTTTATTAAAACCGCTTGAAAACCCCCAAAGAATTGGATCAGAGGGAATATTAACATCCAACGCTAGAGAGTTCCTTAGTTTGTAGAACGCCGGGTGAGCTACAATGGGGGTCAGTAGCATAACATGCATATAAACGATCTTATTGACCGTAGGACCTTCAGGAATATTTATTCATATAAAAAGACCAGGGCTGTAAATTTCGCCCGGAATTCGGGAACAATTGCTGAATCTCACTGGACTGAATTAAAACTCTCTCCACACTGAAACCAGGAATCATTCCGTTGTGTGGGGAGTCACGGCCCAAAGGCGGAATCTATAGGGATGTTACACAAGGTCGCTATGCTTTACAGGGTTTCCAGTGAAGCGCTTTGATATGTCCTCCTGTCAAGTGGAGTCCTGTAGCGCCGTGAATAGTGCACTCTCCTCACGAGCGAGAGGACCCAGGTTCGATTCCATGGGCGGGGAGAAACCTTGGGCAAGTTTCCTTACTCCACACACATCTGTTTACCTAACAGCAAACAGGAACCCAGATGTTAGTCGATTGATGAATCGCTTTCCGGGGGTAATAATCTCTTCCTGATAAAAAAAAATGTAGTCATTCAACTCCATGACTGTTTGTGGGACACTGCTGTGTATGTTGAATTGGCTATCACTGGGACATCCTCCTGATGCGAAAGGCACTGTACAAATTTGTTGTTGTTGTTGTTGTGTTTCACCCACAAAATACACAGTCAATCCCTTTTACAGTATATTCTGTGAAGCGCTTTGAGACGTCTCAGCGACGTGATAAGGCCCTATGTCAAATGCAAGGATTATTATTATCATTAATGCTTCAAATATATTTGGGAAGTGTCAGACAATTTACATTTAAACAGCACATCAGGTGGAAGTTTCAAAGCGCTCAACAATATTGGTCTGGATCCCAAGTTTGTGGGAGAGGAGAAAATAAACAGAAAGGGGATGAAAAGATCCACTGTGATCTAACAGGCTCCATGGACTGGTTATTACTACTACTACTACCAATCATAATAATCCTTGCATTTGATATAGCGCCTTATCATGTCGTTGAGACATCTCAAAGCGCTTTATAGGACACAAACATTTGGTTACGTGTTTGAGGAAAAGGTCAGACTCTCCCACTGTCAAGGGACCTATCTCACGTGAAAGGCACTATATAAATGCAAGTTGTTGTTGAGAAAAAGCAATGAGGACACAGTGGGAAATGGGTTTGGAGCAAACAGTTCCAGTGGGATTGGAGTGGGGGGGTGGGGGGGTGCGGCACCAGTTTTAGACGAGCTGTGGCCTTCTCTGGTGGTGTAATTTCTGTCGTCAGTAAATCCCGTGTTACAGTGAAATTGCTACTAGCCATATCTTGATTGCATTCCCCCGGAGGACAGGAAATTCAATCCTTTTGATTTATCGATATAAAATGCTGACGTTAGCTCCTATTGCAGTGGTACTGAGGGGAATGGGAGCACTGGATTGTCGGAGGCATTGAGATATTAAACCGAGATGCTGTGGGTCCTCTCATTTGCGAGGGGAGCGCTCTAATCACTACGCTATGGGACTCCACAATTTGTGAGGGTTTTGAACCCATGATGTGTGTCCCCTCCCCTCCCCCACCCTCCCAACCCCGAATCACTGCCTTTAAACGCCACGTGTCCAAGAGGCAAGTGCTGGGTAGCCTGGCTGGGATCCCACAAACTCCAGCTGTTGTGAATCTAGGATCTTTGGTCTGTGAGCAATGTAGGGCAATGGGCAAAAAGCCTTTCAACTTAAACTGTATTGATCTGCGGTAGCCTGCGAGGGAAGCAGGGAAAGGGAATCGGCAGCAAGTGACCGCAATGAGCCAGTGATTACAGCTCAACAGCTCCCGGCCTGATTAATATTAATAATGATAATAATAATCATTGAATTTGATATAGCACCTTATAAAGCACATAATACTAGACGTAAAAAGATCCATCTAGTTTGTCTTCCACCCTTCTGCACGTATGTCCCAAATTACCTTTGTACTATATCCCATAACGTTATTTCCCAAAAGAAAACTGTCTAATCTGTGTTTGAAGGACGCTTATCATGTCGCTGAGACATCCCGAAGCACTTCAGAGAATATATTATAAAATAATAATAATAATCCTTGCACTTGATATAGCGCTTTTCACGTCGGGAGGACGTCCCAAAGCGCTTCACAGAACACACTGTAAAGTGAATTGACTGTATATTTGTGGGCGAACGCGGCAGCCAATTTCGCACAGCAATGTCCCTCAAACAGTCATGAATTTTTTTTTGAGGGCTTATTTTTTACCCCCAGAAAGCGATCCGCCAATCGACTAACCACGAGGTCTTTGGCAAACAAAAGATTTTGCTCTCGAGAGCAGAAAGAATTCCAGCCCCCGAGTGCAGCAGAATCCCAGTTATGTGACGAGCCTGGAAAAATGTTCCTGAGCTGGATACAGTTAGTTTGCTGATTTATAAATCAGCTGATAACTTTTCCACGTTACTCATTACCGCTGCCTAGCCACATGCCTTTCTGGTGACACAAGGGAGCTATTCACACTCAGGCTCCACTCAGTGTCTGATGTCTCATTGCCATTTGGAGAGAGGAATTTTTCCTCCTACCGGTAACTGTATAAATGTGCCCATTGTACCAGATATGCGGCATTTCAGGCATCGACACACGTTCAACCTGGTTACACGTTTCGCCCACAAAATGCACAGTCAATTAACTTTACAGTATATTCTGTGAATCGCTTTGAGATGTCTCAATGACGTGATAAGGCTCTGTATCAAATGCAAGGATTATTATTGTTATACCCTGACCTCACAAACATCTATAAATCAAGCAACGTGTTTGTATTAGTCTCATACGCAATCACAATTACACAATACCAAACCACACACACAATACAACACACACCAAACAACACACACAATCACAATCTAACATACGCACACAACCAAACCATATCCAATGAACACACATCACTCACCCACACACAGAGTATAATGTTCCTGTGCGTTGTTTTAACACTGACTGACTTGAATTGAAAGTAAAAGGCTTTGCTCTTCATAGCTAAACCTCATCAAAGCAGCTGCTTTGCAAACCGAAGCTCGGGAAATTTACAAATCAGATCAGCGCTTATCCTCGGGGGGGATTCTGCAAAGGTAACAGCGAGTGACACACTACAGAAAGCCAATTTTATGCAGTGCCTCAGTCAGTCAGTCAGACAGCCACACACACACACACACACTGGGGTCCAATTTGAATTATTTCTCAACCGTATCCCCTAACAAGGAACCAAATAAACAAGGACCCTCTCGGTTGGCGTGGGGAGGGGGGTGTTGGAGTACATCACACAGACGCACAGTAATTCCCCTCCAGGGAAATCTACTGCTGGAGCCTGGGGAGTGGTGGGGGGGGGGGGTGGGGTGGGGTGGGAAAGGATTCCAATGGGATTCCTTGATAAAGAAAAGCCATTTAGAAACAGCGCAAATTAGGCCCAAATATGCAATGTATCTGGGGTGAATCAATCAGATTTTGAAAGGAAGGCAACACCAAGCCAATGGTTTAAATGATTTTTTGCTGTAGAATTTCCTCCCCCTCTCCCCCCACACTCTTCCAATACCGTGGATGAGATGTTTAACATCCAACAACAACAATAAATTACACTTGCATGCCGCCTTTCAGGTCAGGACAGGGCACAGATGGGTTTAACGTCTCATCAGACAATGCAGTGCGCATACACACATACACACCACCAAACTGCACTGCATTTGTTCACAACAATGAACAGGAAGGTTGAGTTCAGGTAACAATGAACAAACAGACACCGTCACAGATCTAATTCACAGTTAATTGGCACCAATTATGGAATAAGATGTTGCGTCCTGCCTAGCGATTCAATCCTCTCATACCTCAAACCGAGTGAGCGTTCAGCTCTCTCACTGTGTGCATTTGAAAGTATTGTTCTGTTAGATTGGGAATTGAGGAAGTAAACTCAGAACAATACTTTCAAATGCTCTGAGGCAGCAGAACACAAGAAAACACGGGTTTTTTAGAGCAGTAAAGAGGCAATTTCAGGACAGAAACCAGGAAGTGTTTCCTTCCCCTAAGGAGAATTAACGACTTAAAGAAGAATGACTCAGATTCAGATTCTTTCACTTCATGGCTGTGAGCACATTAAATTGGCTGCCATGTTGGTCTAAAATAAAATATAATAATAATCCTTGCACTTGATACTTTGACACCTCAAAGCGCTTCACAGAATATACTGTAAATAATAATAATAATAATAATCCTTGCATTTGATATAGCGCTTTTCACGTCGGGAGGACGTCCCAAAGCGCTTCACAGAACACACTGTAAAGTGAATTGACTGTATATTTGTGGTTGAAACCCGGCTGATAATAGCGCACAGCAGTGTGGATTGAGTGACCAAATCATTAATATTATTTTGTTTATTTATTTTGAAGAGATTATTACCCCAGAAAGCGATCCGGCCAATCGACTAACAACCATGTTCCTATTTACTGCTAGATAAACAGAGTCGTTTGGAGTAAGGAAACTTGCCTAAGGTTTCGCCCTGCCCGGGAATTGAACCCAAGCCCTCTCGCTTGGAGGGCGAGTGCTCTAACCACTGAGCTACAGGACTCGGTCTTCAAACAAAATCTCTACACTTTACGATCAAACTCCTGTGAAGCGCCTCGAGACGTTCTCCGGACTTGAAAAGCGCTGTATCAAGTGCAAAGATTGTTATTATTATTTAAAGAACAAGACACACCACACTCCTCCTCTCTCTCTGTGTGTGTGTCGGGGCGCGGTGTGGTTTATCGGGCGCTCAGTTCACTATGTTGAATTCATGTCGTGTTCTGCAAAGTACAATATTCCAATTATTTTTGGAAAGCGAGCTTCTGTTTTTAACATGGCCGCGAGAAAAAAAAAAGAGAAGTTCTTCCATCTCGCTCATTAAACCCAGAACAAGTTTAGGTTCGCTCGCTTCGTGTTTGAGGGGCGATCGTTAAAACCAGAGAAGAAACCAACAACTGAACCCGAGAGGTTAGGATTTTTTTTTTTTGGTCTCAAGAGGAAGCTTGCTCCACCGAAGCCAGTTGGTGGCCTGCCATGTGCTGCCCTCGTTATTCACCTCCTCAGCCTCGCGCTCTGGTCAGATATTCATTTTCTTTTAAAAACGCAAGCGATTGGGGAAGTGGTCGGAGTAGAGAGAGTAAAGCTTAACCCCGGCAAGGCGATGTTCAGCAGAGTTAATACTTTGGGTCTTTGCGTACGCTTACGTGAATAGATTATTAGGGTAACAACCCCTCCACTTTTATTTTTGAATTTGGTCACTGCTGCGCGATTTTGGGCAGCCGAGTTTCGCCCCCAAAATACACAGTCAATCCACTTACGGTATATTCTGTGAAGCGCTTTGAGGCGTCTCAATGACTTGATAAGGCGCTAAATCAAATGCAAGGACTATTATTATTATAGTCTCGCTCCCACCCCCTGAACTGGCCCCCTTCCCGCCACCAAAAACCCCAAGCCAGAAGCTGCTGTGTCTATTGTGTGTGTGTGTATATATATATATATATATATAAAAAACTCATCTGTTTTTCGCATGAGCTGCTCACCTCTGCCAAAAAAAACAGCAAGACGGCCACGGAATTATAATGTCACTAAAAGGAAACGCGATGGTTCAGCGAGGATGAGGGAGGGAGCGGTGAGAGGGGGAGTCAATCAAACCGAATTATCGACGGACGCAGAGAGAAAATAAAATAGTTGGTCTGAAAGACTAACCAAACAATTTGTCATTAGGTTGGGCTCCGCTGATGAACTGTTTGAGTCTGTCGTATTGCTGGGTGGAGGGAGGAGATGGTGGGGGTGGGGGGGGGTGGTGGGAGGGGGTGGTGGGGAGACTGGAAATCAGGCTGTGATTGTTGTTGGCAGATCCCAGCTCTGACCAAGTGGCTTCGATTCAGGAAAAGTGGCTGCGCTGTTGGCTCAGAGTCTCGTCTCGTTTCAGGAGCCAAAGCCGTTTCCTCAGCAACTCCTGTTGCCACTGTTTGTCTCGGATCGTTTCCGCAGAGAGCGCACACGCCCGTCCTGGGAGAGCCGCGAATTCTTAATGAAGCGATTCACAGGAGCGATGACTTGCATTTACACAGCGCCCTTCACTTGGGGTCATGGCTCAGAGCGCTGGACAGTGTCGGGGACGGACGCCGAGCGAGGGAAATGGGTAACTAGCTGACAGGGAAAGGTTTTCAGGTGGGATTTAAACACAGATTGAATTGAAAGGGAGTGGGGGTGGGGGGGGGCAGCAAGGCGGAGGGGTTGAGGATGGGAGTTCCAGATATCAGGGGTGTTGAACCGCCCTCGTCAACAGTTCCCTCGTTCACTTCATGGCTGTGCGCAGGAGCGTTGCTGTGTGCCAAATGGCTCGCCTGTAAATACACAGTCACTACCCTTGACAGCTCTATCCTGCGAAGTGCCTCGAGGTGTTTCATTACGACGACAGCTTGCGTTTATTTATAGAATGCCTGCCACGTAGCACAACATCTCGGAGTTTCACAATGACCTTCGAGAAGTATCATTTGCTGGGATTATTGAAAACCCCTTGAAGTGTTGAGTATTATCCACCACACTCCACCTCCTCCCGGCTCTCCAATATATCCTCAGTGAAGGACGCCAAGTCACAGAGGCCTGCCAGTTGGAGGGCTTTACCTTTCCAGCTATAACACCATCACACTCGGCTTCTCACGTCTCAGGAACAAGAGTCAGTGATGTTTCAGCCCAGATCAGCTACATCGGCCCACAGTCAAACAGCCTGAGCACATTCACTGTGAAAGGCTTCCTCCCGTAACAGTGAATGGAGACTCAGCCAAGGTACTGGAGGCCTGAAATGACTGCACCCCGGGATTCTCCCACCACCCCCCCTCGTACCCCACGATGGAAAAAGTTGACGAGGATTAAAACCCAAACTATAAGCACAGCACAGTCCCACTGACAGCCATGACCGAGTGACCAATTTTATTTGGGGGATTCTTGGCCCAGGACACCGGGAGAGAAAAACTCCCTTCTCTTTTCAAATAGTGCCATGCGATCTTTGAACGTCCACCTGACAATGCAACTCACCCCCCAGCACTGCACTGGAGCGTCACTGTAGACGATGCGATTCCGAGTCCCGACGTGGGGCTTGAACCCACGACCTTCTGACTCGGGAGGCGAGAGCACCACCACTGCGCCAGGTTGACGCGCCCGCAAACACACGCATTGGTAAAGATCGAACAGGAAGCATCGATTATAAAAAGGTGGCAATGGCTTTGATTAAAACATCAATTACTCAGCGCTGCGTTTGATATTTTCCCCCAGCGCAGCTGTGTGAGAAGCAATCCCTCTCCTCTTAAATGTGACTTATTGGTTTCACTTCCAAGGCTCGCTGGCTTTGAAACAAAATGAGTATTTCTCTCGCTGAGCCCTAACCGCCCACCCCACCCCACCCCCCTCACCGCAGTCCATGGCTCCCATGCACTGTGCGTTGCAGAGAAATTTTGTTTTTAAAAAAAATCGTCGAAAGCAATCTGGGCGGATGCGGCTTTTATTGAAGCTTTCAGGCTGTAATAAGGTTTTTTTGGTGGGAAACTGGAGATGGTTTGCCCGAAGGTGAATCAAAGACAGCCCTCGCTTGATAAATATTATGTTATTTCATTGCCAAAATGTGGTAACTGAGAAACATGGTAACAAATTGATTTCTCTCACAAACCAACTTGGGTAATGGTAATAATAATAATAATCCTCGCATTTGATATAGCGCTTTTCACGGCTTCTCGACGTCTCAAAGCACTTCACAGAATATACTGTAAAGTGAATTGACTGTATATTTATGGGCGAAACACAGCAGCCAATTGCCCACAGCAGTCAGTCACGCTCAGAGTCAGAAAGTTGGGGTTTCAGGTCGTAACAGTGTCCCACAAACAGTTGTGGATTGAATGACCAAATCATTAGTTTTATTTTTAGGGATAATTATCCCCGGAAAAGTGATCCAGAAAACCTGCCCGACATTTCGCCCTGCCCAGGAATCGAACCCAGGTCTCTCGCTTGCGAGACAAGTGCTCTAACCACTGAGATACAGGATTCCTCTTTGGGTAATTTGCATTATTCCACAGTATCTGTAGAACTTGTGCCAGATTTCATCTCATTTGTATGTTTCCTCTGGAGCATCAGCGGAGACCGTGAACTCAAAAGTTCCAAATTAGGACCTGAACTCGCAACTTTCTGACTCAGAGTGTGACTGACCGACCGACCCCTTTGCTTTGCACAGTTGAACTTCTCTTTCTCTCTCTTTAGCCCAGTCGGTCAGAAAGTGGGGCCATTGAGGGCGAAGGGATTGCTGGGTGCCTGGCTGACTAGGCTATGTCCTTGAAACGTTCCTTATAACCAGGACTAATAAACTGCTCTTCCACTCAGAGAGCGAGAAGCCCTGGTAAACACGGCCTTGATTCTCCTAACATACTTTCTGGGTTCCTTCCAAAAGGCACTACTGTGGCATTCTCACTCTATCTGTAAACAGGATTGCTAGTCCGCTTGCCCCCTGGGATATATATATAGGCTGCTTAATCGTATCCCACTGAAGTGCGACATATTTCTCTGAATCAGTGAGTGCGGTCATTCTACATTGCGTCTTGGGCCAAGGTCAGCCTGAGTAGCCTTCACTTCCATTGCACCAGATTAGAAATTCCACCCTTCCTCCAACCCTTCCTCTCTGACCCCACCCCCCCGCGCCCCACACACCCCACACCCACTGTTGAACTGTTTAGGACGTGCTTCTGATGTGAAAGTTAAATGTATTTTTTAAATAACTACATATAAAAAAAATGATTTCACTTCCATTGAATAACAAACGCAAGAAGGAGGAACGGTTCGGGGGTTCCTGGCGACTCAGGAGGTAAAGAGCGAGGGGAGTGCGTGTGTTTGTGTGCATGGGTGTGCGCAAAACACTGTGACATAACCCAGATACGTTCAGCGGAGTGATGCTCAATCGCAGTGGTTTTATCTAATCTTTGGCTCTGCAATGGACATCGTCCATTCACACCCAGGGATTGACTTGCCAAACCACAGATCGCCTTATTTGGCGCCTCTGACGGACAGATTGCCATCGCTGTTTTTCCACAACGTCAGTCGGGCAGGTTAAAAAAAAACATGCACTTAAACACGTGTCATTCGGTCACCCTCTTATCAGCACCACTTCTCACCCACTGCACATTCCCTCCCCCATCCCGATCCCTCCTCACCGCCATCGGTGGCTGTGCCTTCATCCGCTACACCCCAACCTCTGGAACTCTACGCCTCAATCCCTCTGCCTGGATCCCTCCCTCACTTTAAACCCTGCCTTAAGACCCACCTCTGGTCATTTCCCCCTTCCACCCTCCTCCTCTCCCACCCTCGGTATCCAATCCTGTCTTTGTAAATTGTTCCGAGGCATTATACACACACACACACACACACATATATATATATCTCATAATAATGCAATTGATATAGCGCCTTATCACGTCGTCACGATGTCTCAAAGCGCTTCGCAGAAAATTTTACGAAGTGGAGTAACTGTGTTATTTTGTGGCCATTTTGTATTTTGTGTTATCCAAGGTGAAGGGAGTTGTTGGGGATCAAACCCCACTTGGAGACTTCGAGCTCAGACTAACGCGAGAGACCCCAGCCCCCAGTAACAGAGGACATGCTTTTTTACAAAGCATTTCAGACTTTGAACAAAGCGACATCTAGATACTGAACACACTGATAAGACACGGGGAGAGAGGGGGGGGGGGTGCGGGTGGGGGGGGAAGAGCAGGATTAGTGTGGGAAGTGGGAGGGTCAATGGCTGTGGTAGATATAAGGAGAAAAATGAGGCGAGTGATACCATATGCTCCTGCTGTGAAACTGGTCGGAGACTGACACGTACATACACACCATCACTGGAAATTCCTTGGATTGGAAGGGGGTGGGGGGTGGGGGGGGGGTGGGGGAGAGAAAACAGAAAGATTGTCATTTTACATCTGAAGAATCTTTACCAATTCATTCCTGTGTAAACTCAGCAGCTGTGAAAGCACATCCTGCAGTGCCAAGCATCAACAGCTCTCAGAGATCTTCAGGCTGTTCTTACCCATATTTTATATACATATATATACACACACACACACACACACACAAATAAAGCTTTTGGTTTCCAGACGGCTTGGTTACATTGCTTTATCACTTGGCCTGAAACCAAGTGTCCTGTAGCTACTGACTTTATCCGTGTGTGTGTGTGTGTGTGTGTGTGTGTGAGAGAGAGTGTGTGTGTTGAAAGAGCAAAAAAAATTTGCACCAAAATCCCTTCACCCTTCCTGTTTTGCTCCCAAAATATACCGTCAATCCACTTTTACAGTATATTCTGTGAAGCGCTTTGAGATATTTCAACGTCATGATAAGACTCTATCAAATTCAAGGATTATGATTATTGTATTCAGCCTCTCCCCGAATGGTGTCTGTCTTGAAATTGCCCCCTTGCAGCTCAAAACCCCCATGTTTTCTTGTGTTCTGCTGCCTCAAAGTGTTTGAAAGAATTACTCTGAGTTTACTTCCTCAATTCCTAATGTAAGGTCTCGTACACGTTGAGGGAGCTAAATGTTCTCTCGGTTTAAATGTACAGTCAGAGAGGGTTGAATTGCCGGGCAGAATGCACACCCACATCTTATTCCACTGTTGTGCGCAATTGGCTGCCACGTTTCACCAACAAATAGTCAGTCCACTTTTACAATATATTCTGCAGAGCGCTTCGAGACGTCTCAACGAAGTGATAAGGCGCCATATCAGCTGCAAGCATTATTCGGTCATGACGCACTGAACAGTGGGATAAAGTTTCCCTTAAGGAATAAGAGAATTACATCATGGAGAGAGACGATTCGTGCTTGTGCGGATCAGTAAGTCTCCTCGAAAGCCCTTCAGAATATTGAAGGCCTCTCTCTCTCTCTCTCTCTTTGTGTTAGAGCCGTCTCTGGAAGTTGTGGAAGGGGTTGAGGAGGGGTGGAGTGGGGAGACTTAATCCTTGATGCCAGTACAGTGGGGGGGGGGGGGGGGGGGGGAGGGAGGAAGGGAGCAAGGGGGTGGTGGTGGGGGGGGAAATGGAGTTGGGGGAGGGGAAGGTTGTTTACTCTGGTTTGTCTGAGCTGCTCTGCAATCCATTGCTGGCCTCGGTCCAACATGAAAATTGGCAGTAAACAAAGCAGGGGAGATTATGCTAAGGTTTGATCGAGACAACCAGGATGATGCAAACTGAACACATCTACCCACTGTTTGCAATGACGGTCCTCAGTCAGTGATTTGCCATCAGGCTGCCAAACACCAGCTTAACACAGCTCCTGTGGGTTTCTCTCTCTCTCTCGCACACTCACTCTCTCTCGGTTCTTTCGCAGTGTCATATTACAAGCAAGCGGCTCGCCCTGCAACCATTTACTGCCTGCCCTGATGCAAATAATAATCATTGCATTTGATATCGCGCCTTATCACGTCGTCGAGAGGTCTCAAACGCTTTATAGAATGTAGCTTCCCACTGGGAGCTCTCTACTCTAATCCCATTCCGTGCTTTCTCCCCATCGGGTATGTGCTGTTGCTCACTCCCCCACTAGAGCTCTCTATTCTAATCCTCTGCTCTGTCCCTGTACCAAGTCATTCAATGTACCCCATTCCGTGTCTGCATCCGGTTCAGGTGGATGTTGAAGATCCCACAGCACTGGTGGTAAAGAGATGGAAGGTCCTCTCTCCCGATGTCCTGCCTGACAATCCCTCAGCTCATAGCTTCTTGCAGGACGCTGGCTACATGCAAACTTGCTGCCGTTTCAGCTATAAAGTACACACTCACTACATTTTACAGTAAAATCCTGATGACGTGATAGAGTAAAACTCCCATAAATTTGATCTGTATAAACTGTACAATCGCCTAAGCCCGAGTCCCGTTCAAGAGGTTATATCCTACGCAAGTTTGACATAACTCACACTTCGCACAAGTCACATTAAATGTACGGTTCCAACTGATATGACTTATGTGAGGTTTACTGTACAATGTTTTATTGGAGAGCGAGGATTACTGTTGTGTTTTCAGCTGCGCCGTGTGCTTATACCAGAGCCGGCGATTACGGGTTGTGACTGCGCTGACGATCATGTTGTTTGTTTGGAAGTCCCGTGAGCTGCAAAGGGGCGGTTGGGACACTGGGGGACCAGTCAGCGAGGAGGGAATGAGCGCTCCCACCCCTCTCTCTCTCTCTCTCTCTCAGGTCGCTATCTCACAGAGCAGAGTGTTATTCAGCTCCTGGCAAACTCTCACATCCCCTCTGGCAACACCACGATAACAGGAAGCATTTCGAAACTTTCACAAAACCAGTTTGGGCCGGATTCCGAACTCCTCTTTTTTTAAGTCAATGTTGTGACTCGCAACAGCATTGAGGAACTCAGCTCCGGCGTTGCTTATTTCCTTGCAAACGCATTCAAGGTCGTAAAGTCACCAACTGAACCGAGAGGACAATGCGACTGCGAGGGGTTGGGTATCTTTGCAATCGATGAGAGTAGACAACTGAGCCACGCAGTCTGAGGACAGCAGGGAAAGGGCGTGATTCCCCCCCTCCCCCCCAACGAGGGGAATTTCAGGTCCGTGGGGGTTCCGACCTCTGGAACGCTGCTCGGGAGAACGTTGGGGTGAGATCGGCGTTCCAAGCAATCCCGGAGTGTCCAAACACCGCACAACCAGGGACTGGCAGGGTGTGAAGCTCTTTCCCCTCCGTCCTGGGGTGAAGAGATTTAGGTGGGAGTTGAGGAAACTGAGTTGTTTAATCATCAAACCTCACCGGGTCTCGGTGCCAATTCAGCCAAAGGTACAGAACATCTCACTCATTCCATGGAATGAACGCAGAGCAACAGAGCAATAACAACAACAACTTGCTCTGTTGCCTGCGATGTCCACTTTATATAGCGTCCTTCACACAGGGCAGCGTCTCAGAGCACTTGACAGAGCAATAACCATATAAACAGGTCTCTTTCTTAGGTATCAATCCTTTTGCGGAACAGCGTACATCAAATTAGACTACTTTAGGCAAATATTTGCCCAAATACTGAGGTATTTTCACTTGTAAACGGGAAACTATGCAAAATACAAACTTTGAGCTTGTCGCAGACACAGAGTTTCTTGGCTTGATAGACTTCTCCCAGATGAACGTTTCACAGCCAAATGTATTTTTAAAAAAATAATAAAAATCATTTACCGTCTGTCTCTCTCTCTCGCTCTGTTGCATTTGCTCCTGGAATCCAAGCTGAATTCGATGACACTCAGCTCAGTGACGAATTCGATCCCAACAACAACTTGCATTTACATAGCGGCCTCTCAGGCAGGATAGCTTCCCAGAGCGCTTAATCCCAAGCCTTAACCGTCGGCAAACACAGATTGATGCTTTCAGATGCACTGGGATAGCAGAACACGAGGAGGCAGGGTTAGATGTTACACAAAGGACAATTTGGGGGGTGGGGAATAGACACCAGGAAGGTTTTCTTCACCCAGAGAGCAATTAACGAGGAACAGGTTGCTGGGAAGGGTCCCAGCACACTGGGATTGAGACTCATTTAACTAAACAGCTCGTTGGGAGGAAGGTAGGGTGTGGTTTCTGGAAGCATGAGATCAAATGGCTTTCGTCAATAATCTTATATTTTCGAATTATTTTATAGCGATTCCTATATGGCTTCCCCACTTCGCAGAACACATCCACACCTTTGCTCGTAGAAAGCCCAAACTTCACAGGAGCCAATTGTGCAAAGATACCTACAACCTTAAAGTTGTAACAGTTAAAAGAGACGGGAGGGAGAGAGAGAGAGAGAAAATGCGGGGGGGCGGTGGGGAGAAGAGAGGGGAGTGGGAGGGAAAGTGATGTGAAATGAAAGTGATGTGATCAGCATCACTTGTTACATCCCCTTTCTAAGTATTTGGTACAACAGATTCTGTAGCCTTTTGGGGGTATTTCCTTTCAAGAAATCAATGGGAGAGGTTGCCTGGGTGTGGAGCAGTGCGTTATGCAGTGCCTTTGGGGATCATTGGTAGTCAATGAATACCGAACCTAAATAGAGACAAGCTCCAGGTGGAGAATAAATCAGCAGAGAAAGAATGGTATTGACTGGGAAGGAAGCCACAGGCATGTTAATGTTTGGGAGAGGAGTGGGGTGAGGGAGGGAGACAGAGGTAAGGGATTGCTTTTGTTAATGATTAAAGTACCGAGTTAGTGGATGAATTCAGCGGCTGTTGTTGAAGCCTTCGTGCCCAGGCTCAGGGTGAAGGGCTTTTTTCTCCAAGCCCAAGACATTTGAAAATGATTCACAGTGACTGGCACAAGCTGCAACAGTAGGAAGAGATGACAGTCGGGCCTTGTGTTGATGAATTGTTGTGTAACATAAATTTGCAATCAGTGTGTGTATAAACAGCGTTCGGTTGCCAACAGGCGCAGAAGCCAATGTCTGAGACTGGATCCAAGTTCTCAACACATTGCCCACAGCAGGCGACAGGCGAACTGGTGTAGAATTCTCTTCTTTTAAGGGTTTGGATTGACCCAGAAAGGGGAGATGGGGTGGGAAGAGGGTGAAATTTGTGACAGTTTGTCATCCAGTGAGTTGTTGGAGGCAGCCGTGAAGCGAGTGACCAAATTTTATTATTTCAGGGGGATTGTCGGCCAGGACACCGGGAGAGAAACTCTCTTCTTTATCCGAATAGCGTCGTGGGATCTTTAACGCTCACCGGAACAGGCACAGACGGGGAACCCAGTTTGACGTCTCATCTGAAGCACGCGCCTCTATAAAATTGCAGTGCCACCCCCACCCAGCGCTGGATTGGGGCATCAGCTTAGACTGTGCGTTCAAAGCCTTGACGTTTGATGAATCAATAGGAAAAATTGACTTCCTCTTTGCATTCCAAGCCGAACAAGGAAAGTGGCAGGAAACTGCACTCAGTAGGAAGAGGAAACCTGGCAAATCAAACAGGCTTTGATCGAGTTGTTTGTTAGATAGACAGACTGCCGATACCTCATCCGTGCTGAATATGAATTTGCAACCTCCCCCTAACAAAGCTAGGGGGAGGGAGCAGAGGAATGGGATTAGAGTGGAGAGCTTCAGTGGAGCCCACAACCTCCTGACTTGGAGGCCAGATAATCCGCCAGCTGTTTATGGGACTTTGCCGTGCACAAGTTTCCCACATGACAGTCGCTGCCCTGAATAGCGAAGCGTTTGGTAGATGTTAAACCAGTGAATGATAAAGTTCAAGGAGGGTTTGGGTTTGGCCCACAAGATACAGTCAATTCGCTTTACAGTATATTCTGCGAAGAGCTTTGAGACATTGCAAAGACAGCACTCTATCAAATGCCAGGATTAGTATTATTAGTAGTAAAGACACATATTAAAAATGCAAGTTTTTTTTTATTTCAAAATAATAATCCGTGCATTTGATCTCACATCTCAAAGCGCTTCACAGGATATACTGTAAAGTGAATTAACTATATTTATTTTCTAAAATGAAACCATCATCTGTCCCATCTCTTACTGCTTCACTCTCCCCCCCCCCCCCACCCACCCACCGAAAACTTCTGGAGGTTTAATCTTTTTTATATTCTATATTCTATTAAATTGCCTCGTCAGATATTATTAATTTCAAGCAGATTGGTTTAGAAAAGAGTGGAATCTTTACTGTGATGAGTCTCCAGGGCAAAGGATCAGAAATGAGTTTTGTTTTTTCTGTTAAACTCCCCTCTTGCTGTTTGGGAAATCTCTGATTTATTTGACTCTCGTCAAATCGCCAGAGTGTGTGGAACACAATTCAACTGCGTTACCTCTGTCCTATCTGCAGGTTTTCTCCCGCTCACCCAGCAGAAGACAAAATACTGAGGAAGAAACCCATTTTAGTGTTACATTGACAACAGTGACAATTAAGTGCTTTTGGTTCGCTAAACTCACAGACCCACATTTATAAGGTACAAATTCCTTGCACTACACTGATTTATGCCGATGTGTCTGACATCTACCTGCCCCCACCACGTTCGCTCACTGCCACTGGCTCCTCTTCCCTCCCGCCCCATCCTGCCACAAATTAAATTCAAGATCCTTTCCCTCTCCTTCAAATCCCTCCATGCCCTCTGACCTCCGTGACGTCCTGCTACCCTACTGCACCCTCCACTCAAGTCTGCTTCGTGCCCCTCCACCTCCCTGCCACCTCTCCAACCCAGAGAACATTCCAGAGTGCGATTGAGTGTCTGTTAAAGGTCAAGTCATCCCAAAAGGAAGGAAGAGCGCGGGCCTGGAGACAGTTGACTGGATGACCGGAGGAAATTGGATGACAACACTTGACTCCCAATCATCGACCTCAGTGTTATCTGAGCAGAATAGGTTCAGCTGTAAATGTGCCGAAATGTACCCAGCTCTTGTTCTAACAAACGTATCTGGAATAAGAGTGCAGAAAGTGGAACAAATTTGGACCTCTCTCTCTCTCTCTCCCGTTGACGAAGCTCCATGGAGCGTGAACCCGAGGCTGCAAGTATTGCCCAATAATCCTCCTTGAACTTTGCAGAGCGCTTTTCCATTCGGCAGACATGTGAGCTCACAGGAATGGCATGTGGAGCAGGGAGGCAGGCACCTAGCGCAGTGATGGGCAGGGGTGGGGGGGGGGTTGGATTCTGAGCTCGGGCCTGAATGAAGGGAAGTGGAGTCAATGGGCGTGAAAGGCTCCTTTTGTGCAAGGAGGAGGCAGCAAGGCAATGGCAAAGGGCTTCCTCTCGCAGCTAGCTTCAACACTGTGCGTGCAAGGCAGCGAGACAGTTTAACACTGGTCTCAGAAAAAAAAACAACCACAGAGAAATAGATTTCAGTCAAACTACTAGCTGTTTTCCACAATCTCTGCGGTTACTTGTTGCAACACGTCAGACCGGACGGACATGCAGATTCACATTCAGCAACAAAGAGAATCAAATTCCACAGCTAACTCGTGAACCCGCAGCCTTCTCACTCATGGGAGAGTGTGACTGTCTGGACTGACCTGGGCCGACACCTGGAAACACAGCTCAGAAAATAACTAATAGGTGCTGGAGTAAGATGAGCAGCTCAAGTACAAGGTTGGGGGGGGGACATCTAGAAAGACGAGGGAGATGGGCTGACAGGTGGCAAATGTAGACAGATGCAGTGATGAGATTGGGGAAGGAAATTCTATGCTTTGTCTTTACTGTAGACAGATGGGTGGGGGAATGTGGTTGATACAACAACAACTTGCACTTATATAGTGCCCCCCCCTACACTGGGTAGCGTCTCGGAGTGCTTAACAGCCTGACTGAGTGGGTGGCCAAAAGCACAAGTCGAAGAGGAAAGTTTTCAGGCAGGACTTGATAAAGGGGAGAGGGAGAGGGGTGCAAGCCGGAGGGATTGAGGGAGTGGTTCCAGAGTTTCAGGCATAGTGGCTGAAAGCGTGACCTCCGATAGTGGGGTGGAGGGTGCGAGGGACAACCAGGAGGCTGGTGCCAGTCGAGCGGAGGTGCTGGGTGGTGGATTGCGGGGTGAGGAGGTCGGAAAGGTAGGGAGGTACCAGAGAGTGAAGGGATACCAGTACGTTTTGCTGTGGATCGGATCTTGAGATGCTATAGGGATAGAGTGCATTATCAGGAGAGATACTGAGCTTGCACAAGGCACTGGACGAGCCTCATCTGAAGCTCTGCATACATTTCTGGTTGTCCTATTACAGTGAGGATATCTTGTCGCTGGTGACGTTAGATCAATGCCTGGAGTTGGGCACTTGAGTCACGAGGCCGGAGAAGGTGCAGGGGAGAGTTTTGGTGAAGTGTTTCAAGCCGGTTTGCCCACAAAATACACAGTCAATCCACTTTACAGTATATCCTGTGAAGTGCTTTGAAACACCTTAACAATGTGATAAGGCGCTGTATCAATTGCAATTATTATTATACAGTCCCAGGATTGCAGGTTAAAACATTACAGTTATTAGGATTCGCTTTAACACCATCAACAAACCTAAAACAAAAGTGGGGGGGTTGGAGAGGGTGAAGGGAGACCGAGTCAAGCTCAGGGGAAGTGAACAGATTTCAGACTAAATGTCTTTCTGCACAGAGCCTGCGGAATAAACACAGACCGAGGGGAAGGCAGTGCAGGCAGGATTATGTCAGAATTCAAGAGGATATGTAGCTACTGTATTTGGCAAGGAATTCAATTGAGGGGGCCTGAGAGATAAGAGTGCAGTAGGATTATTTTTTAAAAAAATCCAATTATTTTCTTTTCACTTTGGGATCAGGAAGACGGATTAAGACGGTCATTCCCAGCCCCTGCCTTTTACCCCCGTCCCTTCCTTCCACATAATATTAGTATCAATGACGAGCAGCAGGGTGAGTTTATCAGGTCAGCGTATGAGAGGGTGAGGAGAGAGGGAGGGTGGGGGTGAGGAGAGAGGGAGGGTGGATGTTAATTTGATGCTCCATTCTTATTGCCTGAGGGTAAGCACCACCTTGTATAACAGTGATCTTATCCAGTTTAAAGCAGTGCACTCCACGTACTCATGTTGGCCTGAGTCCCTGGTATTTGGCAGCAGGAAATAGGTTTATTTCTTTGTTCAGTATGCTCCGCATAACTGCCTGTCACCACTCCATCCTTCACCGTTTCTCTCTCTCGCGCCACTGCTACAGCCTTCAACCCCAGCCAACCTTGGCTAAGGGAAGAAAGGGGAACAGAGGCAGATTCAAGTGACTCAGAACAAGGGCTTCTCATAACTGCACTTCACAAGTAATTATTTTTTTTAAGTGCACGTGCGCACACACACATCCACCAAGGTCCTTGTGATGCAGATAAAGGTTTAATCCATATGGAGAGTCTTTGGGGAGCAATTCGTCTCTCTCACTGAATAACAATGTGTGTGTGTGTGTGTGTGTGTGTGTGTGCGCGAGAGCGCACATCCTACACTTACGTTTGGTTGGTCCCCGAACTTTAACTTCCGATCAAACAGGACCTCGGTTCAACATCTCAACCAAAAAAATCCAACCCTACATCACCCTCTCTCTCTCTTTCCACTACCCACCTCACCCTCCACCACCACATTGGAGCATCAGCCTGGACTGTGAGCTCAAGTCCCAACTTAGTACTCGAAGAAGCCACTTTGCTCTCGCCCACCCGAAGGCGAAAGAAACACGATCGACCAAGCTAAGTCAAGCCGACAGCTGGAAATGCAGTTGACTTTAATGTGCTCTTTGATGAGCCAACAGAAGCTGGGTTGGAAGATTTTTCTTTAGAGTTTTGTCCAACTAATCTGCATGAGGCGGCCAAAGTAAGTAAAGGAAATAAAAAGGATCGCTGCTCAAGGAACCAGAGACCTGACATTCCACCCAGACTTACTCCGTGAGACCATTTTGTCTTAAAAATTGCAATGACAAACCGTGGAAAATTCCTTAATTCAACCTGAATTTGAAAGCAGAGTTCTCTGTGTACTGTGTAACATTAAAGCAAAATGGCCCTTGCAGGCTTAAAACTAGGTAGGATTTCAGGGTTTGAGATGTAGGCGTGGAGGCGGTTGTGAGAGGCAGTGACGAACTTCTCTCCTTCCATCTCCCCCGGCAAATAATAAATCTTGCATTTGATATAGCTCCTATTTCAAATGCGACGTCTCAAAGTGCTTCACAGGATATAGCGTGAAGTGGATTGACTGTGTATTTTGTGGGTGAAACGCAGCCCCCCCATAGCACACAGCAAGGTCTCACAAACAGAGGAGTGAGTGACCAATTTTATTGGGGGGGGGGGGGGATTGTTGGCCAGGACACCAGGAGAGAGTAACTCCCTCTCCTTTCGAATACTGTGATGGGATCTGTAATGTCCATCTGCGCAGGCAGACGGGACCTTGGTGTAACAGCTCATCTGAAGGGCAGCACCTCCGACAATGCAACACCCAATTGACGTTTGTAAATGCAAGTCCTGCATTGGAGGGTCAGCTTAGACTATGTGATTCGAAGTCCCGACATCCGGCTTGAAGCCACGACTGTTTGACTCTACCACCGAGCCAGGCTGACACACAACAGGACAAATCTAGTCTCCATTTACACATCAGTCTGAGCTGACGGAATTGAACCTATTAAGAGCTTCAATTCCCCCCGTAACAGCATCGAGTGGGTGGGGCGCTCAGGCAGGATCCACCCCAGCTCAGTCGGAATGTGGGAATCCCACCAGAGGGCTCGGGACAGACAGCAGCAACAGGCTTGGCTGGAGTCTGAGGGAATCAGGCCGGCTGACGGTGAGATCAGGCTCTAACAATAAAACCCAACGTGTGAGGGCCCAACCGCAGGGAGACTGAATCTCACACGATTTACAACAAAGACATTGCAGGGGCAGAGAGAGAGAGAGACCGCGAGATGGGGAGGGAAAGAGAAAAGGTAGAGCGAGGGAGGAGATAACGGCAGACTACAAGCTACGACTGGCCCTGGGTGAGGGAGGGGAAAATCATTTCCCGTGCACTAAGATGTCCTCAAGCCTCTGGGTGGAACCCTGATGAGGCTGCGTATTAATTGCCTCTCTTTCGCCCTCTCCCTATCACCCACAGAGATCAATAGACATCACTACCCTCTGGCTTTAGAGGCATCGGTAAACAGCAGGCAGGAAGGAGTCAGTGGATGCTGATGTGATCACAGCCCACAGAGAACCAGCCTGTGTCAATTGCACAAGGGCAGAGGGTAGTGAATGTCTAACGCCAGCGTTACAATCTAGTCTTCATTATTCCCTCCCCCACAACCACTCCACACACACCCCCCCCTCTACCCTCTACAGGTTTAGACAAGGAAGTCCATGACTCAGCTATCTGGAATGCGTGTCCAACCAGCTGCAGATGTTAAGACCGAAAGCTTGACTGCACAGATAAAACCCATCATACTTCTGGTATTTGCACCGTTTGTAGCACTGCACTGGTGAGAGAGTTAGTTAGATATAAATAGAGGTGCTAGCTGATCGGAAACGATCAAAACACGCAGCAGCACGGACAGCAATAAACACAACTTGCATTTACACCCTTACACACCTCAAGAGCGCTCGACACCCAGACATGTTGGGAGCACGTATCAGGATCGTGACTGTGGGGTGTTATACAACTTTGACGTAAAGAAGCACTTTAAACCTTTCAGGGATTATTGTGTTGTTTAATAATAATAATAATCCTTACAATTGATATAGCGCCTTATCACGTCATCGAGACTTCTCAAAGTGCTTCACAGAATATATTGCAAAGTGTACTTTGAGGGCAAAAATGCAAGATTTTTTTGCAGGCGATAAACTAAACGATAAGAGTCCAAGGAAGGGTTAAATTCATAAAAGCTTTGCTGGAACTAAAAGCTATTAATATTAAATAGCTAAATTAACTGGGAATAAGGCAGCAAATTTAACTAACAAGCTCCGATTACTTCAACATTTATAATTGCACTGTCTGGATACACGGAATTAAAAACTGATATTTACTTTACTTGATTAAGTCTATTGTCTTGTTTCAACTGAAAACCTTATCTCAAAACTTCAGTGGCAGTCTGATTATTGCGGCTTCGTCACAGCAAAGCTAATTAAATAAATT
Organism: Callorhinchus milii; assembly: GCF_018977255.1. NCBI lineage: Eukaryota > Metazoa > Chordata > Chondrichthyes > Chimaeriformes > Callorhinchidae > Callorhinchus > Callorhinchus milii. Next base: position 13,937,529 of record NW_024704751.1, read on the forward strand.
AGATCCAATCAACCGCACAAAAATAAGCTTCAACAAGCATCACAGTGCAAGCCATGGTTGATGTGGGGGATGTTTTTCACTTCACATACTGCTCAAGTTAAGCATTCATCCATTAGCTAGAAAAATATTAAGGTGAGAACTGGGATTCCAATACACATCATTCCCATTAAATGTAGTTATTTTATGCACAGCATCCTCTCTCTAAATTTTATATCTTATTTTTCGAGTGAATTATTACTCACTCTTTGGCTCTCTTCCCTCATTCCTCCTCCCACTTCCAACCTGACATTGCAATGTCCAATCTAACTGCTAAATATTTACTCGCACAACACGGGGGAGGAAAAATAAAATGATGTTCCTGGAGCCTCGCTTGCAACGGAAGCAGCCGACCGACCGCTGCCATCTCTTCCCCAGCATCGCAGTTCGTTTCAATCTGGCAAACCATCAGCAAGTTACATTTACACAGCGCCTTTCACATTGGAAGAATGTCCCAAGGTGCTGGACAGTCAAGGATTTGGACCCGAGCTGAGAGTTGGGATCAGGAGGGTAGGGATAAAAAAAAAACAGCAACAATACGAGGCGCTCAATTCCAGCCTCTGATTCAGGGATTCAGACTCGAGAGGTTTCATTCGCAAAGTGGTCCAGTCTCTGAACGGATCGGCTGACGCAGGCTACATTTTGCCACTCCTGCAGGTTTCTCTCTCGCGCGCGTTTGGGTAATTCAGTTCATTAATGTAGAATTAGTACTTCCGAGAATTAACTTTTGGGGAGAAATCAAGCGATACTCAGAGGCTTAGGTTTCTGTGAATCATTTCAAGCCACAGTGAACGCGTGTCAACATTTTGTTTAAAAGCGTCATCATATCAGCAGCAATCAGCCATTGCCTTTATACATAAGAGACGTCTGTGATGTGATAAAGCGCTATATCAAATGCAAGGATTATTATTATTGCAGATTCAAAACCCAAACTGTGCAAAATGTATCCAGACTGCTGCAGAATGGGATAGTCACACAATTATTTTGCTAACAAAATGAATGCACGAGATTAGATGCTGAGCTCCAGGGAACCACAGAAGCTGGGAACGCTTGGGAATATTGATTGAGGAGTGAACTTACTGAAGTCTTCTCACTCCTGGTGGCCAGAGATAAGCTGGACACCAATCACTAATCCCTTGAATCCAGTCAAAAGGTCCACAACAAAGAGATCATGGCCGTAAACTGAGACGTGTTTTGTGTAGGTGTGTGGGGGCGGCCGGGGTGGGGTGGGGTTCAACAGTCGCTTAGATTTGATCACTTTTTGCAGAGGTTCATTAACTTACAGGACAGTTGGTACCAATAATAAACATTTATACAGCGCCTTTAATGTCGTGCAGGCTGCCTAGTGATTAGCGGATTCACCTCGTGAGGTGAAACCAGAGGCAGCCTCGCTTACTCTACACACCTCTGTTTACCGAGAAGCAAGCAGGAACCCAGTTGGTCAATTAGTGGATCACTTTCCAGGAGTAATAATTCCTCCCTGCTCAAGAAGAGCACACACACACACACACACACACACACGCCACAAAAGTCTTTAAAGTTGTCATCCGGATTTTAATCCTCCCCATCTTTCACCATCATGGGCTCATGGAGTACAGTGGGGTCTGGGGGAGAGAATCTGGTCAGATCCAGGCCACGATTAATAAAACTTTGACAGCGTTAAGCAGCTTCTTAAAGGTGGCCTTGAAACCCTTTTGAGTAAAACCTCTCCCAACACCTGCCCTCAAAACACTCTTCACTTTTCCCCGGTACAGCTACGTACGGGTTGGACTTTAGATATAGAAACTCAACCTTTTGTCTCAGCAAATTAACAGAAACAAGCTGAAAGACAAATCGGCAATTTATCCTCAGAATTTCTCAGGACCTTAAAGCGGGGGCAATATTGGTGGCAAATTGCTGCGGTACATAATTGGGATTATTGCATGCGTGCTTCTTCCTTTGCTCAGCTTTTGATTTGATACTCATGCATCATTCACAGGGAAGCAGCAATTTGTTAAGATGCGTAATGACTGGAATAGCGAGGGGCTCATCTGGCCATTATTCAGGATCAACGGGCTTCGAAATTGAAATGAGCCATTAAAGCTGATTTAACTGCTGTGTATTAAATATACATTCTGAAGCAGTGATATCTAACCCACCATGTCACACATGGTGTGCTGCACAGAACCTTTCAGTCCACGTTAACGCTAGCCTTCAGTAAGCCCATAAGCACGTTAGGGTGGGTAAATGGATCTCAATGGTACATCGTGTGCAATGTAGAGCTCTGGAGGGAATGAGGGGAAGGAGGGTGGGAGTAAGCATTTGAGATTGAAGTTAACCAAATGCTTATACAGTACCTGGGCAGCTCTGCGAACAAGAGCATTACTGGCTCATCTCTAGTCCTGGTTTTTAACCTTTCTCCCAATGAGATCAGCGCTGTTCCCCCTTGCGAAGGACCAGCTCTGCTTGCTAGTCTTGATTTAATGTTCGTGGTGGGGAAAAAAAAGTTCAGTCGCACGTGTGTCAGCCTGACTCAAGTCTCGTCTCCGAGTGAGAAGGTTGTGGGTTCAAAACACCACATCAGGACTTGAACACATAGTCCAATCAATGCAGTGCTGGGGCTGTTGCGTTGTCACAGAGCATGGCACTATTCGAAAAGAGGAGGGAGTTTCTTCTGGTGTTTCGGTCAACAATTCCCCCAAAATCAGTCATTCCAATGTCTTGGCTTTTTGTGAGATATTGCAGTGTGCAAATTGGTCATCATGTTCACCCCAAACAAGTCACTTCACAGAACCTCACTAATCCGGTCATTCAAATGACTGGGCAAAAGCGACCTACTTAGTGAGGTGACCTGATGACTGAAACAGGTCGGGTGATTCAGGTCGCTGATGTAATGTTAAGGGCATTGGTAATGGGCGAGGGCGATACACACTCAACAACCATACATGGCGATCTCATTAAAAACAAAGGCATCGTCACATTCGATACAAAAGCTGTCATGTCGTCAGCCTACATTTTGAGAATGAATCCAACTTGTGTTCAGCCAATGCCATAGATCACTGCTGACGTCTATGACTTTTGCTCTTACTTGTTTTTGATCCGACTCCACTCTCTCACGGAAGGACAACTCAGGTTAGGCCGCGGGAGGCCGGCCGAAGTCGATTTCCCGCTCTCGCCGCTTCCGCCATCCCAACACTCCCCCGCCCTGCGCATGCGCGACCGGAATCCACTCAGCCCATAGTAGCAGCGTCGAGGAAACAGCGCGAGAAACCCCAGGCCTAGCGCACTGTGTACTGTACAGGTTAGTGGCTGAGGGGGGGGGTGTTCGTGCCGAGTTTGTAACGGGGAGGGCATTGTAGCGGCTGCAACCAATGACCGTTGTCCTGAATAGTGAGGTGCCCGTTTACTGAAGCAGACGGTCTATCTTTTAACATCGGCAATGAAAAGAGACCGAAAATGTGCCCGCAATTGTGAGGTGGTTGGATGACTGAGGTGACCGCAAACCGGGTTTCTAGTGTATATCCTGTGAAGCGCTCTACAGGCATGATAGGCGCAATACCAAATGCGAGGATTATTATTAGTAAGTTGTCATTGCTTGTGCATATGGAGGTGGGCCAGGATTCAGCAGCTTTTGATTTTTGTAACAAAAAAGCTAGACTGTTGACGACCTGCGAATTGGGAGCTACACATTGGGCACTGGGTCCAAAGATTCTATTGCCTACCACAGCCATCACTTTGATGAGCACAAAATTCTCCAACATATACACAATGATCTAAATTGGCATTCAACACAGCATTGAGTGTTCGCATTCAGGCAGAATCACAGTTTACAGACACACAGGCTAATTAGGCAGCATCTGAGTCATACACACAGCAAAATTAACCACTGCCAGTCTAAATCATTGATGACAGTTTCTCAGGGGTGACAGAGCCCCATGACAATTAGATGCTGCCTTTCCCCAAGAAAGACCATCAACTCCGAAACCAGTTATAAATGGTCCAGTGTACAACATCATTTCGTCAGGCACCTCACAACAGTTTCTTCGGGTTTGACAGCCAGGTAAATGCTTTGGTGGGGGAAAAAAAAACTGTGCGTAGTGTTAATATAACGGAACTAATCAGATGCCACTTGAAATAGAGACCACAAAACAGTTATGCAAAGAAAATTAGATGATCATTCAATGTTTAACTGAAGGTGGTTATTGCCAAAACACGCACATAATTCATTATGTATGAAAAGGTACATGGGAGGGAAATTGCATTTCATTCTTTCCATCGGGGCTATAAACATATCAATCTAATACTGAACCACTCACTGAATTTGCACCTCGGGATTGGCTACAGATCTCAAAAGGTCAAATGTTGCTGAAGAGGTCCAACTTATAAACTTTATAAAGCATGGAATGCCTCTCGCCACCTCCAATTCAATCTTATTCTTTCTCCACCGGTTTCCAAGTGAGTGTTTGCTGATAAATTGCCGTTCGTTGCCACAAAACCAATATTAACAACTTGTTCCAATTATGAGGATCGTGAAGTTGTTTGACTTTGCTCGATAAGCAGGGTAAGCAGATGTCAATTGCACTCGCGTTTACAGATTGGATTCAAGCCCTAACTCTGCCAAAATTCAACATCTGTTTGTGGAATTGAAACACTTGTCATTTTCAAATTGGTCACCGGCTTGCGACAACCCTTACTGTAATTAATGGGATGTTACTGTTTGCAAACCGCTTACCTTTTGATTTCAAATATAGAAGACACTACTTTACAGTAAAATTTCAAAGTCTTTACGTGATAAGGCGCCATGTCAAATTTTTAAAAATCCCCAAACCCGGGACATCATTTTCTTGAAAACAAACCGACCCTGGGTCAGTTACTTGCGCTTGAAAATCTGTTCAGTTTAACGACGGGGTGAGAATCATTCAATTTGAAGCTTGGTTTACCTGTGAGGCAGACAGTGCTCACGATACTTAGTGGTATTTGATAAGTGTTCAGACCTCAACACAGCCCAATGTATTTTGCAAAGTATGTAACTCATCCAAGGCAATCTATGAACAGCATAAGGTAGTTTGCACAGAATAAGTTCAACAATTAGTACTTCGGCAATTTATATGGGAAGTTGTCTCATTGTAGCTTCACAGTGCACAGACAGCCCGGACGACCAATATAACAGCACATGTGTGAGGAAGCAATTCCCCGTCTTTAAATGTACAACTCTAGCTTCTATTTGTGCCGTTGCTTGCTCGATCCCCTCCATTCCATGCTACTGAACATTTGCATTGACTTATTGGCTTACCTCAGCAATCTCCCTCCTGACAGGTGCAGTGATAACCAGCAACAGAGCAAAGGACTGTAATCAATGAGGAGGAAAACTGTGGTTAAATGAAACAGGAGCCTTAAACAAGAGATTCTTAAATGCCATGAGAAAGTCCACTTTGCAGAAGGATTCACAAGGGCAAGTAATCACAAAGGGCAAGAATGGAACATTTAGGTTGGCTAGGAAAGAAATGGATGACTTGAGTGAAAAAGGTTCCAAATTTAGTCATTTATTTATTACAATACTATGCAACTAGCTACAGAAAATAAAAAAAATCAGCTGATCTTGTCCCCTTTAGACTGTTTGCAAAAAAATTGCAGTACTTAATGGACCTCAGAAAACGATTCAATTGCAACTTTTTTTTAAAAATATACCTCATACACTTTTGAGATCTCCTTTGATATTTATTGCACAACATTGTGTAAAAAGCAGTCATTTCCACATTGTCCTGGAATATAGGACACAAGTTACCTGTACAGTCAACTAGTTAATCTACCGCTAATGATCCAAAAATTTGCATCATAAAAAAATATTGGTTTTAAGCTGGTGACTTGATGTAGACAGACATTCCAGTTTGAACAGTCATTTTATTGCACGCATACAGTATCTCCTTTGGGTAGGAAGTTACATACAAGTGAATTCTGAATTTTAGCTATAAATACTAATTAATATATACACATTTCCAAACAACATCACTTTATGCATCAAAGTTGCAGGCAGAAACTCACTACACTGTCTGCTATTCCTTTAAATTCTAGACATTTTAATGCACTCTGTGAAATCTTCAGTGTTGAATTTGTCTCTCCACCCCATCTTACATAATATAATACAGGCTAAAGTGTGTACAAAATACTCGGGGGTTTTACAAGCTAATTTACAGCAGATTACACACTGAGTAGTCCCAAGGATTAGTTTATTAGCAAACAGTCCTCAATTTCTCTGCCCCCCCCCCCTCCCCCATAGAACCAAACTTGGTTACACACTGAACTAGTCAGTGCAATTGATTCCCCCCTGCCCCCCTCCCCCTTATCATTGCTCGTGTGCCTCTGCAAACAAATACCTTCTAAATTGGTTAAAAGAAGAGAGGTCAGGTCTGACATTAGTACACAGACAAAGTGCTGTAGCTGGTAGGCAATAGACAAGACTGGACAGGAATCTCAAAAGAAATGTTACGTTGTTCCCGACACTGAAAGGGATGGTACACCTCATCCTCCAAGGTCCACATCATTACCAAAAGCTGTTGCTTGTTTTATAGCGCAGTGCAAGTCAGTCAACAAGACAATACAGCACATAATTGGAGCAGCTTCCAGTGCGTTTATTTTGTGCGTGTGTGTGTAACCGGTCGGTTTATTTTGAGGGCAATTCGCGCGCTCTTCAAAAATAGGTGTTAAGACCAGTGAACCAGGTGGTCCATTTGTCGGTAAGGGTTAAAACAGACTAATCAGCAGTTAGTAGATTTGTACTATAATGTTTATTAAAATAAATGCAAGGGTTAATAGAAACAGCAACACCATGAAATAAAACGCAAGCATGTAAAAACATTTGTAACAAGAAAACTTATTAAATGGATAATGAGTTAACAAGTCAGAAAAGGCAACACTCTCAATGATATTATTTTGAATCTGCAATGTTTTCTGGCTATCAAAACTGCAGGGACCTCAATTCAGAAACAAGTTGTAAATGGCATAGAATATACATACAAAAATGAAGATAGAAAAATACATTATAAACTTGTAACAACGGTGGTAATCATATTATCATACATGTGTAGGCAATATGTAAAATATTGTACACAGCATATGTAATTTCTTTTGCAACCAACCATTCTGTAACAGCAGTGTCTTAAGAGCGATATGTATATATATATGTATGCTCTGAATGTAACTGAGGGTACAATAATACTGTCAAGGAATCGATTTCAATGTTCAGAATTTTCAACAAAGTAACACTGACAAAACATTGAGTTTATGAATAGTGTGTATATGTATATATATATAATTATATATAAACTCAATGGCTCGACAAAAAAAAAACCTGAAGGGCAGCAAGTAAAAATATTTTTTTTTTAAAAAAAGATCATAATTTCAAATTGTTCTGATGCTTTTTTTTTGTTCTCAAGCCAAACACTGCAGCATTGTAGTCGTTTAGTGATAACAGCTGGTCTGTTGCCTTATTAATCAATTTAGCGAAAACCAAGCCAAGCTGGCCTTAATTTCGCAAGTGGCCATTACAAAACATTATTCTTTTGTTTGCTCAAAAGGCTTCACTTTTTATCAATAAAAATGGCACTATGAGAAAAAAAAATTAAGGGTATATAAGAAACAAATCAGGAAGACACAGATGGTGGCACAAGATACAAGCTACTTAAAAATCTTCCTCATGTGAAAGGCGCTATACAAATGTCATTTTGTATATTATATGTGTTGCATAGAACCAATGAACTGAATTCTTCAGATAGGGCAGACAGTGTAAATATTACTAGAAGCTTTACACACATCTGTCCTCATACTATTCTACCTTCGTGAACACTTTTTTTTGCCAATGCTCTGTCCTTACCCCACTTAGATGATGGGCTGGCAAGCATCAGAATTAATTCAGCAAACCATATATGTTGACTATTACAAAATGACCAGGCGTGTATATAAGGCACTTTTATCTTTCTTTATACTTAGCTCATTCCTCACCCACAACCCCATCAAACCCTAGATACTGTTTTGGTCTTTAGTTTCTTACACAACCGTCCAGAATCACTTTCAATTCTTTTTTGTGTTTTTTGAAAAAATTTGTTACTGCAAGTAAGTATAAAAAGCTAAGTTGTCAAAAATATATATTTCTTCACCAGCACCCTGTAAAAGTATCTAGTTTTCCTCTGTAGTTTAAATGCGCTATACTTATCTACACTTTTATAACATGTATATAGCAAATAGAATAGGCAAGCATGGCTTTCACATCCTTCTGAAGTATTTACGAATAGGAGAAAATTAAACAGACCGTTTTTGCATCCAGAACAATGACACATTATGAATATACCTCAGTCAAGGTGTGCTTAGATGGTTCTCTTCAGTGAATCAAGCTCAGATGCTCAAACAAACTAGCATATTACATAAATGTAGGAAGCCCAGACTAAATAGCACAAATAAACTTGGAAAAATATGCCAGGCACCTTTGAACTATTGCGTATATGTAAATTACTAGGTAACGAGAGATGCTTCAATGGTGAAAAAGTAATATGTGACCTCTTGAGGTACATGTTTGAAAAGATCAATGTTTCGGTGCATCTGGATGGTCTAGTACATTGGCAGTAGATCTCTGAACTTCCATTCAGTGACTGTTTCAACCCCCAATTTTGAAGAACATCTCAACTTGCCTAAACATTTTCGAGGCAGTGAGGGTTTAATCGCTGGTCTTAAGCTGGAAACTAACTTGAACCCTTATCTGTGGCACTTACCATACCTAATGGCATGTCCATTAACAGAAATATATCCACGGCAGCTGTGAACAGGAAACCATCCCAGACTCCTGCCTCCCTGACAGAAAGACATGGAGGGAAGGCTATGCTTTAATACAACCCCCTGTTCACCACGCCCCAAATCAAGTTGCATTCCCCAATTTTCATTGCTTCATTTTTCTATGTTTCTCAGTTATCATGACCCAGAAATTTTGTTCAGTGTATAGTAATACTAAACGGCATTCTTGTCCTGATGCAACTCAAATAACAGTCAGAAATGAATTTCACAAATTGTCCCTACAAAAAAAACCTAAGGTACTGTACACAAGATTGTTTAAATCTTTTTGTTCCGGACCACAGAGGTTAATATTACTTTGTAATGATGGTGTTGAACTCTTCCCCAATAAACTTGACCCAAGGTTCATCCATAATGTATCATAACAAATGCATTCAAAGATTTTGTAACTACAACGTAAATTAAATCAGATTTCCATCACAAATGTCCTTGGCAACCTCCTGTACAGAGCTCAATCCCGTCAGTATTGTTAATGAGATCTTTCTTACCATTAATTGGCCAGAATCTTTAAGAGACGATCACTGAGGAACAGTGGTGAGGGATGAACTGGACTTATTGCTTTAGTATTATTCAGTGCAGGTTCTGGCACCACACATTCACCCAACCAGAAAAGCGGTGGCTGGAACTTTTTTTTAAAAAACGCTGTTAGGTAACAAGACGAACAGACAGTGCCGCAGCTTGCTGCATTGAGACAGGCAAGCGTAGGCGATAACCAGTTAACTGATCAGCAGGCAGGCATGGTCAGGTCATCATTGGGCGAAGAGTTCAGAGGTCAAAGTCATGGGTTAGTTGCCTGTGGCAGCTGGTAGTTAGAAACAAGAAAAAAAGATAGAAAAAAGATATTAGTGTCAGCTAGCGAAGACTGGATGACATCATGAAAACTAATCATATAAATAATAAAAACGAGCATTTTTTATTGATAAAAGATTTACAGAATGTGGTCAATCATGACATCTAAAGTGCCATGATCTGAACATGAATGCATGTCAAACTTCCACAAAATGGGACAGATATACACAAAACTAATGGTTAATATCAAGGCTGGGAAGAATTTCCATACAGTACCCGTCCAGGACCAGCATAACGTTAAGACAGGTCGGTCCATCAAAAGACACTAATGGCCACAGCTTTTGACAATGAAACCCAAACAGCAAATACTAATGCAAATAGATGGTTTTACTTTATACATAACCCTCTATCTTTGACATTCCCCTTCATCCGCTCTTGCCCCCGCCTCATACCACATCCTTCCATGCAGCATTACACTCTTCAGTGCTCGCCAAGAACACCTGTGATTCCCCCTTCCAGAAGGCCACCAACACCATAATGACGTCTTCCCGACGTGAAAGGCACTATACAAATGTAATTTTGTTGTTTCATACAAATGGAATGACTTGAGACTCAAAATCCCTTTGGAAATGCTGGGAATTTGAGGAATCTGAACATTCGATAACCGTTTTGAGAGCCTCCCCAGCCACCCGCCCACATTCTTTCCACAAGAGACACAAGCCTGTCTATTATGTCTCTTGCATCAACATCAGCTAGATGCCGTGCTGCGTCGTCAAAAGTAAATAAGTATCACAGTCTCAGGGAACACAAGTGTTCAATTCTGGTTAATAACTAGAAGCCTGTAACATTACATACTGAGTATTGTTGAGATGGTGATCCTTTGGCCTCGTAAAATTTGAAAGGAGGTTGTGGTCCTGCCAGATTTTTGTAGGGTCCAGGACCCAGGACAACTGGATTCATCCAGCCCTGAAGCTCTAAAAAAAAAGTTTTGGGTGAGGAGGGGGGGAAAAAACAGCAAGAGAGTTCAAAATACTTTCCTATTAGTTGACTGCTATTAAACATTAGCATTTAACTGCAGGAAAATGCAAGAGCAAGGTTACATTTTTACTTTTGATCAAAAGTGTTAGAAAAACATTTGGCCTTCAAAAATCTTTTATTGCTATTATACAGTAGTGTATCGATGCTACATTAATACAACATTCAATTCTAGGGCTAACTGGCTACTTCATGGATTAATTGGCAGAAGGCCAAGTATTAATCAGACGCCAGCAAAAAGGCTAAATAAAATTGTCAGCAACTCCACACAACTCGTCATTTCACTGTACATGACAAGATGCTAAGATGTAAACAAATCTTAAATAACATAGCACTGCATTCAAATACAGAGTACAATGCTGATAAGGTTGATCCCATTTTGTATACGGTTTAAAAAACACATTCCCAAAGACTAGACAGATAAAGTAAATCACTTTTTAATTGCCCCAAGCATTATTATACTGCAGACACATATACAGCTACAAATGTGCATTAGATACATAAACCTGGAATTTAGAATACAGACTTTACACAATTTACAATAACTCCAGTTCAATTTCTACTCAAAATAGGGATTTTTTTTCCATCGGTAAATAGGAAATAATTATTTGTCCCCTTCCCTCCCCACACCCCACCATTGTTGTGAAGGTGAGCTTCATAATAAAAGAATCTAATTTGGCAAAGAGTTAAAATGTCAATGATTTAATTTACCCGGGGCAAATTGAGACATCTGGACCACTGTTACTTTAAGACTTAACTCGGATTGAAAAACATTCCACAGAGACAAAAGTAGTGCAATTTATGAAATTTTAAACACCTGAGGTTACAACCAGTCAAACAGGTTTCTGAATTTATAACAGTTTGAATTAAGATTCAGTCAGTGCTGTATCAAGCAGATTTCCAGATGAAGATTGCAAATCTTTCCTCGACAGACCCAATTTACAGCAAGTTTAAATAGCATTTACTCCAAACTATTTTAAATGAGATGGATGCCTTGCTGAACTTGTTTACAACAGCATTGTGGTATTGCCCTGGGTGCGATTGCAACTGATCCGCAATACTCCCACCAGAGAATAGTGCCATTAAGAGGTTTGTATTCCCCCTTAAAAAAAAGGCGAGAATTTCAGGAGGGGAAATAAAATCTGTTTTGTTTCAATATTAAGTTGAGATGAATACCTGTAAGCGTTTTAGCAGCTTGATAAAACTGAACTCCTGGAGCATAACCCAGCAAGTGTTTGCAGATAAACCTGCACGGTGCATGTGGCCAACTGTACATGATAATGTTGCATAGTGACAAATGGAAGTACAAAGCAAGTATCCAAATCAGAGAATTCCAATTACATACAAGGTTATCTGATTTCCATTTGCCTGTCCTCACTTGTGTATACTGATCAGGTTACCCGTAGCATATTTAGGAAATGGCAAAAGCATTTATTATTCAGTGATTTGTGCAATAGTATTCTTCGCTGGTTATGAGTTTTGTAGCAGTAGTTGTTATAGTGCGTCATTTCATGCATTACACAGAGCACAACCTGCACTTACAAAGCCACAGTTTTCATATCAAACAAAGTAAATGCCATTTTGGCTATAAAACTAAACTAACCTCTGTCTGCGGTCACAATCCTTTGGTAAGGATGGACACGCGAATCATGCCTCCGAACTTTAGTTGCCATCGCACCTAGTTAAATTGCAAGCCCAAAGAGGATTAGAATTTCACTTAAAAAGAAAATTAGAAACTCAAAATGGGTGAAGTACACAACTTTAACACCATATAAGCACAATGACTGATAAGTTATGCAAAAGACAGTTTAAATTTAGGTAGTTTCCAAATAAATTGCTTTACTAACTGCTTAGCTCACAGTATTATGTGCTGGGGCTCATTTAAAGTGCAGAAGCCACATTAACCGAGCAAAAGTTATGCCTTTTTCAACCCACGTTGAATATTTGAGCAATATGATAAAGGGTGCTTTTACCACTATACATACTCCAGTTATTTCCTTTTTTAAAAAAAAACAGGGTATTTAACCAATATGAGCTGCACTGTCGAAAAGCAACATTTCCCATGTTACAGCTTTAGTATTCCAAGATGCAAGATTTGATCAAGAGATGATTCAATCAGCAAGTGTGCATTCTCTTAATTTAAATAACTAAACCCCAATTTACAGGACAATTTACAATTTTTCAAACAATCAGCAGTAAAAATTATCCCAAATCCATTCAGCTTCTATTCTTCACTGACATTAAAAAAATTCTATTTATCCCCTTTTCCAACCTCCCTCCTGCAAAATAAGTTTGCAATTAAAATCTACACTCCCGGGTTAAAAATTAAAACAAGAAAATTTATAGTTGCATTTTTTTGGCTAATACAAGGCTCAGGAGAGTAATGCAATATGCTGCTGTTAATGTTCAATGGTGGTTTGCCTGACTGCAACACCACTGCATTTACGGGGAGTGTGCTATTCTGGTACAAATGATTTACATGCAACTGATAAATATAGCTCGCATTTGACAAAGGGATTCTGCAAATTCTTTCCAAACACAGGGCGAGTACAGGACTCAGCTCTGCAAACTGGGTCCTGAATCCTTTGTGAAATCTAGTTATTGCAGTCCTAGTCCCAACCCAAGTACAAGTTCCGTGAGATTAGGGAAGCCCAGCACCACAAATAGTTATTCACTTATTTTACTCTGTACTGCACATTGTTAATTAAGTTAGCACCAGTAAATGTTCAAGGAGAAAAACTGTGGGCATATTTTACATGTAGTGCAGGAGAGAAATCTGGAACCACAGTAAAACCCATCAGCATCCACTGATAAGCAGTTAGTAAAAAAAGAGTACAAAAAACAATGAGCCTTGCACCAAGCAAAGATTGAAACACTGCAGATTTGGATCATGAGTGCCAGTTTGGCAAGTGTCAGTGTGTTACAAGGGTTGATCAGTGGTTAGTGTGCACGTGTGATAAAGATCAGATTTTGGATACCTCTTGCTCTGTTATCCCAGATAAAAGAAATTTACTGAGTGAGCAGCATTTGCCACTTGATTGTACCAATAGAAAAGGGGTCAGGATCAGCATTCCCAGTTTTATATTGGTTTTCTTAAGACTAAGAAACAGTAAACTTTGGGGGGGGGGGGGGGGAGAAAAGGATCTTTACCCAATTAACAGGAATGAAGATAATACTAACTTAAGTATTGATCCAGACAGACAACCCTGCAAGCATTAGACCAAGCATTTGTACTCTAATAGCAACGATCTTCTCTTGAACTACCAGGTTAGAGGTTAATCTGATCCACCAAAGTCTTTGTATAAACAAATGCTTCTACTAAGGCTGACTCACTACATCAAAGCTACAATTGCAAGAGTAAAACCTGAACCAAGATTGGACAGTTTAGAATTTTTGCTCATGTTTACAGGAAAGCACCACTTTCCAATAAGGTCCAGATTTTTTTTATTCCTTTGTATGCCCAGATCAAGAGCAGCTAATGCAGCTCAGAGCTTCCTCTGAACTTAAAGCAATGCATCTGAACTGCAAGCTTGAAAGAAAATTAACAAGTCACCAGGACAAATTCGTTCTCCAAATCGGTTAACCTGTCATCCTCAGCATAACTGAATACGGGTACTTTGTATTGGAAATAGGACAGGAACTGCATGCTTAAAAATCAATTAGGTTCCCCAAAGGCAAAAAAGTGTAGCAGCTTTCATCATGTCTGTTTGTTTTGGGAGTTCAGATTCTAAGAGTTGATGGGATCTAAATGGATATAATCCAGTACACCACCCATTCTTGTAATTTTACCATTTTCATGTCGAAATTCTAATGCAGCCCTGGGGTCAAATTAGAAATCAAAAGCACTCATTAGAAATGCCTTGTGAGAAGCAATTCTGAACAAGAATACAAAGGGACTCAAAAGGCACTGTATAGAAATATAATGAGATTCTGTTGCACCGATGGAAATCTCACTTCCTTTGTGGGAAGGCTGATAAACCCCTTTATTCTGGTACTTTTTTAAAAAATCGTCACCATACACATCTTGCTGCTCCAAATAGTGGTTTGATGCGATATGTAATGTGGCATTCATCCAATCAGGTCTTCAGTGTGTTCATTTTTCAACATCTCTATTAAGGAACACTCACCACAATAGAAAGTGCTTTGGGTACTTTGATCACTGACTATGTCCTTTAAGTCTTAGATATGTGGTGTGGTAAAGCCTGCCAAATACTGAACACCCTGAACCCAATATAACCAACGTTACACTGCTCGTGTTTCAATGTGCTTGGTCAAGCTCTTCACTTCTTCTGAAGTTATTTTTTCCTGAGGATTCAGAAATATGTCCCATGCATTCTTAGCCTTTTGTTGGAAAAGCCATACCTAAGAACAAACCATCAAGATAAGATAGTTAGCCAGTGGTTCCCATCATTAGATGGACAATCCAGCAGATAAAGACAATACATTGTGTTCATTCTTTGATTCTCACAGAACTGCAAAAAAAATCTTCTGTTGCAATCTATAAACAAATATCCTACCACCCAACCATGCTTACCACACACAGGAAGGCGATCCTCATTCATTCTTATCCTATGCTTGCCTTGGTGCTAATCCCAAGGACACAGCAAAGATCAGAACATTAAAAGTCTAGTTTAAAAAGGCAATGTTATTTAGTGCAATAGAGTGCAATCCCTGAAGGAATCAGGTAGCAGACTTTAAACTGTACAAGACAAATCTGATTTAAGTTACAATCATGGCTTCTAATCATTCCAGGAGTTTAAATAAACAAATTATTTAAAGTTTAGTTTCAAGATGGACTTCTTTCAAACCACCACCAAGTGAGGTCAGCATTTGATAGCTCTAATCTTTAAAATGCTATCCTAATTATTTCCATAACAGAAAACCAAGAGCGAGAAGCTTAAAGTTCTTCATGTGCATTCACTAAAACTATTTTGAAGCTTCCGATCAGTGAAACTGCTATAAAAACATAAAAGGACCCAGTCAGCAGGAAATGTGCTGAGTCAGATTGCTCTTGCAAAACAAAATTCAAGCATTTTTATGCACACAAAAGAACAAATTAGATTTTTAAGATGGTGATTCTCATTTGGGTATAAATATCATTTGCACCAGTCACCCAAATATTACATTCCTGGCTTTATAAATTGAAATTTGGAACAACTTCTCCCAAGAGCATGGGAGAAGAAATTAGCAAATTAATTCTCCACTCCATTGACTAGTTAGTTTTAAAGAAACCGGCAACCATCCTCTCTTTACACAAAGAGTAATGGTCATCAGGTGCAGTATAGATAACAGACCTCCTGTCTGCCCAATGATCCCTGATATCTGTTTCACACTAGATATCTGTGATGGATATTTCCTGGTAATAAAGACTGAATACTCCAAAGTAAAATCCCTGGCCTCAAATGAATCATTGGCATTAGTTATTTCGCTTTTAACAGAATTGACCGTAGATTATTGTTCAACACTAATTTAATTCTTGGAACACATTTTACCAGTAATTACATTTTTGTTTAGTTAACCTCATAGCAATGGGTGCACTACATGACTTAAATAGTTTGAATAGCAGCTTGTGTAGCAAGCAAACGGATACATTGCCTTTTTAATTTTAATGAAGGACCACTAAATATGAAAAATTAGAACCAGTATAGCTACCAGCTGTTATACCAGTAAACTTGCACTTAATCACCTGGGTTCGCTCAACACAATAAAACTCTAATTTTATAATTAACAAGTATTTAAGAAAGTTACTGCATATTAAACAACCGCCAGAGATAAAAAAAATTATGTACCTTTTTTAAAAAAAATGTGAGCTGGCATTTCACATTACCTTAATAATCCTCAGTTCACTGCTCCCTCCACCATTACTTCACTCAATGCTTCCCCAAGTGCCTAGTATGGGAAACCCTACCAGTCCAGTGCAGCATGCCAGAGTACAAGACATCATATGGTTATTTTGTCAGTTCTTCAGATTCTATTGTTAAAGGGCAATGCATAATATCTAGACTGCAACTGGGATTCGGCATACTAAACAGTAACCCAAGAAAGCAATGCAATGCCAATGGATGCAGAGAATTGTATTTTATGAACAGTCCAGTTTGTTTTACTGACTGATCAATAACATTTACTTCCAATTTTATAAGTGGTCAATAAAGGAAATAAACTGGTCACAAGCGTCCTTCCGTGCAAATTTAACTTGTAAATAAATCACGAAAGGCCACTGAATATAGTATTAACCCCAGAGTAAGGAGGCATGCAGATGAAAAAGACTCTGGATAAATTCAGCCCTACATTTGAGTTTTTTTGGAGCCTATGAAAATTCCAGCAAATCATACTTAAGCAATGCAATCCAACATTCCTTTGAGAAAAAAGATGTTGCAGAACTTGTAATTGAACAGAAGTGATTTAAGAGTTTCAGGCCAAAGGCTTAATAAGATTTGAGCCTTGAAATATCAAAAACTAACATCCCACATTTCAAAGTCATGCTTACCTAGAACACTACTAGCTTCCATTGGATACTCCAGGAGAGATGCAGTTGGTGCCAGAGCATATGGGTAATCATAGGGTGCTGTGTAGATTATACCAGCCTCTGGTGAAGGTGGTACTAAGGCAGATGGATGAGGGGTTCCATTAGGCATAACTGCAGTTGTCTGGATTGGCCTAATTATATTCATTATGGCAGGACCAGCTGGCGTGGAGGCACGCAAGGTTGCTGGAGGAAGCATAGGGGCACCTGGTGCAGTGATCAGCCGCGGACCCTGCGGCGTTGCTGCAAAAGAAAAGGCAAGGGTAGCTGCAGTAAGCAACAGGGATCAAGAGGGGAGGAGAAAGGTAGGTGCGCAGGAGACAGGAGGGCAAGATTTACAGGAAGAAAAAGGTTTGACAAGGAAGGAAAACAGGAAATTAGTCCATGCAATGATCACGTGAATTCACACAAGCACCCCCAATAGCAAGCTGATTTCCCGTTACCAGTTTAAAATCAAGCAAAAATTTAAAGAAAAATTGCACAGTGCCAACTAAACAGTGAAATACTGCATAAATAACAGTAGACAGATCTGCAATATTTAACAAGTCATGTGTGAAACAGAAGCTAAAACCAAACACAAAACATGAAAATGTTAATGCCATGAACTATTTGGTCAGTGAGCATGTTGGCAGCTAATTCAGCACAGCATTCTAACCTGATACCTTCTGAAAGGTATTAAATCAGCAACACATACATGATAAATTACAATGGGAGCTTGACTATTCTGCAGTTAATATTTCCCCTAGTCTTTGTGCATCTTAGCCATATACAACAATTTCCTGGTTGTGGAAATGGGATAGCCAAGTCTTTAATTCAAGTGTTAAAAACAGGTAAATCATCAGATTAAAAATTGCATATGAATTGCACCATCATTTCATATTGAGGTCAGGCCATGGCATTGGCATTTTTGTGTGTTGTAGTATTGGAGCCTTAACACCTTATCAGCTGCATTTGAATAAGCAATACAATTTACATAATGTACTCAAAAGAACACTCATTGGTATACATGCAAGGTGATGCCACCTGCTGAATGGCAATTCTCAAAACACAGCAGTAACCTAAATGGTTTCAAACAATGTACGCAACCATTGAAACTTGTATGTCAAATATTGATGTTTAATTAGCAACCAGTAATTAATTCAAGCATGGATATGCCACACCAAATAGGTGAACATTTTAAGGTTAGAATTTCTTTACAATTTTTTTTAAATAAAAGTGTGGCAATAGCAATTCTAAGGTACAAGTTCATAATATTGTGGTTAAAAACTGGATGTTTGTTTATATTTTTGATGTCAACGGGCATCACCTTATTCATGTAGCTAGTATGCCTGAATACATACTGTGCAGAATCATGCAAGCGTTTCTTTAAACAAAAACCCATGAAGTTTGCACTCAGACACCCAAAGGAATTCAAATACAAAAGAATACATTTAAAAAGATGGATGAAAGTCAGGTGCGGTGATATTTCACTTACAAAAAAACTACAGTATTCTATTCTGCATCTTCCCACTGATAGCTAGCAGCATAAAATTGAATTTGTTGAAAGAAAACTATTTCAAGCTGTTACAAAGCATCTGTGCCTCAAACAAGTTTAAATTGGCTTTGTTAAGATTTTGGTCAAGTTAAAATACATTGCCCAATTACTCTCAAATCAATACACACTGAGGCTCAAAACCATTAAGAGAAGATTTACTCACAGCTTTCTAGTACAATGTTTACATTTCAACAAGTGAAAATTTAAACAGACATAAAACTAAGATGTGTAACATCTTGGTGTAGATCTGGATAATTTGGTCAGTTTACAATTCAAGTTTTAGCAGAAAACTACCGTTCCCGAAAATATTGACCTACTTTTCAGCATTTCAACCTTTTTTTGAATATTCTAAAACAAAATTGAACTTCATATCTGTATAGAATAGAAAGGCAATTCATTCTTGTGCTAGGAATTTTTGCATTAAATGGGCTGGTAAAAATCTCATCTATGCTACACTAAGGAGCTTATTGTATTGGTTTACTTTCAGATGTCTCCTTCAATGCAAAATGGCCTGTAGTTAGCAAATAATAATCCTTGCATTTGATAGAACGCCATATCACGCCATTGAGACGTCTCAAAGCGCTTCACAAGTACAACTACTGTAAAGTGAATTGACTGTATACTTTGTAGGCAAATGAAAAGATTAAAGGGGAAACTGTCGCAAAATTACTCATCTCGTGCATGACCAGAGGAAATAAATGAGTTTTTGTCACCCCTCTGAAAAGGTTTAAAGAAATTCCAATATTTCTGCAGAGCAGTACTGATCGATCGGAGGATTAATTCCTGCTCCTGATCACTACCCAGTAACCATGGTCCAAATGTACAAATTTTGATGTTGAACGAGAACATGATCCAGCAAGGCTGCAAGGCTCTCCTCCCCGCCTCGCTACCCAACGTTGAATAAACCTGATCATTCTGTCTAGGTTTGCATAGAAATAAATGGCTACTTTGACAATGTACCAGAGGGCTGCTGGCACGTTTAATATGCATCCCATCAGGAGTCAGCACCATCAGCAGAGGATGAGAGGAAAATGTAAATATAGTTACAAGGAATGGATTCAAGTCCAGCTTGGAACTGGATTAAGCCTAGCTGTTCAAGTGAACATATTTTATCCCATTAATCTAAGTTGATTCAAACCAAAATATTTCAACTAAACAGATTTCTAGCCTCCTGTATTTTCCAAATGTTATAATTTCCTCCCGATGTGAAAGGTGCTATATAAATGTAAATTTATATGCACCACACACAGCACATTCTAAGACATTTGCATCAAATAAACCAGCTAATAATATTCAGTAAATAGGCAAAAACACATGTAGCGAATGTTCTCTTACGTGGTCTGATATTGGCATCTCTGTAGGTCCCATTAAGAATAGCTAATTCCATCAGTTGCATCTTCTTCAAATTGTCTTCACCTTCAGCCTGCAAGGAATAAAAAAGCACAATGAGGCATCACAAATTGTACAGGCGAACAACTGCCTTTACAGTGTTTTAGCTTTGCATTCTGGTCAGGCAACAAATATCAAAGTCCATTACAATAATAGGTAGCAAAAGTGATATCAAACTGTCCAAGAGTAGGTTGTATTTTTTTTAAAGTCAGCCAAAAAGATATGCTGGAGCACCACGATATAATGAGATTTACTTGCGGACGAACAAGAAAGCAACTGCAAGTTAACTCTGGAGGGTTTTATGCCCGGTTAGTTGAGGGATGCAAGTAATTGAACTTTCCTAATATCAACAGCCAGCACTCACAGGTCATGTACAGTACAACAGTTCCTCCATTCCATCCCAACCTTGTTAGAAAAGGATTACCTGCTGCGCCAGAATGATCTATCTATTCCATTCCCTGAAAGAGGCAGAATATGGCGTTGCAGTAAGACGCACCATAGTTTACTCATCAGAAATAATCGTACTGGGAAAAGCCAAAATGATTTTTTTTTGGGGTGGGGGAGGAAAAGGCTTGCTATCAGTGGTTTGATATCAGTTCTATTGCATCATTGCAACCATTTAGTGTTGCAATTATGCAATACTTTTTTTTAAACCTACTGCCAGTCTACACCTCAGGCACCACAACGGTTCACCACAGCAAGCTCAGCAACCACTGCCGTCGAACTGCACAAACCAGATTCAAAACATTCTAACCAAAGTATTTTCATTTTTGTGCCTTTCAAGGTTTACTGATAAAAGGTACTGTTGCAAACCTCAGAAGAATCATTTGTTTGTCAAAGAAGATTAACCACAGTTGACCACTGAGTATCTGAAGTCAATCCACATAGAAGTCTAGGTATCAAAAATACTCAGATACCTTATTTTGCCTCAAACTATCTATATTAGATTTAATTTGCCATTTTTCTGCCTTATCAACCTATCTAACCTTAAAGTTCCTTAGAACCTTCTTTATTGTTAGCTACATTTCCCTATTACCTATTAACTTAGAAATTGTGTCCCTTACACCAGAATCCAGATAATTTATATAAATTGTCAGCAAAACTCACCCAAAACCTGTTTCAAGCCATTCAGACTGTTCATTGGTACTCAAAGTACACATATAGATTCTTAGCCACATAGTGAATTAGTGATTAAACTGGAATTTGTAGACAGTAACTCAAGAAGCCATAAAACAATTTCCACGTAGTCTAGAATATCTCTAACCAATTAGCTGCATCCCTCCCCCCAGTTAAGTATCAGTGAGTAGCTTAAATTTAAAATCAGTTTTGCTTTCATGTCCCACTAGACTCTCTCACATCAAGCGTACTTTTACACAAGCTATGGTGACAGGGATGAGTTAGTGTCGCTAGGCTGACTGATCTTCAAAGAGTTCAGATGCTGTGCACAGACATGTGGCGCTGCTTTCCCTCACTTGATAAATTTGTAGGTTATAAAGTTAAAGCAGACTCAAGGGGAAGATATGCCATTCAGCCTTTTGGCTCTATTTCACTAACTGAAGGCAGCTGTGCTGTAAACAATTGTAATACCTTTTGTAGAGTAAATGGCTGTTTCACATATAAGATTTTATGCAAAGAAATGTGGTGATAAGACTGCAGCAACAAAAAAATGAGCCATAACCATATTGGAAGATCATTAAGAAGGGTCTGGTTACACTACCTTGATGGTGCAGGATTTTTGTCATACTTTTGTGGTGCTATCCAATCACTACTTGGCAGAAGCAAACTGCCTAAATTTCTACTTTTAAAGGAGAACAGTTCATTATGCTTAAATAAATCAGGAATGCAAGCAAGGCAAAAATAGATAAGCTTGCTACAAGACAAAAGTGTAGATATTCGGTCTTAGAGATTTAGAGTTTTTAGGTGGTTGCCTGGAAGGTATGGCTGAATTAGAAGCCAGAGTAATTAAACCTCTGGTTCTTCTCTTCCCCACACCAGCACCCACCCCGGCTAATCTCGGGATAGATCAGGTTCTGTAATCCCAGAATCAAAAATGAGACGTTTTCTAAATGATGGGTAAAGGCATGTTAAGACAATGCAAGCCCTGCGAGTTAGAAAACAGGAAGGGACATTCATTCTCAAATGGAAATTGGTTAAAGAAATTACAAGAGACTCAATTATTCTTTGTGAACCAGATGATGTTTCATTTATATTATCCAAAACAATGCAACATTCCCAGTGAACTGTTCACAAGATGTTAACAGAATTAGAAATGCATGCATATGCGATGCCTCATCCAGTTCCAATTTCAACCAATGTAAAATCAGCAAAGAAAATCAATTTGTTCTCCTGAACTTCTGCATGGTTAAAGCACTGGTTCACATGAAAAAGAAATACGTTCGGACAAAGGGAAAATGGTTATAAAAAATCTACGCATTAGCCAATGCAAATAATAGTTTTTACTTTTTTTAAAATAAAAAGGACTTTGCATCCCATTCTAGAAAACAAATTAGGCTGTTTAGCAAATGTTTTCAGAACAGAAAGTTTCTCCATTCTACAATAACTCGTCAGTCTTTAGTCCAACAAGGCACAATTGACAAAAAGTCCACTCACTGCAGTTTTAGTAAAAAATGATGGATTTAAGCAATATTCATAGAGAATACAGCTTAGAAGTTATGGTTAAAACATACAGAAAACAGATGAGATAAAGGGAGACATCCTGACCAGAGTAACCTCTTTGCAACTTTTACTTCTCACTAAGTCAAGAGTTGCAAATGGAACTTTCCCAAACTGACAGGAACATTTGGAGAATGCATTAAAGCATTCTGTGTTTCTTTGAATGGCTAGTGTATGGACTTGACAGGAATCTCTTAGGGATTGGAGTCAATTTCACTTAACTCCGCTTCAAAAACACTAAATCTACAGTAAATGGTAGCTTCTGTGTAGCTTCTGTGAACATCTCTGGTGTCAAAAATGATGCATTGTTTTAGCTTTTTCATGCACACTTGATTTAACAAAGTGAGGAACGTGGAAGCCAACATTATCAAAGCACTTCTAGATGAAGCGTAAAAGCCAGATTGAGTAATTCTTTCTCTACTCTGTACCAACAATGCATCTGAAAAACTGGAACTATCCTGGCAAGAATCAGCAAAATGCATGAAACAAATTTATCTACTATAAGCAAATAATTTCTCCCGTATTGATCCAGGAAAACCTGACATTACTGCAATACTCCTGCCTGCAAACATATGGTGAACTTAAGACTAATCAAATTTGTGCCGTTTTATGCTCTGCTTTAAGATTACTTGCTTTTCTCGAAGGAGCCAGAACACACATCCACGACAAATCTATATTTCAGTTTGCTGCCAAATGTATTCCCAACAGTGGGAAAATTGTTCCCACTATTCTCAAACGGAATTCTAAAATTACACACAGGCCACAGCAAATAATCCATTCTACTGATTCAACATTTGCCGAATTACTATTATGCAAATCAGGCTTTGAAGCAAATTAAAGCTTTACTTGCATTGATTTTCTTTTTTAAAAAAACTACATCCGCCATGCTTTAGAAAATTCTTCAGTTGCCTATTAATGCAGTACCCAATCACTTTATCAAGCTTGGAAGAGTATATGTTTACATAAATTATAAATATGAAGACTAAAAGCTAGTAGAAGGGTATGCTGTATACAACTTCAGTGCTTTAGCTTTTCTGTAAATAAGAATTTTTTTAAAAAAAATTCACCAGAAGAATTGCTCAATCTACAACGGAAAGTTTGCGGAGAGAAGAAAATTCCCCTCACACATCATATACAAACTGCAAATTGTACTATTCCTACCTATTCCTGCAAAATACTGTAAAATGTCTAGGTTCAACTATTACAACCAATTTATTGCACTATTCATACAAAGAGTAGTTCCAGCAACCACCTTATTAAATGCACAATACCAATTAGATGCTTATTCAAACCTGGAACGATCGTGCAAATGAGAAAGGTAATCTAGGCTCAACAAGAAACGTAAGAACATTCCAACATTATAATCAGTTTTGGAAGTGATGTAAGATTAGCATTAGTACTGAATTTTAAATCGGATCTTGAGAAAAAGTCTTTCAGCTGACCTTAATTTCACATACTGAAAACAAAAATAAGACTGGATTGTACAGAGACAGAGTAACTTTCAAAGGTTCAATTATAATTTTTCAACTTAAACTAAAATGAAAGCTGTGGGAAACAGTCATTTAAAAGCAGCATACTTAGTAAGCTTCACAAATAAAGCAACTAACTGTACATTAGTTCTATTAATGCACTTACAAGCATGTAAAGTACTGTGTCACTTTACATCTGATCACCATTTCTGGTCAGATTGGATCTCCATTTATCCCAATGTAATCAGACAGTATCATTTATTTTCAATAAATATAATGGCTTGTATAGTTATTTCTGTTCCCCCCACCCACATTAACCTTACGGTTCATTGTACACATCAGAGGGATCCAATTTTTAAAAATCTTAATGCAGCAGAACAGTGCAAATTACACAGATGGCAGCCACAGCAGACGGCAGTTATTGATTAAAATGTTCATATTTTTGCTGACTAGCCTTTGTGCACAATCTCCCCTCCCTAGGCATTCAGCACTCAATGTGTTTATATAACAGAGCTACCCAATAGTAATTATATTTAAGCATAAGAATGGCAGGCTTGAAGATCAACACTTTCCTGCTCTAACTACACACTGGCCCCATGGTCAACAACATTAGTCCATATAGTGGGACTGAAGTTATATGGCTAGTAACTATAAGCCAGTTACCAATGGAATTGAAAGTAATATAAAACCCTTGAATTTGGTGTGCAATGAAAAATTTGTATAAAAATTGTTGAGATGATCATGCATGAGTTTACAGAGGGAACAAGCATGATGGGCAAATTAAGTTGGACTGAGTTTCAAATAAATATGGAATAAAGAGACCTGAATCAGTTAAAAGCCAGGTTGCCTACCATGGAAATTCTACAACAACAACAAAATTACATTTGTATCGCGCCTTTCACATCGGGAGGACGTCCCAAGACTCTGCACAGACAGAGTTACGGACCCGAGCTGAGGGTTGGGGTGGGGGCGGGGGGAGGGCGCGGGGGGAGCTGGGAGATCGAAAGCACGAACGAAGAGGGTCTTGAGGTGGGTCTTGAAGGTGGCAAGCGAGGGGACGAGACGGAGGTACTGCAGGATGGAGTTCCAGAGGGTGGGTGCAGAGTGGCGGAAGGCTGCCCCGCCAATAGTGGGGCGAGCAAGGTGGGGGACGTGAAGCAGGCCGGACCCACTGAGTGGAGGGAGCGAACGGGGTGGTAGGGGATTAGGAGGTCGGAGAGGTAGGGAGGAGCAAGACTGTGGAGGGCTTTGAAGATGAGGACCAAGATCTTGAACTGTATCCTCTGTGTGATGGGAAGCCAGTGGAGTTGGGCAAGGATGGGGATGATACAAGCATACACCAATATTAGTGATGAAATCATCCAATTAATAAATAAGTTAATAAAATTATAGCAGCCAGTAGAATCTTTGGTACTTATGCAGAATCAAATCTGAAAAAAAACTTCCACACAAAAAACACTATTTTAGTCAGTGCAGAACAAGATGTTGGCAAGTTATTCAGTCTTAATGTAGGCTGCGAATGCTATGGAATGTCATAATACAACGGCAGTCAAGCCATTGGCGTTACCACTGAAACGAGCTTCAATAAAATTGACTTCAAAATTACATTAATACTCTGCAACCTTGAAAGTACAGTTTTGGAAAGATCAGTCAAAAGTACACAAACCATTGAAATAAAAAATCTAACCACCTGAAATGTTTTTCAATGAAGCAGTCGTAGGACAGACTTGTACTACCATGAATAGTTGTATATGAACAAACTGATTATATAGCTTCAAAATGAATCTCATAATGTTAAATTGCAGTAAAAGATTTAATGGACAACTTCACACAGATGAATGACGCGCCACTTAATTCACTGTTAATGCAAAAATGCCAAATTCATTAAAAAACAACACAGCAGCACATGGTGAAAAAAACTCAGCAATATGCCCAATATCACAATGGTGTACTTACTGGCACACTTGATCCTGAAGAAAACTGAACTAGTTTGGCCTAGTTTTCATGATTAGGGATATGCAGGATGATTTAGACAATCTACAACAACATTTCATTTAATGCTAGACCAAGGCTAGATTCAATTCCCTTATGGGTTAGTGGTTCTTAAACACTAATTCTACCGCAGATATTGGATGCTCGCGAGTTTTTTCCCTTTTTTTGCAACCATTTTTGCAAGAATAATTCTCCTATTTGAGAACTAATTACATGATCAAGTTACCATGTACTCACAGTTCATTAGGTACAGTGAATCTCATTCTGATCATGTTTCACAGAAGGCTGGTGACATTCAGTATTTAGTGTACTAACTACACAATAGGAATATGCATCGATGAGTGCAATCCAAATAACGCACAATGTCATGCAAAGTTAAAGATTCACACTAATCTCTCTGAAGCTGCACTGCTTTAATTCCTTCTTTCTCTGGGCACAACTAGGAAAACCTCTGTAGGATGCCTTTATCCCTCAGAGACCAATACCAGACACTGAGAGGTATTTCACATCATGTGCTTGCATTACTCAATATGTGTTTTAATGCAGAGAAAAAAAATCACACTGGAAAGTGTTCAAGAGTAGAGGATTGATGCAACAGACAATATAAGTTAGGGAAGCTCAATCTTATTAAAACAGGGAATAATCAGGAAGAAATGTGGATGAGAGAAAGATAGATCTAATCGATATTACAGACCTAGAAAAAAGGCAAGTTGCTTCTGTAGAAGCAATTCAAAACCACTAAGGTTGTCTGCAGTGCTCCGGGACACTACCAGGGTGAAGGATACTATACAAATGCAAGCTGTTGCCTGCAGCAACACTAATAAACTAAGTCTTCTGCAAGTTTTGTCATTTTGAAAGCAATAATGCAAGGTCACAGAAGTCTTCCACTCAATACTGTATGTGTATGTGAAATGCTTACATTTGAAACCAGTTGTTCCAAGGTTAAAATAAAACCGCATCACATCAGCACTTACGGCAATATTTTCAAGCACCACCCATAGGTAAATTTTACTCAAACACATACTATTTGCTACCAAAGAACAATCTGCATGATTATATATTACATATAAAGCAAGCAGACAATTCGGTTGATAGTGATCAGCAGTGGCAATCAGCAAATCAGCTAAATACTTCAGCTAGAGCATCGCCACCAAAACAGCACTGATTTACTTACAGCAGGCACAAGTAGTTTTTTAACCTCTTCGACAGCTCTCCGCAACTTCGCTTCTGCTCGGTTTTGTGTGTCTTCAACAGTTATTAATACATGGAGCTCTTCATTTAGGTGCTCCCAGTTTGGCTTGCCTCGATTCTGTTCCTCCTACAATCAAAACAGTTTTTTTAAAAGAAATTATTGAACAAAAACTAAGGTAATAGTCAATCTTAGAAGCTGATTTTAAGTGGATTGTGACACTTCAGAAAGAACAGTAATCAATGCAAACAAAAAATTACTTTTCATAAATAAAACCGAAGAATCATGGATCTTTCTATTGAATTGGTGAATCAACATTCACAACAGTGCAAATTTATACAACATTTAAATAAACGCTTTGCGATCACCCTCCAACTATTCAGCTTGTAACATTCGTTAAGCCAAGAGATGCAATTCAAATATGCCAGCTAACCCTAGCAGAGAACCACTCATGTAGTTGGCAGATACACGCACAGGGCTATTCTTGTTCGTTAACTCTATGTCCTTGACATTCAGTTAAATACAGCAAGGTGAACGTGCTCCAAATATCTTGTGGTCCAGTTTGCAACTGACACTGCTGTGTAAGGATAAGCTAATCAGTGACCGTACATTTGTTAAAAGTATTTCAATTTTTTCAATTTAATCTTCATGCTGGTATGGGTATGCATGCTAATTATTTCAGGAAAATACTAGACAGGATGCGAAAAAAGAGCAGAGGAATGTGATTTGAAAGTAGATCTCTGTCTGGGAGGAATGATAGCACCAGCACAGATCGGCTGAATGGACTTCTTTGCTATTAACCTTCCATGACCAGTGTTATTCTAGCTGCAGCTTTAAACTTTAAGAGCCGTCAGTGTACTACAAATCCCAATACTCAGAGCATGGCTGACATTCAAGATAGTTTCCAGTTGATTCTTCACATCACTAATGGGTATAACACACAACTGCCTCAAAGGCAACCTCCTACTGGGTTTGGACTTCAGTAGGAGGCAAACAAACTGAATAAAAATTCGCAAGATCCAACAATTTTGCTACTACAAACCTAGTGAAGCCAGACAGTTAACAAGTATACCATTTCAGAACAGAACTGGTTAGAAATTGAAACTATAGAAAATCAAATATCAGGACTTTTTTTTAATATGATGTACCATCATAAGGAATCAATTTTGTCACACCACCTTAAACATAAACTGTTTAAAATGGAAAGTAATGAAATGACACGGATAGAACTCAGGCAGAGTGACGTATTGCAAAAGCTTCTTGTCCTGAAGTCACAGAAAAACATTTTCCCAAGTGAATGCTGTCAGAGAAAAAGTACAAATGGAAATCAAAGTTGAGAAAATGTAACCATACTAATGATTTGGCTTTAAATGTTGATCAATCTTGTGAAAACCATTTATAGCTTTCTGGTTCTAAGTCAAAACAATTACCAGCTTGTTCAATTATTTACCCAACAGAATTCAAAACAGACAAGTTTCTAACAGATAACAAAATTGTGCAAGTTTAGTTACAAATATTCACAGTGCAGTGGAGGGAAAGGAGAAGAGGTCAACGTCTTAGAATGTGGAACTTAGAGAGGGAGAACAAATAAGAGAAAACCATTGCAAATTTGCTAAAAGCACCACAAATTATGGCTGCTGAAGCATTCAATGTGATTAAATAAATACTAAGTCACAAAATTCTAACAGTTCCTCTTTTCAACTCCACATGCAGTGGCTAAATGAAGTCTCTTGTCTTCAATAAATAGTTGCACAGTAGAAAGTTTTCAGTACAAGCCAAATTACAAGAATGTCCTGTCTGTACTACACCACCTCCACTCTTAAGGTTCCACCTTTCTTGATCAGCCAGATCAATGGTTTCTGTGTAGCTTTAAACATTTTCTTGTACACTGTCAAAAAGCAGAGCAGCCCCATTAAGTAGGAAATCTCAACTAGTGTCTTTCAGTTAAATATAAGTAGTCAGTTTGGTCGGTTAACTCACAAGGAATCACCCTCCACCACCGGAATGGAAAAACAACTCTTGGGGAACAATTCATTTGCCCCCACATGGCTAATTCTGGTCTAAGAATGGAGCACTATTTGCATCCTTAAGAAAAGTGTTTTTTTTTGAGTTGCATCAAGTTCCCACTTTAGTATTGCAAAGAGCTTTTTCCTACTACCATGAGTAAAACAATTAATGTAGAAATGTGTACTCTTGCTGCAGATAACATAGCCATTGTTCAAGTTATTCATCCACTCAATTATAGATTATACATTCCCAGGATGACTGTTCAGCAGATTGAGTTCATGGAGTTGAAATGAACAAAGAAAGTGTATGTATTCAGACTGAATGACCAATTTGGGGTATCTGAAATGGCCGGTCAGGCTGAACAAGCTCAATGATCCAACAGTATGTAGTAATGTCCTGAATCATAGAAAGACATGGATGCTTTCTGAGCTTAATTTCTCTCCCTTTCCCCTCTAAAATTTGGCCAACTCATAGGTACTTGCAGAAATAAAGGGCTGATAGAGAGGTTAACCAATGACTCTGTGACGAGTACGAGATTGATGTGGTAACTTTATATGATGGTCAAGCTGGTGACTTGAAATTAAAAGGCAGAAAACACTGGACCTGAAAATAAAGATACCCATCATGCTGCCCTGAGGCTAATGTAGTATTCTGGTGGAAATTACATTGGTGAGCTCAAACTGACTAGGATCTTGTGCAGCTGATTTACACTTCTCTTTCCTCACTTTGGTCATAAGCAATCTGAAAACCTAAATAGATTTGTTTTGGCAAAAGAACCTGGATGAATGTTTACGCTAAACACCAAATTTTTAACAATCTAGCATTTACTCCCATTAAATTTACCCCATCAGTTATTTGGAATGCTGATCAGTCAAAAACAAGTCAGATCCGGATGAATTGGGAGTATATCAGTTCCATAAGAAACTTGTGTATGTAATAGGCTAGCAATTTCCCAATTATTTTAGAGTTCCTCCATTTAAAATCCTAGCTATTTCATGTAGAATCTAAAAAAAACTATAGGAGCCTGACAATTGCATCAACAAGTAACTACTACATGCATTATTATTATTACATGTAATTCAGATTATTGGCCAGGAATGTAATAGTGATCTAATTTTCTGACAAAACCAGTTTTGACTCTTGCACAATTTTCTGGAAAACTGTTATATAAGTTATATAAACGGCAAAGTCAGCAAACCAAAGCTTATTCAGCGAGTCCCGACTCGTCGTTCCTTGTGCACATAACCAATTTTCAAATTGATTTTAGTTTATCCTTAGCAATATACTGCAAACAGTCTCAGTCTTTAGAAGAAAAAAACAACCCCACTCCCTCTATAGTTACTTAGCTTGGGTGTTTTTCGTACAATTGGACTGACAAAAAAATGCAATACCAGATTTCAACCCCCACATTAACATAATTTTCATTCTTCCTGTAAACCACAATGTGCCTTTTGAGCCTTAAGAGTATAAGCTATACTTTCCTTGATAGAATTTAGCTAAACACATGCATGATGCCACACCCATGGGAGAAGCATGTACTTTCAGGCAAACATTACCCTAAATTCCTAAATTTTAGAAAATCTAAACTCTAAACTTGGACCATGAAATCGACATTGACAAAACTCAAGTCTTAAAATTAAATGTCTGGTTCAGAATGTCTTTCCAGAACAAAACCTAAATGCAAAGTGAAGTCAGTTATTGGATTCTCAAGTCGTCAGTTTAAATCCTCCACACAGAAAAACTATTAACTATTCATGTGTGGACTTTCTTTCACATGTATGACGAATTTCACGTTGAGTCAATTCATTTAAAAAAGGATATAATCTTACAAAAAAAATCTATTTGGCAATCAAAATGTACAAACTGTTGGCAAAAAATCCATTATGGAATCAAGTAAGCTTCTTCCATCAAATACTACATTCCTATTATAATCCATCATTATTCCTGGCCTGACATTTATCTCCACCTGTTCTGGAATACTTTCATTTAAATTCCATCAACAATATTCAAGAACATTTTTGGGACCATTAAATAACAAATAACAAAACTTCTACTTCAATACAAATGAAACAACTCACCAAATGCATTTAGCAACATATTTAAGATATACAACTCTACAGATATCAATTTTCTTAGCGGGATAGAATCTAACCGTAGTGCTTTCAGTTCCCTAACGAAGCTAACAGCTTTCACTATATATTAATGTGTTCCCCATGAATCATTCAAATTCCCTAAGTGACCAAATTGTGACACAATGAAAGCACAAAGTGACCAGATCTGCATTTATGTTTGCCCTTCCACTCACTTCATGCAATCCCCAATTAAACATTAAAAAGTCTAGATGAAATATGCTAAGAGCAGAGAGAAAAACAGGGCCACCTATTATGCACTTCTTGAAGAAACTTGTAATATCCTGGGGTTCTTTCTGAGCAGTGCGGCAGCCACCCAGTTTGTGCAGAGTTTCCACTACAGTGGAAGAAATCAGCTCAGTTAATTTGAAATATATGATCCTTGATACAATCTGGCTGCTGGAACTTAATGTCAGTTAATCATACAGAATATCACTGGCCTATCTAGATAGGCTAACCCCTCTGTCAGTCAATGGGCATATAAAGAGTCCTCAATTTGTGAAAATTACTCAACTTCTAGTGCTTTAAACGTAATTGCACAAAATAAAGCCTTCACACCAACTACATTAACATTATACATGCAAGAACAGTCCCCTGTTAATACAATATCCTGTAGAATTTTTTTTAAAAAATAGATTACAGAACTAACAGATGTTCTTTAACCACAAACCACAAGAGCCACTGGTTCTGGTAACAGAATAATATTTAGAACAAATTCTAAAAACAAAAGCAGCTTTCTGGTTTTAACAAAGTAGATTAATTCCAATGTGATATGTTGCCACACAATGTCACCCGTTCAGGTTATATATTTGTTCATAAAATGGAAAATGAATAAAACATTCCTATCTGTGTTCAGTTATTTCTGGCACACAACTAACTTGTTCAGGCATAACTGACTTGTATGAAAATAAGGAGTTCTGTATTTGAACATCCTACACATCAGCTGTTCCACTAAGCGACTAGGAATAAAATTTCAGCGTTTCGTTAATGCTACTTCATCCTAGGATTCAGCAGGGTGAAAACCAATGCCCCAGTCTCACACAATTATAATTTCAATGAGAAGCCAATTAAACATTACATTTAAATCTACAAATCTAAAATCACAAGCCAACAAAACTTCAGTCCACAGCAAAAGGAACATGATAGGGGGTATGGCAACTTTCAAGTCTCTTAATCAATGCAGATAATCAACTTATCCACAGCCAAATACGCAAACTGAAACCACTTCATGCCCATTCAACCACTAAAATACCAGAACAAAACACAAAATACTGCAGATGCTGGAATCTGGAATAAAAACAGAGAGAACTGGGAAAACTCAGCAGGCCAGGCAGCATCTATGGAGAAAGGAAAGTGAGTCAACGTTTCGGGTCCGCGTTCTGACGAAGGATCTCGTTGACTCACTTTCCTTTCTCCATAGACGCTGCCTGACCTTCTGAGTTTTCCCAGCTCCCTCTGTTTTTGTACTAAAATACCAGACCTTTTTTTGCTAATGTGCCACTGAGCTATTGAAGCTTGCCGAAAATTACACCAAATTTGTGAACAATCTCAACAGCCTCCACATCCCACTTGCAGGTTCACAAAACCAAAGCGCGATTTGCATTTCACATCCAAACACCTCAAAGGGTTTCTCCTGTAAAAGTGCAGGCAAACCAGTATATACAGGATCAAATCCACCAAAAGGATTCAGGCATTTTTGGAAGCATAATGTGATTAGGAAATACCACAAGCTAGATAAGAAAATGGTGTAATCATGAACTTGTCATGCAATGGATTTTATTCTACTTTCAATGGGGGTAAAGAAAAATATTATAATGGTTATTCACCCACCAAGCCTATAAGAGTTGTCTTACCTTCTTTTTATCCCGCATTGAACTTTTCCCTCTGACCATTATTTTGCAGCCAGTTTCTGCTTCCAGTTGTTTTGCTGTGAGCCCTCTGGGGCCAAGGATTCTGCCAACGAAGTTAAACTAGGAAAAGAAGAAAAATATTTTGAATCCATTGTAAATGAAAGTTTTCCACATTTACAACACTGATTTAAACCAACAGGATAACAGGATTCTCAGACATGTAATTTATTACTTGCGACTATACTTTTAGTTTTGTTTACTTTTGACTAGTTCTTGCTGGTACAACTAAACTGAATGGGAACACCAATTATGAAAACAGAAACAAGAAATGCTTGAAGCTGAATTTTTGTTATAAAGAGTGAAAATGAGGAAGGGAAAAACAAAGAAAAGCAATGGCGAGCTGATCAAAGATGCATTGCATTCCACTATCTACATGAGTTTCCAATAGCTTTTCCTCATTCCATCTAGATCCCCTAAAGGCATTTGTAGACCTTCATATTGACAAAGTCCAACAACTGGAATAGATTGAAACACCTATATCACTCCCCACTTGGGCTGGTCAGCAGCAAACAAGTGCTGTGTTGATACAAGGGTAAAAAATATTGCTTTAAAAAAACTAGGTTAATACAGCATAGTGTTACAACAGCTGCAAGTAAACCCAGCTCACACATAAACCCATTCTAGGTCACAATAAGAGTAAACTAAACTTACAGGGAAACTTCACAGCATGGCATGTGAATGCTCTAAACTAATGAACGCATTTGCCTGCTATTTATAAAGGCAATGACCCACTTTGAATTTATGTAATAAAAACACCTTCCACAAATATTCTCCTCCAAATAAATCCTGCAGCTGCTCACCCTAACAAAAGCACTGCAGGTTACACCAGAGACTAATTTGAAAGATGCCAACAGTCATTGGGCATCAAAATACAAGAATTGCATCATTATCAGATGCATTTTAATGCACAAATCTTGACACTGCTCAGATGAGGGAAAACAAAGATTTTACTTATGCTTAGTCAGATGCAGTCAGTGAATACAAAATTATAAAGCTGTAGAAATATGGTCAGAGCAGCTTACAATTATCAGGAGGCTTTTCATTCCAGTATTTCAGACAATTATCCGTACATTTGACTATTCACTATTCATGACACCTCCTCTTGCCAGATACTTCAATTCCTTCACAAATTCTAGGAGTCACTAAGCTCTTTGTCCATAATAGAAGTATGTCCTAAATGCACGGTGCCTACTAAATTTTGGAATCGCATTGATAAATTTTGATAAGGCAAAAATGTTAACTTGGAATACTTATGTAAAGTATTGCTGTTCCTAACTCACGCAACCTAGATAAGTGACAGCATATAGCATTAAGAATTTCTGTTGCAAGTTTTTGCATTGACTCGCTGACAAACTTAGGTCTAACCCTCATTTCTATGAACAATGCCAAAGGCAACTAATTTTATCTCCAATATAGATGATGCTGAAACCATCATTTCAGTGAGCGAATAGTGAACTTGTGGAACAGACTCCCTAGGGAGACCGTTGAAGCAGGAAGTGTTGATTCTTGCAAACGCTGATTATGAATAGTTTTCTTTCAGGAAATATCTTTATGGGATATAGCACATAGATAATTTGGGACATACGTTTAAGTGATCGACAGGAAGATGGAAGGTGAACTAGATGGACTTTGGTTTTTATTCGTCTAGCATTTCTTATGTTTTTATATGTTCATGCCTAGTTGCTTCCTCTCTGGGTGAGATGATTGCCTACAGTTCTCTCTGGAAAACTGTTCATCAGTTGGCTTCAGTTTAGTATTGACTGAAGCCTGGGAACAGGTGTACGTACAGTTCACCCTCTTTGTTGTGAATCCGACAATGAAATCAAATGGGAAGAAAAAAGGGGGGAGCAGCTGCTTTCTACACCAAATAGTACTGTTTATTTAAGCTTCTGTTCTCTTGATGTGAGGACTGCGTGCTATACTAATTAGTCTATCGAGTCTATAGAGGATACAAGTTACTTCTGGCTGTTCACAAATGGTTCTCGCCACACTGAGTGAATTTAGGACGTTTTTCTAAGGTACCCCAGTTTTGACACTTGTACAATCTTACACAGTATCTCAACGAGTCACAGAAAAAATCATAATAGTAGTATTGTGCATTAGAATACTATTTGGGGAAGAGAAGGCTAGAGAGCTGTTTATGTGGAATTCTTGCAAGAAGTGCTGGCTGCGCCATGAGCACAGTAAAGTCATGATAAACATATGGAAAATACTTTCAAAAAGTAACTGAATGTGGTAACGATTAACTGTGAGACCAACTGGCAACAACAAAGGAAGTGTTAGTTTTCACATTACCTCCCACCATATTATGACTTAATTCCCGATATTCAAAGCACTAAATTAACAGCATATTTTCTCTACTTTGTGGCATTTGGCACAAACCAGTTCAACTGCTGGGGGGGGGCATGATAGTATTGTATCCAACAAGTGCTTCCCCGAGTCCTAACAGCCTAGTTCTTAGCTAAAAGATTGACCATGCGTGTAACCGCATGTTGAATTCCTTAGGAGTAACCATGTGCAATTTAATTAGTGAGCACTTCAACTAATAGTGCTTCCTCCTCCCGGAATCTCATACTATGATTCTACCCCTATATTTAATATTGCAGAACTAGAAGACCTTGCCGGTTTTCATTAACTCAGAATACTGTGAATTTTAATGATCCACGATATCACTGAAATAAATCTTCACCATCACAAAATAGGTCTTGAGCAGTTTTACTTTCCTGAAACCAAAGATGACAGCAGTGCTTGCTAAACTTGCCGAACCTTAACAAGGAAAACAGTTGATCAGTGATCTAAAACCCTTTAGTAATTAATAACAATCCTTGCATTTGATATAGCGCTTTTCACATCTTCTCGACGTCTCAAAGCGCTGCACAGAATAGACTGTAAAGTGAATCGACTGTATATTTGTGGGCGAAACGCGGCAGCCAATTGCGCACAGCAGTGTCCCACAAACAGTCGTGGATTGAAAATGACCAATTTATTATTGTTTTGGAGGGATTATTGAGCCAGCAGACTACTAAATACATTTTAAATGAGAGGGCTTCATATCTTAACCGGCTCCCAGCATTGGGAATACTTTTCCGAATCCAAATTACTATTCACAGGCTTTCCTAAACCAACCCTTCTTCCATTCAGCAGGCAGCATTCCAACAAGCTAAATCCAGATGCTTTACAGTCTTCAAACCAGCACTTATACTCAGCAGCCTTGCTGAAAGCATACCCAAGGGGGTTAATGATTAGCCTGTACTAATCATTCTGCAGACTGCACTTTGCATAGCTACATGCCTTGCTAACAAACTCTTTAAGGCAGATGTTACTACATAGGTCACAGACTAAAACTAAGATAGCAGATAGATGAAATATAAACCTGTTAGTGGGACAATCATAAAACAAAAGTAAACTTAATTTACAAGTTTTAAACACTGATTTTTACATTAATAAGAACCTAAGCCAAAATTCCTTAGTTGCACGTAACTGACAAGCCCAAATGAAAATCCATTCCAGATTTTGCACTCGATGTTAAATGGCTACTCAAAACTACAGAACAAACAATAATTTTTGATGAAGACTGTGAGAATGAGACCATCTAGGACATAAATGCAACATACATTTTGCATTACAAAGTGCAAAATAAATGTACCTTTTGAGGGAATGTTAGCCCAAGTTTGGATTCCGTAAGATAACAGCACCAGAAAACCGCAAATACAAACACTTCATTATACTGAAACCATTCAAAATAACCAGTTGGATTATTTTTAAATTATTCTATAAACAGAATAATATATCCTGGAGTGTTGCTTGTGGGTATTAACTTCAGTTTGGAGGCTTCACAGTAAACTAAATGGTGGCACTGATACTTGAGGTTCCATTCGTCCAGTGGTCAATAAACTAAAGCATTTGAGCCACTGGAGTGAACAGGAGTTTGTCCTCTCCTGTGGAAAATATCCACTGCACCAAACAAGACCTTCTGGAAGACAACTTGGCTACAAAATGTGGATTTTACAAATCTACACCAGCAAACAAAATAAAACCTGCAAATTGTGCAATATCCCACAAGAGAGGGAGTTATAAAAGTTGTCATGCAGTACAACTAAAGAGGTAGTAAAAAAAGAAAGGAATATCATAATGAAAATACATGCAGTCCCCTAAAGAATGACTCACCACATAATGCCCCTCCATTCTCTGCAAATGTTTGATTGCTCTATCAAAACTCCCCTCAATCACAATACCAATGCAAAAATGAAGCAGAGTGCACATTACCTCTGCTTACCCAGAAACTGAATTCAAACCTGAGGTGGCGGGGGGAAGACTAGCAGGGAGGATATTATACCAAATCTGAAGGTACCATTTAGTATAAGGTTTGTGCATGCAATACCTTTATTCACTTATGGAGCCTGAATTATGCAACCAGAGTATGTTGACTAAAGCTCATTGACTCAGCCACAACTGAGTCAAGAGATACGGTTTCTTCTTTCTTATATTTCCTAAAGACAGTAGTCATATGGTCATCATACATTAACCTAGGCAGCATTTTTTTTACAGGACAGTATCACAACAATCATGCCTGATCTTATCAAAATATCTACATGTGCATTATGTACTTACACCAGGGGGTCATCAGATAGGGATCAGGTACTGGAAACCTAACTAATATTTCCTCTTCGCCAATCAAGTACAGGGACCGAGTCCAACGTAGGCCAAATTTTAGCCTAGATATTAATCACTGGGTAACAATCACAACTACAAACTTTGGGACTTGTGCAGATATTTTATGATTAATGACATTCTTGCCAGACAGTAACTTAAGTGCTCAGCAATCCCTAGACAATTCAGAATGACGCAATTCTGCATTCTTACTGTAGAAGTTTAATCACGTAATGCATGGCTCAATCTAATTACATCTTAGAATTTAATGCTCTCAGGAAAGCTTCAATCTAACCAGAGGGCAGTTTTTCCAGAACACATTCTCTAAAAAATCTAATCTCAATTTATAAATGATTTGTCATCTGTGATCCTAATCACAGACAACAACATGCTAAATTATAATTTGAGCCGGATGAGACAGAGAAAAAGAATCCCATTAGTGCTCTTAATTACAGACACATTAGTGTCACGAATATTTGCTCGTCGTTGACAACAATGAATTGAGGAGCAAATGGCAAAGAAAGGGAAGAAGTCTACCAGCAATGGGAAGAAAAAAGTGCAACATTACATTTCCTATACAGATGGGGTGGGGTTTAAGAAAAGCAGACCTGTATATAAGATCACAAGAAATGTAAACTCCAGTTTTCACGGACAACACTGAACAACCCCCAACGACAACTTGCATTTAAGTAGTTACTCATGAACTCCCAACTACCCAATTCTATTGAATTCCTTTAAAAATCTCAACTCTCTCATTGGTCACTTTAGTGGCATAACTATATCAAATGTACTATATCGTACTATGACTATAAAAATTACCACAAATACGACTGTTATTGCTGGAGATTTAGGAATATTTTAGTATCATGATTTGGGCAACTCCTTGCATTTGATAGCACTTTTCACGTCTTCTAGACGTCTCAAAGCGCTTCACAGAATAGACTGTAAAGTGAATTGACTGAATGTTTGTGGGCAAAATGCAGCAGCCAATTGCGCACAGCAGTGCCCCGCAAACAGTCGTGGATTGAAATTATCAATTTATTGTTTTTTTTGAGGGATTATTATCAGGCGTGTGAAGTAAGGAAACTTTTCTAAGGTTTCACCCTGCCGGGAATCAAACCCAGGTCTCTCATTTGCAAAGCGAGTGCTCTAATCACTGAGCTACAGGACTCCATAATTATACAAACTATGAAATTATTTGTTGCTGTACCAGATTTTACAATAATTTATCATTACTTAGGCTGATTATATGAAATGGTAGTAAAACTTCACAAAAAANTTAGATATACTTACATCAGGATATTCCTTCACAGGCACAAACAGTTTCTCTTGTAACTGTAAGATAGCTCCTGAGGGCTCCGGTAGATGTATTGGCATATTTTCTACAAGGCCATTCATTGAATCAGTATACATGTCCTTTCGCACTCTGCTTATTTCTGCAAAAGAATTTAAATATTTTTTTAAATACTAAAACAAAAAGGGTTCAAAACTAAAAAGGTGTGAAACCAAAATGATCAGAAGCAAAAAGATCTTGAAAATCTTTCTAAACGCATAAAATTAACTTAATTTAACTTAAACCCAAAGATACTACAGTGAACATGTGCTCTACAAGAAGTAATGAATGCTTCCACTGTTCTAGTCCTCGCTGCAAGCTCCCAGTTTAGAATCCCATGGAAAAGAAATGCTCTGTGCAGCTGTTCCATAAACTACAAGGGGCTCAAACTTCTACTCTACATGCCTGGGGCCACATGAGAATTTGAAAGTTAACACCAAAAAAGACAGCAAGTTGTGATCTCTGATGTGGTGACAGATAAGCTGCCAATAATGATAAAAAAACAAAACATGATCTCATATAACAGAACAAGATCAATCAATTCCTCAAGGCTCAATTTACTAAAATGAGCAATACCCATGTGATAGCCAATGGGATTATGACCTACAATCCTACTGTATGCAAGGGTTGAAATATGTGAAGACTGAATAAGAATATATGTAATTATCTACAAACCAATTAGGTAAGTGTGTTATGAAAATATTTAAAGAATACAAGGCAAATCTAAAATTCAAATACATCTTCAGAGGAATAATTTACTTGAGGCATATACAGATGCTGGTTTCTCCCTGCAGGGAATCAAGGTTAGTAAAAATACATATGTCCCACGAGTCACTAAGCTCGAGTCCCTTTCTATGTGAAAGCTTCGGTTTAGAAAGCCGCAAAAGGAAAACCAAAACACAGAAAGTAAACAACAACAAAACTTCATTTGTATAACGGGTTTCATGTCAGGAGGTCATCCCAAAGAGCTGGACAGTCAGTTTTTCAGACCCAAACTGGGGATCAGGATTGGTGAGGATGGAGGGCAGATGGGAGGTGGGTAACCGAAGGCAGGGTTGAAGAGTAGGGGGCAAGGCGAAAGACTGCAGGATGGAGTTCCAGAGGGTGGGGACACTGCTATGCTGCGTTTCACCCACAAATATTCAGTCAATTCACTTTACAATATATTCTGTGAAACGCTTTGAGACATCTAGAGGATGTAAAAAGCACTGTATCAAATGCAAGGATTATTACATATATATATCTAATGTAACCAAATACACCAGCAATATTTCACAACACAATTCACCAAACTGAATGAGCAAGAACTATGCCATCAATAATACCAACTTGAACCACCAAAACCAGCACGCAAGACCTCACTTTAATGCCATGGCAGCCAAGAGGCATTTACTATTAGTCCATACTCTGTACATGGAGGAAGACAATTATACTGTTGTATCCTTTAATTCCAAATAACATGAAACCTTTTCATAAAATGTCACATTAACAAATATGTCTCCAGCCAATTCACCAAGATGGGTTATATCAACCCATAGTTGAGCCAGATATGCCAAGAAAGGTAAAACCAGCAGCCTTGTAAGAATCTTGAAAAGTAAAAGCT
This sequence comes from Callorhinchus milii, assembly GCF_018977255.1. NCBI lineage: Eukaryota > Metazoa > Chordata > Chondrichthyes > Chimaeriformes > Callorhinchidae > Callorhinchus > Callorhinchus milii. Next base: position 13,978,607 of record NW_024704751.1, read on the forward strand.
CTAAAGTTTATTTCATAAATATACTCATGGAACAATAATTTCTTGGGCGCAGACTTGGGTGTTGTTATGTACCAAACAACAAAGTGGTAGTTTAAGCATTCACTATTACAGCCACCAACAACAACCGAGCAGAGAAGGAAACTATGTGTTGTTGATGTCAGACAATATCGCCAAGTGGATCTTGGCGTCTGGGGAGGGGGGGGCAAGAGAAAGCAGAGAGAAGGCACAAAATCAAAGTG
>NW_024704751.1:13978870-14106370 GCF_018977255.1 Callorhinchus milii
GCTACTTGAAGAGCTTTGAGGCAGCTCAATGATGCGCTACAGCAACAACAATTGCATTTTTGTAGCGCCCCTTCATGCAGGATAGCGTCCCAGAGCGCTTGACAGTGGCAGAGCACGACGCTGAGCCAGGGGGAGGAGAGAAGTGACCGTAGCCACGGTCAAAGCGGAAGGTCTTCAGGTGCTATATCTTTTCGAGGGCACTATAGCAATTGCAAGGATTATTTTTAATGCAGGGCTTCTGCCCCCCACCGCCCGACACACACACACACACACACATACACACACACGTGTTGCACTTGTACCGGAGCATCAACTTGAACTGTGAGCTCAAAGTCCTTGTGTGGAGTTTCAAACCACAAGAGTTTGACCCAGAGGCGAGAATGCTAACAATTCGACGGATCTGACAACTTAACCTTAACCCAGTGCATTATGCTGACTGCTCTTGTATAAGGGTGAGTTGTCGCAAGTGCAAGGTCAGATTTCGTGTAGGGAAAGAAGCGGATGTGAATTTCCTTCTAAGCAGCAAATGTTTTCAACACTAATAGTCTGGCCGGCTCCCATCTTCACCCTGTTATTTCTAGTTTGTTGGCGTTCGTCAAGCACAGGGTAAGTTCCGAGCTGGTATAAACGGCTCAACAGATTCCTGTGTCGCTGTGTTTACACCGAGTCTCATTCAGTAAACAAATCCATATCAGCAGTTCCCATTTAAAACAAATCCAAATCTGGTCGGGCTGTTTCGTTTCAAGTCTGTCCCATGTTAATGCTCTTTGAGGATTGCAACAGAACGGATTACAGAGCTGGGATGCTGTGCACAGCTGTGTGGTTTAGACAATAACACATCGGTCGTGCTACTTAAACCAGCTGAAATCGTGTGTGTACTGGAGTAGAGAGTTGGCAAGCTGCGTCTGTCACACCTGCCGCAGATGTCAACCCACAACCGACACAGTCACTACACTTTGCACTGAATCCTGTGAAGCGCAATGAAAGACGCCAAGTCACGCCTGCCGTTTCCCTCAGGGCAATCAAATCCAATTGCCCTCTGCCTCACTCTCACCCTTGTCTCCTGCACAGAAGACCAGTCTCCAAGGGATGGGTTGCTTTCCCAATCAATCAATCAATCAATCAATCAATCAATCAATCAATCAGTCAGTCAGTCAATCAGTCAATCGATTGACCGATTGACTGATTGACTGATCAATCTATTGATGATAATAATAAACCTTGAATTTGATCTAGCATCTTATCACGTCTTCGAGACGTCTCAAAACGCTTCGCAGGATATACTTTAAGTGGATTGAATGTGTATTTTGTGGGCGAAATGCGGCTGCCAATTAGGCGCAGCAGTGTCCGTCCCAGAAACAGCCATGATTAACTTTATTTGGGGGAGAGAGAAAAACTACTTTCTCTTTTTGATTAGCGCCATGGGATCTTTAAGATCCACCTGAACAGGCAGACAGGACCTCAGTTTAACGTCTCATCCGAAGGACGGCACTTCTGACAATGCAACCCCCACCCCCCCAGCACTGCATTGGAGCGTCATCTTAGACGATGTGAGTCCAAGTCCCGATGTGGGGGTTTGAACCCACAACCTTCTGACTAAGAGACGACAGAGAGAGAGAGAGAGAGAGAGTCCTATCACTGCGCCAGGCTGGCACATAATTGCAGTGCTCTAAGGGATGTCTGCCATGATGGAGGGCTGACTGTAGTGCTTGCGATGTAACAGCTAATCTCGAGGCTGGAAGGTAGATCGCCTGTAATGTTACTCCAAAAAAAAACCTGGTGTGATCTAATTCCTCTGCTGCTTGCCACATCTTTGTGGCATTTGGCATTTTGCATGCGATTGAATTTATACGTTGCTGCAAAATTTATGAGGATATTTATAACCGTGTATTGCACAGGCAGAAAACGATCACCTATTTTCCATTGATAGCAGCACACAATTCATCATCCTCCTACACGGCGATATTAACTCTCGGAATCTTAAATGAGCTGAGCGCACGTCGTTGCATTAGTTTGCGGAATAAACTATTTGCAAAATTAAACAGCTTAAATTGTCACTTAGGCCAATATTGTCAGCGAGTGAATGATACCAACTGCACAACTGCACATTGCTGGGACATCATCATCATAATAATAATAATAATAATAATCCTTGCATTTGATATAGCGCCTTATCACGTCGTCAAAGCGTTTCACAGAATATACTGCTAAGTGGATTGACTGCGTATTTTGTGGGCGAAAATCAATTGGTAACGGGAGATTATTCCACCGCTGAAAGCCACCACTCTGCTACTGCTCTGGAAGCTGGTACCTTGTCTCTATTTACTCTGACAAACACCCCTCGAGTCCATTCTTGTGCCTGCAAAGTCGAGACGTCTCAAACCGCTTCACAGGGAGTTGTCGGCAAGTGATCGTGACTGTGATTTTGTGGGCATTGCAGTGGCCAATTTGCACATAGCAACGTCCCCACAAACAGCCAGTAACGATTATTCTTACCCGGAGGATTGTTGGCCGGGACACCTGAGATTTGAATCACGTTGCTGGATCTTTGACGTCCACCCGAATAGAGCGCAGACCTGACGGGGAGCTCAGTTTAATGGCCCATCTCATCCGAAGGACGGCGCCTCCGACAACACTGGGTTCCCCCCAGCACTGTGCTGATGGTCAGTCTGGACTGCGAGCTCAAAGTCCCTGACGTATGTGTGTGTGTGTGTGTGTGTGTGCGTGTGACTCAGAGGTGAGAGAGCGCCACTGACTGAACAAGTTATCCTTTATCGCATTTGAGGACGATTTAATGCAATTTTAAAGCACAATTTCATATCTGATTCCAGACTATTTATCCAGTTAAATAGATAACAATGAAAGGAATTCTAGGTCAGTAGCTTTGCTGGATCTTTCTTGCAAGGCTGATTGCCAGCTTAGCCTGATCTGCTTTGATCTGTGCTTGTAGCTCGCAAAACACAAATCTCAGGGACGAGCGGGCAAGTTTAGAACAATAATTTGTAATAAATCCGTACAATGGGATAATAAGTGTTTATCAAATACCAGGGCCCGTTACTCCACACGCTTCTGTTCATCTAGCGGAGAGGAGGAACACGGTTGTTAGTCAATTGGCGGATCTCTTTTCGGGGCGCTGGGGTGGGGGTGGGGTAATAATAATCACTTTTAAATAAAATGTGGTCACTCAATCCATGACTGTTTGTGAGATGTTGCTGTGCCTCATTTCGCTCGCACCGTGTAAAGTCAATCCACTTTACCGTCTATTCTGCGAAGCGCTTTGAGACGTCTCAACAACGTGATAAGGCGTTGTATCGAAAGCAAGGATTATTCTTATAATTTTCAGTTTTATTGCTGGTCCTGAGAACGTGTGTAAGTGCATCTCTCTCTCTCTCTGTGTGTGATGCCTTCTCTCAGGACCACGTTTTTCGGATGATGTTTTTGGAATTCCTCTCGGACAAGCTGACGAGCTGGAGCCACAAAAACAAACTTTGGGGAGGACGTTCCTGCTGGAGCTGTCGCCATCGGTGTTCTGGTTGCCGAGAGTTCCTCTGGGGAGCTGCGTGGACATGATAAATGCAGGCGCCAGAAGAATATCACTGTGGATGGTCACAGGGGAGCGTCAAGGGGGGCAAAAGAATCAAGAACTGTCGTCCCGTTCTGAAAAATCTTAAGATGGATTGCTTCCCCAGCGTCTCGGCCCCAGCGCTCCTGTAATTGTCCCCAACAGTGTGTTAGAAATAACAAACAACGGAAGATCGAAGTGACAAGTTCCATTAAAGGGGAACCTCGCTGCATCCGCCCACGAAACACACACAGTCACTGCACTTTACTGTAAATCTTGGGAAGCGCTTTGAGACATCCTTCCGATCGGTGTGAAAGGCCCAGAACCAAAATGTAAGGCTTGGTATTATAATTATCATAAATATTCTTATTATTAGGGTTCGGAAATCGCTCCCCGATTACCCTTCCTTCGGTTCATGAGATCCACATTGAATTGCCCTGAGACACCAACCCACGTAAAGGCGCTGTGTAAATAATAATAATAATCCTTGCGTTTGATATAACGCCATATCACGCCTTTGAGACGTCTCAAAGACCTTCACAGAATATACTGTAAAGTGAATTGACTGTGTATTTTGTGGACGAAACTCGGCAGCCAATTGTGCACAGCCGTTGTGGATTGCGGGACCAATTTATTATTTATTTATTTTTGAAGGAATTATTACCCCCGGAAAAAGCCATCCGCGAATCGACTAACCACCAGGTTCCTACTTACCGAGAGTTAACCTGAGGTGTGTAGAGTAAGGAAACTGGCCCAACATTTCGCCCAATTCAATCCAGATCTCTCGATTGAGAGGCGAGTGCTCTAACCACCGAGCTACAGGACCGCAATGTAAATATAAGTGCGTGTTGTTGTTGTTGTTCTTGTTGTAACGCTTTCGGTAAGAACTCCAGAAAGTTCAATGAGAAGTGCCGCGATGATAGACCCATCTATCGACCGAGCAGCGGGAACAAATCCTTTCCCTCAGTGGCTGAACCCACACAATGGAGGGATTTAAAGGTGACAAAATGCGGGCGAGCAGCGGTTTGTGCAAGAGAAGACACGGAACAATTCTGAATGTGCGTGGATACAGTTTAGCCATTGAGAGAGTGAGAGAGATTAAGAGCGAGAGAGCGAGAGAGGCATCTAAAACGAGAGACTCCGGTCGAACGTACTCAAAGTGAAAGGGAAGGGCGCAGCGACTGAGCCGTGTTGGTTTCAAACGTCTTAATTATTCTTTCAAATGACTTTCGAAGCGAGTCGATTTTTTAACAAAATTGATGGGGCAGTTTAGCACAACAAGTAATGAATATGCAAAAACCCGCTGAAATGGTAATGGGCGCAAAACTGTTAAAACAAACTCAGTCTGGTGCTGCATGAATATTCAATTGCTCTTCAATTATTAAGTCACCGCTCAAGCAGCCGATGTTTAAACTTTCGCTTCTGTTTGTCTTCCCAGTCTCACTACACTTCCCCACTGAGCATAGTAATAATATAATAACGTGATATAGTAATCCTTGCATTCGATACGGCACCTTTATATACAAGGGAGTTTCTCTGCCGGTGTCCTGGCTGACAATATCCCAAATAAAATTGGTCATTAATAACAATCCCTCCAAAGAAATTGGCCACTCAATTCACGACTGTTTGTGGGAAACCGCTATGCGCAATTGGCTGCCGTGTTTCGCCCACAAAATACACTTGGCGATATATTCTGTGAAGCGCTTTGAGACGTCTCTGCGCCCTGATAGAGCGCTACCTCAAATGCGGGGATTATTATTATTATTATGAAAGCTGGTTTCAAGGAGGCAGCTGAAAAGTAAGAGTCTACTTGAGGGTAGGTGGGGGGAGAAGAGGGAGAGACGGAGAGTGCGAGAGAGAGAGAGAGAGAGAGAGAGAGAGGCGTTGGGGAATGGGAATAAAGGAAAGGGGTAGTTTAATTACATTCCACCCACGTCTCCAAGATCACTACAAGGCAGCCAGGAGCAAGAGAAAAAAAACTCACACAAGATCCCAGGAGAAATCAAGTTACTGTCCATAAATATTAAAAATTATTGATTGTCAACAACCAGCAATGATGTGCACGGAGTGTGGAAGTGTGTGGTGGGGGGTAGGAGTGAGCGGGAGAGCGGGGGGGGTGGGGTGGGGGGGTGGGGAAGGGCACCTGATACTAACTTTATAATCATCACGCTGCAGGGTGCAGATATTTACAAACGCACAGAGAGATTTTTTAAGGGGTCAAAGTAACGGACTGTGGATTTGGTATTTAATACGATGCCGTTCACGTCAGGAGAACGTCTCAAAGAACTGCACGACGCACGGGAATTTAGAGTGACTGTGTTGGTGGGCCAATGTGGAACGCAATTCGCACGATGATCCTATTCCACCCGATACATGAAGTCGACTCTTTCACAGAGAATCGTTGCCAAGTGTAGTGACTGTGTGTTAGGGGGCGGATGGGGAGGTCAGTTTTTGCACAGGCAGGTCACACTCGCGCGCGCACGCGCACACGCACACACACACACTCACACACACACCTCCCCACCCAGAGCGAAATTTAATTTATCGCTTAATATTAAATTATTCGTGAAAACTTTTCGAGACATTCACAAGGAGCTACAAAAATGCTGGCACTTTATTAGAAACGTAGCAACTCCCTCGGCCTTGTAACGCTTCTGCTCTCTGCTGATGGAATAACGCCAGCACATAACTGACATTGCGACCTGCAATGTTTGCTTTAGAGCCACTGGAGGTGACACAACCCCGAGAGCAGCCACAGAGATTCTGTGGCGATATCAACAGGTGAACTTTGAGCCAATCTATCTCACGTCACAACGCAGCCCACGCGCACTCTTACGCCTCAGCCTGGGCGCAATGGGAGGTCTCTCGCCTCGAGTCAGAAGGCTGTGGGTCCAAGTCCTCCGTCAGGACTCGGAATCACACAGTCCAAGCTGACACTCCAGTGTAAAACTGGGGTGGTGCTGCGTTGTTGGAGGTGTCGTCCTTTGGACGTTAAACCGAGGCCATGTCTGCCTGTTCAGGTGGATGTTAACAATTCCGGGGCGCTGTTCGAAAGGAGAAGGGAGAGTTTCTCTCTCTCCCGGTCTCCTGGCCAACAATTCCCCCAAATAAAATGAATCACTCGCTCCGTGGCTGTTTGTGGGACGCTGCTGTGTGCAAACTAGCTGCCGCGTTTTGCCGCCATCGAAAGCGATCGATCGGGCAGGGAGGGTGGGTGGGTGGGGAGAAGAAATAACGATTCCAGCTGAACACTCGGAAAAAAATATATATATTTTTTGGCAGGAACTCCTTTCAGCCGAGTTGCAGGATAACGCTAAGTGTTATAAAGGGAGCTATCTGGACATTTAATGGTGACTCGGCAGGTCTCCCAGTGTTCCTGTGTTTTTATGCCCTGAAATTGCTTGTTAGCAGCAGCTCAGAACGGATGATCATCTCAGCTCCCGATGAGGCTGTTGAGTCCTGATCCAACAACATTGACCGAAGCTCCTGTCCTTGGCTCCCCCTGAGCCAAAGGGATCGGACACACGGCGTGGTATTGTGGTCAGAATTACACCAAGAAAGGAACAAAAAAACTCCCAGGTTATATATTCCGCGAGTTTGCCACGTCTATAAATCTGTTGGATTTTTCTTTATTAAAAAAGACACCAAGAAACAGAAATTTCTGGTTATTCTGGGCTTTATGTGAGATCAGTTGCCGAGGTGAAGAGGGATATTAAGGCGTGGACTTTATTGCTTGCGTATGATGTAGCGTCTTATCACGTCGTTGAGAATTTTCAAAACACTTCACGTGATAGACTGTAAAGTGGATTGACTGTGTATTTTGGGGGAGAAATGTGGCAGCCGCTTAAGCACAACAGTGTCGCACAATCATGGAGTGAGTGAGTGGCCAATTTAATTCGGGGTGGTTTGTTGCTCAGGACAGCAGGAGAGAGAAACTCCCTTACAGGAGATTCCCTGAAGGGTTTCCACGCATGACTGGCTGACACCCAGCTGATCAGAAAACAAAAATGGATTATTTTTAATATAACTGTGACGATTGTGAAATTCGTTCCAACAGGAAAGTCAGTGAGGGAGAACGTCTCTCCTCATTAGCCTGACTGAGTATTAAATTACCGGTTAATGGACCGCTCAGACCAGCTCTTGTGGCATCAGTACGTCTTTCACGACGTCTCGAGACATCTCATAGGAACAGGAGGAGGCTATTCAGCCCCCTCTTGCCTGTTCCACCATTCTGTCGGATCATGGCTGATGTGTACCTCAACTCCGATTACTTGCCGTGCTCCTTGACCTAACAAAAACCTATCCACGTCAGTCTTGAAAATTTCAATGGATTCACAGCCTTTGGGGGAGCGATTGCCGCTACTCTCAGCTTCTTAAGACATTTCTGGCTAAAACGAATGCTCCTTTCCACCAAGTTAGGAGTTTGAGATCCCAGCAATCGTTCAACCTCCACCACCCGCCAGGAAAGGTGGTTGAGGCCAGGAAACTGGGACTTGTTTCACAATGCACCCAACAGATGTGGAATTGCACTGAGCGTCAAGAAGTACAGCATTATAGTAGTAATAATAATCTTTACATTTGACGCCTTTCCTATTAGGAGGCTGTCTCAAAGGCGCTTCACAGGATTTCACCGAAAAATGCAGTGCCCGTGTGTTGAACGTGGCGGCGAATTTGCACACAGTGACGTCCTGCAGTGAACAATGTAAAGAAAACAAAAACAGAAGTCGCTGGGAAACAAGAAGGGAAACAGAGAGAAACACAGACCGTAAAGAAAAGACCGGTTAATCCCTTTCCCGTGACATATTCCGTGCAGGGGGAGGCGTGGAGCAAGCGATAATATGTGATAACAATCAAAGGTGATAAAAATGAATCCTAGTCCCTCCCATTGTTTTTTTCCTCTCCTTCACGCTCTCTCCTCTCTCTCTCTCTTTCTCCTTCTGTCACTGCATAACTCGGAGCCGGTGTGAAGTGACCTGTTCCAGCTCTCCGCTGAATACGTCCACTAATGTGCCGGAGAATAGGACCGCTCGGAACCCGGCAGCCTCGGCACTCTCATTTGTGAGCACCAACCCTGATTAAGCACTCTCATTACACTCGCTCATCTCTGTAATTAGCCGTAATCACAGTCATCCTGGAAACAGAACACTTCCACATGGCTTCCTGCTCCAGCTCCCAACCAACCTCCTCGGGTAATGGAACGAAACCAAACGAAACGGCCTCGGGTTAGCTCTTCCTCTGAGCCACACGGCTTTGCTCGCTTCCTTCGCGCCAGCACCGTGTGGGTCCCTTTCACGCATGCATACATGTACGCATACATATACACGGAGAGACACACGCGCGCGCACACATACGGAGAGAGAGAGATATTCACACACGTACACACGTATAAAGAGACATACGTACACTCACACACACACGCACACAAGCACACAGAGAGGCGTGCACATACAGAGACACATACACACGCATATACACACGCGTGCATATATACACACAAGCATATATACACACACACGCATATATACACACACGCATACATACACACACACACATACATACATATATACACACACGCGCATACATACACACATGCGCATACATACACACACACGCATATATACACACACACGCATATATATACACAAACACACATATATATACACACACACGCATATATACACACACACACATATATACACAGACACAGATGAGCCACACTGTGCGCTGATTTACTGGGGTAGATATCCTGTGCACCCGGTGACCCACGATTTGATATCGAGCTGCTCTTAACAGTGACACAGAAACACTTTTATTCGGGGAAAAAAAAAGTCACAGGAAAGAACAGCAAAAGGCCTTCTGGCAAATCGCAACGGTGATAAAAGCGTTATCATGTCAGGCTGCTCAGTAAATCTATTCACTTGTTTGCGAGCGAGATAGCGGGGAGTCTTTAACCCGCGTGCTCCTCACAATCCATCACCTGTCCGATGAGGAAGAATGCAAAGTGGATCCTGCACGTGCCGCTGGCAGGCTCCGTTACCCGCGAGACACTTGCTCCGACACTCATTACATCTCACACCGCGCCCTGTCATGCCTGAAGGATGCTTTAGAGCGCTTCCCAGGATTTTACCATAATAATAATAATAATAATAATAATAACAAACCTTGGATTTGATATAGGGCCTTATCACGTCTTCCAGACGTCTCAAAGCGCTTCACAGGATATACTGTCGAGTGAATTGACTGTATATTTTGTGGGCCAAACGCGGCAGCCAATTGTGCACAGCAGCGTCCCCCCGCACAGTTGAGCGACCAAATTATTATTTGGGAATTATTGCCTCCGGAAAGCGATCCGCCAATCGACTAACAACCGGGTTCCTCCTTCCTGCTAGATAAACAGAGCGCGCGTGTGTGTGTGTGTGTGTGTGTGTGTGTGTGCAGTAAGAAAACTTGCTCAAGGTTTGGCCCCTGCCCGGGAATCAAACCCGGGTCCTCTCGATCGCCATACAACCACACAGTGACCACGGGTTTGGCAGGCGAACACGGCAGACGATTTGCAATGTCCCGGCAAAATAAAATCTGCGATTCAATTTTTAGTTTCAATGTAATAAATTGACGCTGGATGTGATATAAAACCTTGCCCCCAGCCCGACCCAGCCCAGCCCGGCCCGGCCCGGCCCAGCCCGGCCCAGCCCGGCCCGGCCCAGCCCAGCCCGGCCCGGCCCGACCTGGCCTTCAGCAAACGGCTCGGTGAAATTACCGTGCAGTTTGTTTCACGGAAAAACTAATATACAGTCAATTTACTTTACATTGTGTTCCGTGAATGTAACGTCCTCCCGACGTGAAAAGCGCTATATCAAATGCAAGGATTATTATTATTATTATTATTATAACTGCTTGAGACAACTCTAGGCATAAATTCGAGACGGGGTATATCAAAGCCCCGGGATCATTCGCTGCGGACATTTGTCATCCAGTTTTCAAAGGTCATTAAGTTAGTCTAAACGTGAGTTATTTCTCATACACAATGAGAGTGTATATGAGGGAGGAAGTGTTTAGCAATGCTCCGGCATCGCAAAGCAATATATTTTTCTAACACTGAATGAAGGCTAATGCAATATGTACAGGATTTGCATGCAGAGTGGCTTTACCGGCAGAATGGACCAGCAGTGTCGGATTATAATGAACTGCCTTGTCAATTCCTCACAACGTCAAGTGAAGCGGAGAATATTTTTTCGTTCGTTTTGTGGGGTGGGGGGTGTTTGGGGGAGAGGGGAGAGTTTGGTGAATTTTCCCACTCGGTTTTTCCGCAGCTCCATTTTTTTTAAACGGGCGGAGAGAAGGGGAAGAGGAGAATCTTTTTGTTTCGGGGTGGGGTGGGGAGGAGGGAAGGGAGATATTGGCGAATTTTCCAATCGTTTTTTGGGGGGAATCGAACCCGTTTTTGTTTTTTTGTGGGGGGGGGGGGGGGTGGGGAGGAGAGGGGGGAAATCGCTTACGAGGTGAACCCTCTCTAAGGTTCCCCGTTCGGAGGCAAACTCTACCCTTTGCCTCCGCGCGGCACGGCTGAAAACTTCCATCGAGTCTCAAGAGAGTGTTTGTCGGATGTAAATCGTTCCGCGGTCACAGGGTATTATTAAAATGTAAATGAGAGTTTTTTGGGGGAGAAACTCAGAAAAATTAATTACCGTATTATGGCCGTTTGACTAAACGGTGCTTTGAGAAATGTTGACCATTTCGGAGCTGTGCAAATGTAACACTCTGGAAACAGCAGAGTTGTCTGAATGTCGTTTTTAACATTTATTTGGTGGCCGTTAAATAAATGAATCTGAATTATTAACCATTCCAGTCCGTCGTGCTGTCAGCCTGGCTCAAAGCACAGCGCTCTCATTGCCCAGTCGAAAGGTTGTAGGTTCAAGACACATGTCAAGGGAGTTTCTCTCGACCCGTGGCCTGGCTGACAATCCCCCCCCCCCAACCACCACCCCCGCCCCTCAAAAAAGTTGTCTAACCAGGACGTCGCTGTGCGAAAATTGTCCGCCGCATTCGCCTGCAAAAACGCACAGTCACCACACTTCACTGTGAAGCGCTTTGAGACGTTCAGGAGTGTGAAAGTCTCGCGATTATTATCGGGATTATTATTAATAAGGAAAAATCCTTACCTTAATCTGATGGAGACGGCTTGCCATTTATTACTCTTGCCTCTGTAATAAAAAAATCCTTTTTGTTTTATACCGTTCGATAAGATTTATTAGCAATTTCATCCGAATGTGTAAAGTGTTCAGCACTCGGATGCATCTAAAAGCCTCCGCGGCAATTATCTTTAATTATCTGATTGTCTCACATCTCTCCCCGGCCCCACCCCACCCCCCCCCCCCCCCACCAGGCATTCGATGAATAAGAAAAAGGAATTTCTCCCTTTTATAGTGACAATGATCCTTGCATTTGATATGGCGCCTGATCACGGTCGTCGCAATGCTTCTGAGCGCTTCACAGAACATACCGTAAAATGAATTGACTGCATATATTGTGGGCGAAATGGGAAGAGGGGAGTGGGAGAGCGGGTTCTTGGTTCTTGCTTAGTTTGCATTCTGGGCTTGGCTACAAGACTGCAAACACCCCTGACCTCAGCTATTTAGCTAATTAAAGGGTTTGACTCACAGACTCGGGGGCCCAGTGGCTGAGAATGAAGTGATAACAGTAGCCCGACAAGCTGTGGGCAGCCATGTCTGTTATCAAAGCCGGGCTTGGACACAAGGTTTGAAATAAGTCCTCATAAAAATGGAAATGGATGGTTGGCGAGAAAGCTTTCTCGGGAGCATTGCTCTGACCCTTTCATCTCGGCAGAGCGCATAATTTAATCATTAGCTCGGGAAAGCGAGGCAGTCCCCCTGGGTAATGTTTATTGCGCTGTATTACTAAAATACTCAATCAAATTAATTGATGAGCCCAATCGTTTCTGTGCTGGCAGGAGATGGAGCTTTCTGTATGAGACCCGGGTTAATAGGGTCTAATGGGCGGCGTTCCTTAGCGGATTTCTTGTTAAGAAAATGCGTGATTATCGAGTTGCTCAAAGGCAATTCGTGTTCGTCGGCACGTGCGATGTTTTGTGCGTCAGCCTGGCTCAGACGCTCACACGCTCGCCTCTAATCGCAAGGTGGGTGGAGACGTGGAATCCACACAGTCTAAGCTGAGCCTCCAATGCAGTGCCCGGGGGTGTTGCACTGTCGGAGATGCTGGACGTTTAATGGTATTATTCGAAAAGAGAAGGAGGTTTCTTTCTCCCGCTATCCTGACCGACAATCCCCCAAAGAAACTCAGTCGCTCACTCCATGGCTGTTTGTGTGACGTCACTGTGCGCAATTGGCTGCTGTGTTTCGCCCGCAAAATACACCCTCTCTCCACTTCCCAATGCATTCCGTAAAGGGCGTTGAGGTGTCTCAACGAAATGATAGGGAGTTACACGAGGATTATTTATAAACACGACCACGCACATCGCGAGCCTGAGCTGGTTCGGAATTCCTTAAATTATATTTCGTGCTTTCAATGTATCGCGTTAATCTCTCGGTCGCTGTAAAAATAATAACGGTGGTCGTCATTATCATTTTATCGCTCTGTGTGGGTACTTGATATTTTGCTTACTTTATAACAAAGCGCGTTTGATTAATTAAATCACCTGGCCTCGGTGATAATGAATATGTCAGGCTTCCCAGAGCTGCCTCAAATCATTGCTACTCTCTCCTGTAATTAAACTCAGAGAAATCAATAATGCTCCCAATCGCTTGGTCTATCTGTGGAGCTGAACTGCTGGGCTTGGGACTTTTATATGATGTGTAAGTCAACACTTCGTTACGATTCAATATCCCCCCCGTCAACAGAAATCGCCAGGCAACTTTGTTTCGCCCATAAAATGTGTTTCGGAGAAAGAAACAGCTGTGCGCTATTTGGCTGCCGCCGTGTTTCGCCCACGAGATATACAGTCAATCGACGTTACAGTATATTCTGTGAAGCGCTTTGAGACATCTCAACAACGTGATAAGGCGCTGCAGCGAATGCAAGGATTATTATATAGCGTAAAAGGTGCTATATGAATGCAAGCTGCTGTTCTATGTCAAAGACAGGATTATTAATCTAATTTTTCTGAAGTGTAGTGACTGAGTGATTTTCCAGACGAGCGCGGCAGCCAATGTGTGTCCTCAACAACCAACCCCAGCTGAGTGTGAAAATCCCAAACGTTATTTATGTCAGACACTGAAGGCAAAAGGAAATAGATAAACAAAGGTGGATAATAAAATGAAATGAAAGATGAAGATTGGGAACATAAAATCATTTCCAGTCATTTACTGAAAAAAAAAGTTTGATCTTCCGTAAGTGCTGATCAATATCAGTTGGATATTGGTCTCCAAGGAAATATGCTCCTAAATTTGTTTCTGTCTTAATATATAAAACTGCCCGTCAGTGTCCAAGTATCATCGAAAAAATAGAGCACTTGCCTGGTAAGTGAGAGGACCTGGGTTCGATTCCCGGAGGGCAAAACGTTGGACAAGTTTCCTTACTCTACACGCCTCTGTTTACCCAACATTAAGTTGTTAGTTACTTGGTACTTGGTTGTTAGTCGATTGGCGGATCGCTTTTCCGGGGGGTAATAATTCCTTCAAAAAATAAAAATAATTCGATCGCTCAATCCACGACTGTTTGTGGGACGCTGTTGCGCGCAATCGTATCGCCCACAAAATATCCAGTCAATTCACTTTACAGTACATGCTGTGAAGCGCTTTGAGACATCGTGAAGACGGGATAAGGCACTCACTGTATCAAATGCAAAGGTTATTGATATCGCAAGCCCAGAGATGGGTCCTCTTATTATAAATACAGATGTGAAATGGACAGTCACGGCGTTGCTGAACATCTGCAACAGAAACCCTCCGTTATCAGTTCAGTCCTCCCAAAAATAGTGACAAGTTTGGCGTGTATGTTTAATATGATGCATCTTGAGTCAAAGTATCAGACAAAGGAGGTTTGGAGAGTGTTTGACAGCTACATTACTCAAACTATAGCACAGCATGAATACTTTACCAGCTAATCTATTATTCTACTCCTGGTGGGAAAGGGAGGGGTGGCAAGGCCAAAGTGGGAGAGACGGATCAGGGACCAGGAGAAGAATAGAAACTCAGTAACCTCCAGGATTCGGTCGATTAGTTTATCTCATAAACGTCCTACAAAGGGCGAGTCCAACGGAAATACTCCCGGGACTTTAGCTGGGATACCTTTAAAGGTCCCGCGACACTGTTCGAAAAGAGAAGGGAGTGCTTTGAGATGTGTCGGTCACTCGACAGGCGCTGTATTAAATCTGAGATTTGTTATTATTATTATATGACTGCATTCAGCACTGCAATATTTACAGGTTGCTCAACAGCAACAGGAACAAATTACATTTGTTATCGCGCCTTTCACATCAGGAGGACGTCCCAAAGCGCTGAAAACCATCGTGTAATTTGACTTTTAGGCTAAAAGCGCCGGGAATTTCAGGGTTGAGAGAGAGAGAGAGAGAGAGGGATCCTTGTCCCAAACTTAAGTATCGTATCCACAGAGCTTTCGATGCTCTCACAGAAGGTAAATACCTTCAGTCGTGTTGTCAGAGATTATTCTAATTGATTGTCCACAAATTGGATTTCCCTGGATTTGTCAATTTGAGTTAAGCGAAGGGCTGCAGATTGCTCGATCAATAAAAACTCGCATCTGGTCAGCAATCGGCCTATCTGCAAGGCGACTCCTGTGATGTATGTCTTGGGACGTCCTCCCGATGTGAGAGGCGCTACACAAATGTCATTTTGTTGTTGTGCAACGCAGCCGGTAACGGGGGCGCAGGGGGTGGTGGGGTTGGGAGGGGGCGAGGTGGGGGTAGGCATCAACAACGAGCGAGGGAGCAGTCAGGTAACAAGAATAATGATATCACCGGCATTGGATACAACGCCTTGATCGACGCGTCTCAAAGCGCTTGAGAGGATTTGTAGGCAAAATGGGGGGGGGGGGGGCAGCCAATTTGCGCACAGCGACGTACCACAAGGGAAGGGCGGGGGTTGTTGGGATGGGGGTGGGGGGGGGGTGGCGGGAGGGGGTAGGTGGTGGGGGGTGGGGGTGGGAGGGGGGGGCGGTTGCAGAACAGAATGAACTGTTTTGCACCGGGGCTGCGTAAACGAAACCCATTCGCTCAAGTGTAATCGACAAAACCGCTTCACGGACCAGACGGAAGAAACCCAGCCTCTCTTAAACAAAAAAAAACCTTTCCATTCGCAGCTAATTAAACGCGACACTTTCTAAAAGGTAAAGAGAGAGAGAGAGAGAGAGAGAGCGAAAGCTTTTGTTCGAAATGAAATTATGCCTGATTTCATTTCAAATCCGATAAATTAAAAATGATCTTTTTTTCTACACGCGCGCGTACATCGTTTTCACGAGAATAGCTCCGCGAGAACAAAGTGCTTACGGCACATGACGTCTGTGAACAGCAAACGGGTTTTTATTTCACGCGCACCCCCTCCGTGTGCTCCTCCCTCGCCTAATTACCTCCGAAAAAAAACCTCAGACGTTTAATTTGACACATGCCGTTTTCGAAACCTCTTTTCCCATTTGCTTCCTCTGGAGATGTGGAAATTGCAGTGTTCCGAAGCAGCGGGAATTCTGCCATTAACTGTAACAGGGAGAGGATTAAAAATAAATATTTCATGCCCGTGGTTCGACTGCGGCGATTTTCTTTTCTCTCCGGGAAGAAAAGCGTGATTTTACTAAACAAAATATAAATGAATGATGGCGGACCGGCTTTTTTGTCAATTTATCTCATTCACCGGATAGGGTGATGGTGCTCGGCAGTTGCACTGAGATGCCGTTCGAAGCGCTTTGAGACGTCTAACGATGTGATAAGGCGCTATGTCAAATGCAAGGATTATTACTATTATTATTCAAAGCAGTGGGTCATAGATACAGACGAGCCTGAGTACCCTATCTCCCCCAAGACAGAGTGTCAGCCCGGCCTCAAGCGCTCGCGCCTACGAGCCAGAAGGTTGTGAGTTCAAGCCCCGTGTCGTGGAGTTTGAGCCCACAGTCTACGCTGACCCTCCAATGCGTTTCCTACATGAAGGCGACCCCACAAACAAATACAAGTTGTGGTGGTTGATTTTTAACCTATTCTGGTCAGTTCTGCTCTCACAGTCTTAGGCAATGATCCACTTGCATCTCCGCGTACCACACGTCAATGTAACAACATGATTACTGTCCTCTTGCCTCAACCTCCTGCCCGCTCCTTTCCCTCACCGACTCCAGCTCTGAGCGTCCCTTCCTATTAATAACAACAACAACTTTAGGGCCAGCGTCTCGTCTTATCATGAGTAAGACACATTGCCGTACGATTTTGGCAGCTCAGTCTATTTTCCAAACACTAATCTGCCTCAAAAAGGTCAAACTGCAGAGTAATTGCTTACATCTCTTTGCCTGGACTGGAGGCCTGTGGACACAGAGAACGATACAGTAAATGATAACGCGTTAAACTTTCTGCAAATGTCAGGGCAGCTGCTGAATGCCGAGCTAATTAATTGGGAGCCATTGGCCCGAAAGAGGAAGTGAGCCCAAGTGGCTGAACTCTTCACTGGGAGGAAGGTTTGTTGCCACTAAATTGATTCTGTTTGCTGTTGTCTGACGTGTGATTTGATCGTGGAGTCCTGTAGCTCAGTGGTTAGAGCACTCGCTTTGCAAGCGAGAGACCTGAGTTCAATTCCAGGCAGAGGGCGAAACCTTGGGCAAGTTTCCTTACTCCACACAGAGCCTAATAATAATCCCTCCAAAACCAAAAACAATAATAAATTGGTCATTTTCAATCTACGACTGTTTGTGGGACATTGCTGTGCGCAATTGGCTGCCGCGTTTGCCCACAAATATGCAGTCAATTCACTTTACAGTGTGTTCTGTGAAGCGCTTTGGGACGTCCTCCCGACGTAAAAAGCGCTATATCAAATGCGAGTATTATTATTATTATTATTATTATTATCGTCCCGGCCAACTCCTGTTGGACGCCGTATTTCCTGGAGATGTGAGTCTCAATCACACAGAGTAACAATGTCACAGGATCTCTAACGTCTTCCCGCACACACGCTCACACAGACGCGCACAAGCACGCAGACGCGGGCGCGCATCACACGCGAGCGCATACGCACACGGACAGGTCGGTAACCCGAAAAAAAAAATCATTCGGAGGGTGAATAGCGAAAAGGAAAGAGCATTTGCAAACGAGAGACGTGATTTCAGTTCCTCAACGGCTGCTGTTTATGTTCAATCTTTACATAGATGGTCTCAAAGCAAATGTTAGACATAAAAAAGATGATTGGCATTTTACACCCGCCATTTAGACAATGATTTCATTTGCACCAAATGGCAATTTATGCTGAATATATAAGAGGCACTGTAAAGCCAAGACTAATTTAACATGTAACTCAGTTCCACTGTGAAATGAAAGGGGAATGATGGATGAAAATGGCAAGAGACAATTTAAATCAAACAGTTATTACTAGTGCGGTGATTCAGCAAAGTCATTTTTACAGATGAAAAGAGAGCTTTGCTTTTCACATGGAAATTACTCCAGATTCTTGGGCAATTGAGAGAGAGAGAGAGAGAGAGAGAGAGAGAGAGGGAGGGAGAGAGGGAGATGAAACATGTGCTTTCTTAATTGGAACATTTTTAATAGAGGCAAACGGTTATGGGTGACGTTAAATTCCTCAAATCGTTTGGGTTTTGTGGCTGGCGATTTCTTCTATCAACCCTTGCGAGTGTCCGGAGCAATTGTCCCGGCCCTTTTGGTCCATTCAGTCACTGAGCCGCCTCCATCCTTTGATTCATTCACCTCCGCTCTCTTACATTTCTAATCCCACTTCCCCGCTTTTTCTCCCTCTCCCCGTCTGCGCCCTGTTCAGGTGGACGTTTAAAGGTGGGTGTTTCGCCCACAGAATACGCAGTCGCTTCACTTTACGGTAAACTCAGTGAAGCTCTTTGAGACGTCTCAATGATGTGATAAGGCGCTATATTAAATGCAAAGGTTCTTCTTCTTATTAATAAACTTCCCGCGGTGCTGCTCGAAAAGAGAAGAGAGTTTCCCTCTCCAGGTGTCCTGGCTGACAATTGCGTGTTCTCTCCATGGCTATTTGCTGGACTTAGCTGTGCGCAAGTTGGCCGTTGTGTTCGCCTACAAAACACTCAGTCGCTAGACTTTACAGTCTATCATGTGAAGCGCATTGAGCTGCCCTCTCAACACAAAAGGCTCTGTATCAAATGTAAGGATTATTATTCTGATTATAGTCTTCCTTCCTCAGGACCTAGCCACCTCCCAGCTGAATGGATAAAACTCACAACCATTTATTTGAAGAGATAAATTTGGAGATCGTTTCAAATCTGCTTAAGTCCCTGTCTCCCAATCCCCTACTACTTTGTCTCTGTCCATTTCCCTCTCGTCACGTGAAAGAACCTCCAACCTCAGATAGGCCACTTTTCCTGAAGATCAGGAATATCAGGGAATATCAGCCTTTTGTCACCGCTAAATCTCTGGACTCGTGCAGTAGATCCCGAGGAAGGGAGGGAAGGGAATAGGAGTGGGAAGAAGGAGAGAGAGTGAACGAAAGGAAGAAATGAATGAGAGAGAGAGAGAGAGAGAGAAAAATACAAAGGAACGCATGGAAAGAATTTTGTTTCGACTGAAACAATCCTGTGTTTGTGGTCCTGGGATGCAGCTGTTCATCTGGAGCGTAAAATCACAGAACAGGGGCGGGGAGTGGACACACTGCAAACCATGTTCGAGACACAAAGACGTAGCGTCCAACCTCCCACTCGATTCCTTGGCGATGGGGAGTTTGCACGGTTCTGAAGAAATGAAGCCAAACGAAGACAATTATACATTTTGCATTCCACCCCGCATCTGACGTCTCCGCTTACATACCGTACATTCCAGCAGTAACAATGCCCTTTCTGTGTGTCCGTGTCTTTGTTAACGTGCCATACGGGCAGCAAATCTCGCTGGAAAAGGGCAGACTTCAGAATTACGGGAAAAAATATCCCACTGGGAGCAGGGATTCTTCCCGCACTCGGTTCCTGTTAACCCTGCAAGCCAAAGCCCTAACGGACTGTCACCGAAGCTTTCCCGCTGCCTGTCCTAGCAGGAGGAGCAGCGGGAAAGCTTTGCAGACAGTGATATCAATGGCAAGCTATGCTGTTGTAGCTGGTTAGACTCCAGCAGTTATCCCTACGCACACTCTGGAGTCCCCAAGCCTTGGCTCTTGCCGACTTGTGCCTGATGCTCTCTGGAATTAGGTGAACAAGATGCGTCCATCCAGGGAGAGAGAGAGAGAGAGAGAGAGCGCATTCCATTTCAAACACAGGGAACTTTCCATGTGTGTAAGGTGGGAGGCATGGAATTCCCAGCCTGGCTTGGAGACTCTGAGACACGGTGATGGGTTTCCACGCGTAGCAGACGAATAAAAAAAATTACAGAAAGTGCGTGTTTGTGATGAACGCTCATTGGGATTTGTTCACGGTGATTAGGGCGCTGAGTAATTAATCACAGCCACGGAGAAGCTCTGCGGGTGGTGAGAGACGGTGACTCGATGGTGGAGTCTCGCCCGAGTCTGAAGGACTCGGAGATTTTGGTTCGAAGTCCGGAGCGTGAAATAGGGTGCTCACTGCACCGGTCGTTCATCAACTGACACCAGTTCTCTTCAATTAATAAGAAAAGAACACACAGGCTGATAGAACATCGAACATGGGGTGTTTAGACACCCAACCACACCCACCCACTCATCCCACCTACAGTAAACCTCACATAAGTCATATCAGTTGGGACAAGACACTTACACCCTGCGAGCGTAGCTTATCGGTAATAAAACTGCTCTGACCTTGCAATGCTCCTCTCCTCCCACCCCACCCACACCCCCACCCTGGAGCATCAGCTTAATATAATAATAATAATCCTTGCATTTGATATAGCGCTTTTCACGTCGGGAGGACGTCCCAAAGCGCTTCGCAGAACACACTGTAAAGTGAACTGACTGTATATTTGTGGGTGAACGCGGCAGCCAATTGCGCACAGCAATGTCCCACAAACAGTCGTAGATTGAAAATGACCAATTTATTATTCTTTGTGGTTTTGGAGGGATTATTATTAGGGCTCTGTGTGGAGTAAGGAAACTTGCCCGAGGTTTCGCCCTCTGCCTGGAATTGAACCCGGGTCTCTCGCTTGCAAAGCGAGTGCTCTAACCACTGAGCTACAGGACTCCACAGCTGCAGCTTGGACCGTGAGCTCGAAGCCCCATCGAAACAAGGGCTTGACCTCACAACCTGTTGAGCAGGAAGCCAGAGCGCGAACGGCTGAGCCCGGCTGACACTTTTCATTCACGACCGATGAAAAAAAAACACAAGCAAGTTCCACTTTTAGAGCAGTCGCTGAGGGCAGATACACGTCTGAAAACTGAAAAATCGCCACAGTGAGAGGGAACTACAGCGAATGTAATTTATAATTGGAGTTCAGACACGTTTCTGCAGTGTTTGGATGAGTGTGAAATTAACATGGGTTATATACAATCATTTATTATACCACGCCTGATTTATGATTTATAGGCTTTTGACTCAGACAATAACTCAAGCGCTGGGGAAAAAAAAATGTTTCGCCCCATTTCTCTCGCTCCGTCTGTGTCTGTGTATTTCTCTGTGTGTGTGTGTCTCTCTCTCTCTGTTTCTGTGTGTGCCTCTGCGCATGTGTGTGTTTGTCACTGTATGTGTGGATTTGTCTCTCTCCGTTTTTCTCTCTCTCTGTGTCTCTATGCGTGGGTATGTGGGTACGCACGTCTCCGTGTGTATGTGTTTGTGTCTCTGTATACATGTGTCTGTGTGTGTAGTGACTGTGTATTTCAGAGGCGATCACCAATATATAGGCAGCTGATTTGCCCACAGTATCTTCCCTGCAAACAGCCGTGAAATGAATGACCAGTTTTATTGGGGAATTGTTGGTCAGGACAGCGGGAGAGAGAGAAACCCCCTCTACTCTTCCAATTGGCAAAAGGTTTTATTTGGAAACGAGTGGAGGGGGCGGTGGGGGGGAGGTTTGTGGGGGGAGGGAAGAGGGGCTCACAATTCCTGGTATCTACCTTTTGGACCTTCAGAACATCACTGGGATAAAAGAAAAGATTCCTTTCTGTTTGGCCCTGAAGCTGGACGGAGTTTTAAGATCCTTCAACAGGAGGAGCTGGAGGTGACCTTGCAGCAAATGGGAACCTGGGATGCAATCAAACTCTCAAAGGAGAATCATCATTAAGCCATAAATTACAATTAATAAAGTAACTGAACTAATCATTCTTCATGAAGTGCGTGGCTGGCAATCGCTGCCGAGATCAATGCTCTTCGGCAGGAAGCGGGAAGGTGACTCGGGAGCAGAGCTGCAGATGTACGCAACCCGATAAACACAAGCACTTTGGATAATCGGAATCAAAGCCGTGATAACCATCAAACCTGTGGAAACCTCAAAGCCGTCACCGTTTGAAAGCATTCATGAGGGGATGGTGGGGAGTTGGGGAGGATTAATTGAGGTCGGGACGCAGGGACGAATTTTGCCGTCCAGACTTAATATAGACTAATAATAATAATAATAATCCTTGCATTTGATACAGCGCCTTATCACGTCGTCGAGACGGTTCAAATTCTCAAAGAGCTTCACAGGATACACTGTGTATTTTGTGGGTGAAAGTCAGCAGCCGATTGCTTGTATCAGCTCCTTTGGGACGTCCTCCCGACGTGAAATGCGCTACACAAATGTAATTTCGTTGTTGTTGCTGTCGTCACTTTAAAAGTCGACGGGATCAGGAGATTCTGTGCCACAGGAACATGGTTAATGCTTGACGAACAAAGACCAAGGTCCATCCAGTTCACCTTCCACCATCCGAGCAGTCTCTTGCACATGTCATGTCCTGTGCTATTCATCTACTGTACACCCGAATTATTTCCTAAAAGAAATCTGTCTCAATTGCCGTTGAAAGAATCCACCGTTTATCTCCCTAGGGAGCCTTGTTCCGTTGATTTACCACCCACTCACTGAATTAGTGTTTTTGCAGACCACCCCCCACACCCCCCCACACCCTCTCTTTCAATCGCAGAGATAGAGACAGGGCAAAGTTTCAAGTTGCCCTCTGGTTCTACTGTTCTGAATAAGTTGAAACAGCTTGTCATGGTCGACGTTATCTCGTCCCTCAAAAATAATAATAATTTGGTCATTTAATCCAAGACTGTTTGTGGGACGCTGCTGTGCCCAATTTGCTGCCGTGTTCTCGGCCACAAAATGTACCAATTCACTTCACAGTATATTCTGTGAAGGGCTTTGAGACGTCTCGAAGACGTGATAAGGCACTTTATCAAATGCCAGGATCATTATTATCTCGTCCCTCGAGAACCTTGAAAACAGCAATCATATCACCTCTCAATCTGCTCTTTTCCAGCGAGTGAGACCATGCCTCAGTTTACTTAATCGATCCTCATGTCGTGGAGGGGGTGTGTGGGGGGGGGGGGGGGGGTGGGGGTAATGATTGGAGCATTCTGTAGGCTTTTTGTATCATTCAAACTGACCTTCAATCACAATAATGTAACGATGGCTGAATGCTTCGCATTGTTTGTGAAGGAAGAGACTCTGAGAGTGGGCAGTGAGGGAGCAAAGCAACAGATCAGCATGATTATACAGATTGAGCTCCGAACACGTTCAGCCTTCACTCTGCCAGAGTTAGTCAGTGTGACAGAATTATCATCGGCCGTTGGGAAAATGGCCTCACCCTCAGCACACTCTGCTGATGTTCGAAATGAAGACAGACGTCGCTGGGAACACTCAGCAGGTCAGGGAGCGTCCGTGAAGAGTTCTGACAAAAGGCCATCGGCCTGAATCGCTAACTCGCTTTCCTCTCTCCATAGACGCTGCCTGATCTGCTGAGCGTTCCCAGCGACGTCTGTTTTTATTTCAGATTTCCAGCACCTGCAGTATTTTGCCTGCTGCTAATATTAGACTCTGATCAGTCAGCGTCGGTGCGAGAGGAGAGAGGGAGGGAGAGAGATTGAGAGGAGGGGAGTGTGCGAGTGAGCGAGATAGAGAGCGAGAGTGAGGGGGAGCGTGAGGGAGCGAGGGAGGAGTGTGGAAGAGAGTTGGAGAAAGAGAGGAGAGGGAGAAGAACTGTGTGTGAGTGTGTGAGAGAGAGAAAGAGGGAGGGATGGGAGTGTGAGAGAGGGAGGAAGAGAGTGAGAGCGCCGGAATGCCTGAGCTGTTGGCGGTATGTTTCACGGTTGAGGGAAAATGGTATAAAGTATAAAAGCCCTGTTCCTTGTTGCCCCCCCACCCCCACACCCCCACATCAGTGTAATGTAGGCCATCTAATCTCTGACAGACAGACAAACAGCTGAGCCGGGAAGTGACTTTCAATGACAAAGCCTCGAGGGCTGTAATTAGTCCAGTTTCTCCGACAGCTGAAATCCAGACCAGGTCAGACAGGACATGAGTTTGGATCCACTGTGCCCACAGCGTCAACACACACTGATATCTCAGGATTCAGAAGCCCCTCTCTCTCTCTCTCTCTCTCTTTTTCTCACTCACTAATTCAATCAATCACTCTCTCTCTCTCTCTCACATGCCTCTCACTCTTTCTTTCTTTCTCTCTCACTCACTCTCACTCCCTCACTCAATCATTCGCTCGCTCAAATTCCCTCACCCCCCCTCTCTCTCTCACACATTTCTTTTCACCCGCTCACTCTCTCGTTTTCGCTCCCACACTCCCTATCTCTGTCTCTGAATCCCTCGCGCACACCCTCGCGCTCTCTCACTGCTCCCACCCCCCAACTCCCAACCACCCCCAGCGCCAATCTCTCTAGATCTTGAGGAGTTTCATTCGGGGGATTGTCAGCCAGGACACCAGGAGAGAGAGAGGACCTCCCTTCCCTTTTCCAATAGGGCCGCGAGACCTTTAACATCCACCTAAGCAAACAGGGCCATCGTTGAACGTGTCATCCAAAGGACGACACCTCTGACAATTCAGCGCTCCCCCAGCACTGCGCTGGAGAAAAGACAGCCTTCTCGCTGGGCTGTGGGCAATCAGGACTGTACTGTTGATGCGGGCGTGATGTGACATCTCTGTCACAGAGCAGAGATAGAGACAGGGCAATGTTTAACAGCAAACGACAGCTGAATTTGCTTCAGATATCGAAGCCCGAACAAGGGTCTACTCAATCTCCTGCAGCTTCACATTTTTATGACAAGTCCTCGCAAGTCTTGCGTTCAATATCCTCTGGGTGGTATGCCTGGAAAACAGCCCCTACTTCCCCCCCCCCCCGCCCCCACCACCACCACTTCCCCACCCACCACCGCCCTCAGCTCCCGCGTTTTCAATCGCTATCAGGTTTTAAGATAACACGATGTGTCAGTGTGACAGGTGAGGTGATACGGGGGCGCTCTGTTTCTCTCTCTTTTTATTTGGGTTTTATTCATCAGCCTGGCTCGGTCTGCAGCCCTCTCGCCTCCGAGTCACAAGGTTGTGGGTTCAAGCCCCCACATTGGGGACTTTGAGCTCACAATCCAGGCTGATGTTCCAGGTTCCAGGGCTCGGGGGGGGGGAGGGTGGGGGGGGGGGAGGTGGGAATGCACTGCTTTTGGTGGAGTGCCGTTCTTTGGATGAGAAAAGCGAGCTCAGATCCCGTGGAAAAGAGGAAGGAGTTTCTCTCTCCTGACCGACAACCTCCTTGATAGAATCACTCACTCACTTCACGGCTATCGGCAGGATATTTGCAAATGGCGTGCAAGTGGGCTGCCGGGTTGGCCAACAGAGCAAATGCACACAGTCACTACGCTCTCCAGTGAAACCGCGTGAAGCACTTCGAGACATCTCAACGAGGTGATAAATGCGAGAATTATTATTGCTGTTATTATTATTATGATAGTTAGTGTTGTTATTTATCTCCGTTACAGAAATATACATCTTTTTCTCGCATACATTACGGCCGAGAAGTGAAGGAACAAATTCATCATTGAGAAAGAATTTTACGTGGGAAAGGAATAATGCAGAGAGGAGGGGTGGGGGGGGGGAGAGTGGGGGTGGGGAAAAGGGGTGGGTGTTGGTGGGGGGTGTGTGGAAGTAACACAATCCTGAAGTATAAGCCTATACAGAATGACATCTGATAAGAGCCTTTGTTCCGATGCATTTTTTTTCTAATAAAGACAAAACAGCATTCTTGTAATTCCAGAGTTTGGGGGTCAATGAATTATTCATGTGTGGGGCTCATTAAATATTCATGTTCATTTGCAGTAAACTTGACCGAAAAGATTAAAATGATGACAAAGAGCTTCGCATTAATTGAAACGGTGGCGACACCGACCGATGAATCATTGCCACAGCCACGCAGTTTGGAAAACGAGACCGCACCCGCCGCGCCTCCTCTCCTTGCCTTGTCGGCGCGGGCTCAGCGCCAATCTCGTCGGGTTGAACCCCTTGTGGCAAATCAACAGCAAGCAGCAGCGACTTATTATTAATAACGACGATGGTCCTCGCGTTTGAGGCGGAGCCCCCCCCCGTCGCGTCGTTGAGACGTCTCGAAGCGCTTCGCGGAATAAACCGTAAAGTGGATGGACTGCCTTGTGTGGGCGAAACACCCGGGCAGAGTCTTGGAGCGCTTAGCAATGGTATAATTTGACAGCGAACCGGGTGGGGGTGTGGTGGGGAGAGGGGGGGAGGTGATCGTAGGCACGGTCAAAGAGGCTAATCTTCTGGTGCGATCTGAGGAGAGGGCGAGAGACTGTGACCAGTGACAATGCACCTTTTTTCTAATATAATTGTAAGAGTAATCGGCGCATTCGACACGTCACTTTTCACGTGGGGAGGACGTGTCAAAGTGCTTCGCCGTAGAACATTTTTTGTGTATTTTTTGTGACGGTATTTTTACATTCAAGCCCTCCGATCAGTCAGCGGAGGTTGATTTGAAAAGAAATGGCTCAAAACCTTATTAAAAGGCTCCTTGGAAGTTTGGCGTGGCCCTACAAGACACACAGTCACTACACTCTGCAGTAAAGCGCTTCGAGATGTCCTCCCGACGTGACAGGCGCTGGGTCAGATTGCAGGGATTTTTACGTGCAGTAATTGTGGTAAAGCTGATAATTGTTCTCATTGTTATTTCTTCAGTAGATGAATAAGGAAAAAAAAAACTACCCACAGTAACCCTCGGGTTAATAGATTAACCGCATTAAAAACAGCCATGAATAATGGATAACAATTTGTACATTGTTGGATTTCATCCAACCTCCGTGACAACATTGAAGAGGACGTGAAAAGGCCACTAACACACAGAACGTCAGTTGCGATGCTTTTCAAAGAGGGAGATTGTGGTTCGCAGCGGAGAACGAACTGTGCTAAATGTGCTATGTGATCGCAGTCGCTGACTGCCGAGCCCGAGATGGTGACAATGATTTGGTGGTTTAAATCCTCGGTTTGGTTCTCCCTCCCCCGCCCCCACCCCCACCACCGCCGCGGAATTTCACAGCACCGAAGGAGGCCATTCAGCCCACCGAGACTGTGCGGGTTCCCAGGTCCTGGCTCTTTCCCCCTTTCCCCCCCTCCCCACTGCGCTCTCGACACGAATCCTCCACCGCCCTGCTTCCCGGCACCTAGAAAGGCACAATCACTACACTCCCCATTAAAACTCCGTGAAAAATAATAATAATCTTTGCATTTGATATAGCGCCTAACCACTTGGTTGAGACGTCTCAAAGCCCTTCACAGGATACGCTGTAAATTGGATCGACCCTGTGGATTTTTTTTTTTTGGTCGAAGTCTGTCCGAGAAGTTTGGCCGCCGCGTGGCCAAACTGACTGTAAATTATTACCGTTATTATCTTTGAAAGGGAGAGCGATGCCGTGAGTCACCTGAAACAAGCTGCGGACGCGGTGACAGCTGGGCACGGCGTTTTGTTGGGCTAAATACGCGGCAATCAGTGTTTACATGGATGTAGGTGATACTTAATTGAATCTGAATTGGAATAATGTTGATTTATGTCTCGTTGGCAAAGCCCCGGTCGCAACGGGACCTGAACCATCGAACAACCGACCAACAGCAACAAGCGATTTTATACGGCGCCCTTCGTGTGGGTCGGGGTCTCGGAGCGCTGGGAGCGAAGGCAAACAGGAGCGGACAGGTAACCGAGTGAGCTCGACGATATACTTGATCGGGAATGTGCGACGTTCCAGCAGCAGGGATGGACGTGGAGGGGTTGGGGGTAGAGGGGGGCGGGGAAGGCAGGAGATCGATGAACGTTCACTTCACGCACGAAGGACCCCCTCCTCCAGTGCCGTGAGGTCGGGTAGGATGTGGGGGATGGGGAGGGGTGGTCTGTGCGGTGAAACCATTGCAGTTTAACAAACAGATTGTCCAGCCTCTAGTAACAAGCCCTTCCTCTCTCTCTCTCTCTCTCTCTCTCTCTATTCCCCCTTTACCAGACTCCGCTTCCCAGCGCCAGGCTGCCCGCCTTTTTAACATTAGCCGCCATCTGTCCAAGGTCCGCTACCAGCCTGCGTTACCACTTGCGCTCAATGAGCCAACAAATTAGATCGTTATTGATCCACGCAGGCAGAAAGGGAGCGTGTCGGCCCGGCTCCTCTAGCCCCGGACACGTCTTTGCTCGGCGGACGTGCTCTGGTTCGAGGGCGGATCGATTTGAGCGTTTCCCCTGAAGACTGACTTGTTTCGCCGAGCACAGAGCAAAGCTCGTCCTTAATCAAACAAACAAACGGGAACAACTCGAGGTCTGCGATCCTCGAAATCCTGGCCTTCGATACAGGGCCTTATCACGTCATCGAGACAGCTCGAAGCGCTTCGCGGGTTACGCCGCTCAGTGGAGTGACTGTGTGTTTTGTGGGCACAACGAGTCAGCCAATTGCGCATGCAATGCCCCACAAGCAGCCGTGGAGTGAACGACCGACTTTATTTGGGAGATTGTCGGCCCGGACACAGGAAGAGCGAAACTCCTATCTCTTTTCGAAGCACAGCACCTTCGGAGGACGGGGAAGCGAAAATTCCCAAAGTATTTTCTACCTACTGTGATCCGCGGAGAAGCTGAGAACAGGTTTGGAGGGGCTGACTGGCCTCTTCCTGCTCCTTCGCCAAATATACATACATAATAAAAAACGCTCACATCCTTCCTCGGGTCAACACATCTGTCAGCAACTGGACAGACCGATTTCCTCTCGCACCCGCTGGCTACCAGTAAAGAATCAGACTCATTGCTCTTATCTGCCTCGAACCAAACGGGAAGCTCAAGCTGTTCAGCTAAATCCACATCCTGTTGTCGAGGTTCCTCTCGTTCCATTGTCAAAGCCCCCGGGACAGTCGAGGAGGTCTTTTTTTTTGTGGGGGGGGGCGGTGGGAAACACACAGTCACCACATGTCACAGCGTATCCTGTCAAGCGCTTTGAGCCGCCCTCCTGAAGTGAAAGGCCCTGCGTCGAACGCGAGGATCGTTATTAAGTGCAGTGACTGTGCATCTTGTTGGAGAACGTGGCAGCCGATTTGCGCACAGTAATCCTTCTCCCCCCCCACCCCCCCGTTGCGCACAGCGGTGTCCCAGCTTTACACCTTAAACAGCCATGGAGTGAGTGACCGATTTTATTTGTTGGCTTGGAAAGCGAAAGAGAGAAACTCCCTCCTCTTTCGGAAATAGTGGCACAGCCATCGTTAATGTCCACCTGAACCGGCAGATGGGACAGAAATATTTCTGATTTGTTTATATTTTCTGCTCTGTAATATACATCATTTGGCCCCGGGGCACAGACTGACATTAACGCTGCGGCCAAGGGCGATGGAGGGGAATAATGAGGTGTGAATCTGACCTGCCTTAGATGCACCCTGAATGGATTAACAGTTAGGATAGTAAAAAATAGAGTAGAGCAATTAATTTGCAACTTAAGCACTGGTGTGTGGAGACCGGAAACTCTGGGCAATTAAGATGAAAACTGATCTTATTTCACATCTACCTCTGATGCTGCAAACTCCCATCAATACTCATTAGAAGTGTAAGAATACAATCCATTGAAACCACGGCACAGTTTTACAATATGACGGAGTCTTCATTCGCCGTCATGTTGTGTCAGCCTGGCTCAGT
Source organism: Callorhinchus milii (assembly GCF_018977255.1). Taxonomy (NCBI): domain Eukaryota; kingdom Metazoa; phylum Chordata; class Chondrichthyes; order Chimaeriformes; family Callorhinchidae; genus Callorhinchus; species Callorhinchus milii. Next base: position 14,008,623 of record NW_024704751.1, read on the forward strand.
CGGTAGCGCTCTCTCTCTCTCTCTCTCTCTCTCTCGCCTCTGAGTCAAAAGATTGTGGGTTTAAGCCCCCACGTCAGAACTTGGAACCACATAGTCTAAACTGACGCTCCAGTGCAGCACTGGGGGGGTGGGGGGGGGAGTGTTGCATTGTCGGAGGTGCCATCCTTCGGATGAGACGTTAAACCGAGGTCCCATCTGCCTGTGGACATTAAAGATCCCACAGCACAGAGGGAGGCCATTCAGCCCACCGAGACTGTGCGGGTTCCCAGGTCCTGGCTCTTCCCCCCCCCCATTCCCCCATTGCCCCTCCCCACTGCGATCACCACCCGGAAAAGAGAAATGAGTTTCTCTCTTCCCTGTGTCCTGGCCAACAATCCCCTGAGTAAAATTGGCCGTTCTCTCCGTGGCTGTTTGTGGCACATTGCTGTGTGCAATTGGCTGCCCCATTACACCCACACAATACACTGTCAATTCACTTTACAATTCATCCTGTGAAGCCTTGTCACATTGCCAATGAAGCCTGCCTGCAATGACCCTCTCATATTCTACAGTGTGAAGGCCCGAGCTTGTCCTGAGTTTTAAGTTGGCAAAATGGCAATGGGCTACTAATTCTGAGCTTGTCTCTGCGTCACCTGCCTTACAAACCTATTCCCGTCGGTGTCGACCTCTTCTAACCAGAGCTTTGCTGCTGCAACCGCACTTTCCTCTTCAATAATTCAACGCGATTAGATGACAAATGCTTTTAGAAAGGTGTGAGAGTGTTCTCCTGTCCAGACATCAGTTAGGCGGTGTTCACAGCCCGAGCTGAGTGAGCGCACAGAGATTACAGCTCTGTAGTCTCCCATTCCATCTCCAGCTGTTTGCTCAGTGACATGTTCTGCAAACAGCTGGTTTTTTTATATATATATCCTGGCGGGATCAGAAAAGAAGCAACGTTGCATTTTTATCACCAGCGCCTTGGGATGTCCTCCCGACATGAAAGGCGCGATACAAATGTCATTTTGTTGCTGTTGTTGTTGTTGAATACATCTCAAAGCGCTTGAAGGCAAACAAGGCAGCCATTTACAAGTTAATGTGGCCATCTCTGTTTCTGTCTCTCTTTCTCTCTCTGTGTGTGTGGAGCCCACTCTTCCCACTCAGCTCCTGTTAACCCAGCAAAAGAAAGCCCAAAAGTTGTTGTCCAGCCTGGTTTGGAGACTCTTAAACACTGTGCTGGGTTTCCGCGCGTGTCACACACCCTCTCAAAAAACACAGCAGTAACAAACAGGGGTCCTGTAGCTCAGTGGTTAGAGCACTCGCTTCGCAAGTGAGAGACCTGAGCTCAATTCCCAGCAGGTCAGGGTGAAACCTTGGGCAAGTTTCCTTACTCCACACACCTAATAATAATCCCTCCAAAACCAAAAACAATAATAAATTGGTCATTTTCAATCTACAACTGTTTGTGGGACATTGCTGTGCGCAATTGACTGCCGCGTTGGCCCACAAATATACAGTCAATTCACTTTACAGTGTGTTCTGTGAAGCGCTTTGGGACGTCCTCCCGACGTGAAAAGCGCTATATCAAATGCAAGGATTATTATTATTATTATATTCTGCGAAGCGCTTTGAGACGTCGAGAAGATGTGAAAAGCGCTGTATCAAACGCAAGAATTATTACAATTATTAGATACAAACCACTCACACGCCTATTCCTGTGGGGAGGAAATGATGCTTGAAACAACTGACACAAAGTCTAATGACTAAACTAATAATAGTTCATTCAATTTTTTTAAAAAAAAACACTTGGTATAAATTCAACAAAGAGCCCCGAGTAGATTCAAGGGAACACGGACAGACCCATCGCCACACTCGTGCCTTCCCCTCTCTCCTGGATTTAGGTGTGTGTTTTAATTCTGCATTGCAATGGAGCATTAAATTAGATTTTAAAATAGAATTTTTTCCTCCTGGTCATGATGAAGGGGAACGAGGACCAGCACAGACACAATGGGGAGAGAGCAGGAGAATGGGGTTAGAGCAGAGAGCTCCAGTGGGGGAGCGAGCACACACTACACAACAATTACTATCGTAACTTATTATTAAAAGCTTAGTTTCAATGCTCATAAGGTGAGCGTATATGTACCTCTGGCATGCGGAGGGAGGCGGGGAAGAGGGAATGAACAGCCACTAGCCTGCTAGAACTGGGCAACAGTTGCCCAGATAAAAAGCTGTAGTGCGGGTTATTTTCTCCCTATTCTTTAATCAGGATTAAATGGACAAGAGATAGATGTTAGTTACCGTTGAGCCTTAACGCGATAATGCTGTGAATTGCAATGAAACGGCTCTCAGTGAAGGGTATTGGAATGCGGTTTAGTTGTTTGATTGGATTCTGGCGCTGTATTTCTGTGCTCGAAGATTAACAGATTACAGGCAGATCCCTGATGTACACTAGAAGCTATTACACTGTCTTTCCATGTGGGATTTCTCTGACCTCTGTTGGCCAGGCAGATGGTGAGAGCTTTTCTCTGGATAGATACACACGCGCGCGCACGTACACACACACACGCACGTACACACACACACACACACACACGTGTACACGTACATGTGTGTACACATACACACAGGTACAAACATATGTGTACGCACTTACAGCCAAACACGTACACACACATACACACTCGCACACACACATACACACACGCTTGCGACACACAAACATGTACACACACACCAGGACTGTCTCACTCCCTGTGGTGCACAAACCAGTTGATTGAGGTCAGACGGTATATTTTGAAACTGTCCAGATTTAGTCTATTTGGGGTGTTTCAAAGCAGCTCAGGATATTTTTTCTCTGGGGGTGGTGGTGGAAAGTGGTGGGGGGGGTGCTGGTGGGGGGCGGAGAGTTGGCGGGGTGGTTGGGGGGGGTAGAGAGTGTGGCGCGGGGCGGTGAATGGGGAGAGGGGGGGTGGAGAGTGGGAGAGCATCTATTTGAAGATGGGTTGTAACTCTTATAACGCAATAGGAACTTACAGCGCCTTTCGTGTTGGGAAAATAAACCGTCCCAAAGCACTTGGACCCAAATTCTAATTGAACAGCAACAACAACGTGCATTTTTTTATAGAGCCTGTGGCGCAGCCTAGCGTCTCGGAGTGCTTTGATAATAAAACGTCAGCACTTTACATTGGTGCGGGACACTCACTTCGCAAATAAATAAATAAACCTGAGAAGCGCTTTGAGACGTCTCGTCTCACGGTAAGGCGCTGTAGCAAATGCGGGAGGTTACTTTAGCCGTATCCAGTTCACATCCACGCAAATCAAATTGCATCGAGTCTCAGACCAAGAACTGGAGGAAAATAATCAGTAGGACAGAGACAGACGGAGACAGCCCTGGGGCTCACCCAATGCAAATAGATTGCAGCAGAAGTAAATCACGGCTTGCATTTCTAAGCTGTATCGCTCATAAATCCGCCCTGCGTTCTAAGTGAGACACTCATAAGCAGTTTATGGAAGCATTGGAATAATCCCGGCAGCCGGTAATTCTATTCGGATGAGTTAAATGGGATTGAGCGAGCTTTTGAAATGTATCAGAGCAGAATCGAGTTACAGAATATTGCAGACGGGGAAATGCTCTCCTTTGGGCTTCTTTGCGAAAGGATTAAATATAATAAACAAGAAGAAGAATAAGACCGAAATAACAATATTCCTCGCATTTGGGCAAGCGTGGCTCTTGTAGCCTCCAAACATCTCCGAAGAGTTTCACGGGGGAAGCGATTGGAGTGAGACGTTCGACATTAAAGGCTCAGTTATCGTTCTTAATAATCGTAATAATAATCCTTGCATTTAATATAGCCCCTTATCCCATCACCGAAACATCTCAGAGACAGAATATACTGTAAAGTGGATTGACTCTATTTTGTGGGCAAAACAATTGCGCACAGCAGTGTCCCACAAAGAGTCGTTGATTGAGTGACCATTTTTTTTTGTTAGTCAATCGCACGTGAACCCAGTGTTACGAGCGATGTCAGTGAGACGGTGACTGGGTGTAACGTGCCTCTCAAGAGCGAGAGATGCGACGAGACATGTTAATGATGTGCGTTAATCAAGGGGTTGGTATTAGCTGTGACAAGTTGTGAAACGTCGAGGAGGCTCAGAGATCCCCTTGGCATCGTCTCCGCTGAGCCGAGTGGCTCAATCTACGATTGGCGATGAGATTATATCATTTACGCTGCTCACAATATCATAATCCCATTAGGGCCCTGATGTTCCCAGTTAAAGCTCCTGTCCAGGCCTCGGGGTCTGTCGCAGACGCTGGAGGAAATCAGGAGTGAAGTTTTAATTAACTGACAAATACTCGCGTATCCTCGCAGTTAAACAAGTGGAAACGATGTTCTGTCTGAACCGTCGTTCTGAAGGTCCTGCGCCATCACTCACTCTGGTTTTACCCGAAACTCCACATCTGTTCAAAAAGCCGTGTGTCTGTTGCATACACATGGAAAACCATCGCCGTGATCAGCCGGGTGTCTGACGCACCCACACTTGGAAATCCACCACCGTGATCAGCCGGGTGTCTTGTCTGTCTCTCACTCTCTCAACACACACACACACACACACACATACTCCCCCCCCCACCCCCCAACGCACATCCCCACCAACCCCAAAAAGCGCTGTGATGGAGCGTCAGCCTGGACTGTGAGCTCAAAGTCTTGACGTGAGGGGAAGGTGGGATATATAATAATAATAATCCTTGCATTTGATATCGCGACGTCTCAAAGCGCTTCACAGGATATGAATCAACTGTGTATTTTGTGGGCGAAACATACAAAAATACATATTATATATATATATATATATAGAAGGAAAAAAAAGTATATGGAGGTATTTTGGGTGTTGATTCACCATCTTCCTGCCACCTGCTCAGTCTCTCTCTCTCACAACTGCTATGTAATATTTACTTGTTGTAAATCTCCTCTCGTTGATCTGTTGCAGCTGTAATCCCCGCAACTCTCAAAGTGTTTTGCTAATTTATTTTTGACCCGGCGTCTCTCTGACGGAATCTCTCCCCACCCCCTCCCCTCCCCAACATCTGGCTCAGATGTGTTTCTTATGAGGGGGAGTGGAGAGCATCGGATCATCATATCTTTGATATGAGACATTAAAAAATAAGCTCCCCATCTGTGCCTATTCATATCCTAATCCCTGCTCAAGGAGTATTACTATTCCCCTTCCCTCTCCCCGCCTGCACCCCACTTTCCAACTGTTACGTAACACCTGCCCCGACCCCCCCCCACCACCCCACACACACACACTCTCGCTCTCCCCCTCTCTGTCCTGACACAGAGATTCATTTTGCGTCTAAAGATCAGTCAGCGTCACAACCCGCCATGAAACTAACGGCCAATTACAAGGAGGAGATTGATGGCTGGGGTGGGCAGGGAGACCATATTTTGTAAACCAAATCAGGGGACACGTAGATAATAATCCCCCACACACCCCCCAGCACCGCACTGGGGAGTCAGCCTGGACTGTGAGGCTTGTTCTTTGGTGGTTTATTTATCGCCTGGTCTGTAATGAGTCTTTAACTCGATTCCAACCGTCCCAGTACCAGTGACAAGGGCCTGTCAGGAACACAGAGCTCTGAGTTAGCCGAGGCTGGGCAAGGGTGGGCTGATGAACTGATTGATTGTCAGGCTGAGCTGGTGTTCGGAGGCAGTCTGATTTAAAAGGCTGTTGCTTTTACTCATTATATTAACTCACTGTTTTACTCAGCTCAGCAAATAGCTGTGTCAGTCATTCCCGCAACAGCCTACCCCCCCCACACCCCAAACAGCGAGCTCCGCAACACTAAGGTTAGAGACATTTCCACACAATTAGCCGCGGAACGGTGAAACACATCGGAGCGGAACACGTCGAGAGCTTCTGCAGAAGGACCCAGGGGTTCGATCCCAGCCCAAAACAGATGGGGTTTGAAAAAGCTTCTTCTCGCTGTCAGAAATGAACGGTTTCAATCGAGCTCCACTGGATGCGAAGCCCAGTGATACAAATCTCTCCTCAAATTGGCACAAATCGGGTCCAATTCATCAATCGCAGCCGGAGAGAGAGGGGGGGAGGGAGAGAGAGAGAGCGAGAGAGAAAGCACGCAAAGATAGGTCCTAATAAATAGAAATGTCAGTGTTACTGTTACAGTGGAGGATTTGGAAGCACAAACGTGTGTGCGGTGGTGGGCGAGAATGGGAAGTGTGGGGGGGGAATATAGAGAGAACATCACACACGAGCATTTATAGATTTATAGAACGTACAGCTCAGAATGTCACAAGCCGACAATGATAGATTGTGTTGAACCAAAGCTCGGGGTCAACCGTTAAAATGAACAGGGACAGAAAGAGGGAGAAAGGGAGAGAGGGAGAAAATAAAGTGGTTAACAACACAGAACATTCATTGTTTCGTGGTAGCGGAGTTAAGAAGGCTGAGTCTTTGCTGAAGCTGGCTGTGTGCCTTGAGGGGGGGAGCTAGGGAGGGGAGCTCGACCATTAAAACCACACCAGGCTCCACAGCCCTTTTATTTACTCTTTTGGTTTGTAGCTGGCTGCCTGAGGGCATCAGGCAAGGCGTTGACTGTGGAAGGATCACCCCCGTGTGTGCATTGCCGTTCACTGCAGCTGAGAGGATACAGCAACAACAATAATAATAATAATAGCCCTTTCCATCTGATACAGCGCCTGGTCACGTTGTTGAGACGTCTCAAGGTGCTTCACGGGACATATCGCGTTGCAAAGTGGGTTGACTGTATATTTTTTTTTTGGTGGGTGAAACACAGCAGCCCAGGTTGCACACGGCAGTGTCCCCACAAAGAGTCATGGAGTGAGTGACCAATTTTATTTGAGGAGATTGTTGGCCAGGACACCGCGAGAGAGAAACTCCTCTTTTCTTTTCGAATGGAGCAGTGGGGTCTTTAACGTCCACCTGAACAGGCAGACAGGAGCAATAAAGAGCTTTGAGATGTGGACACGGTGAGGTACATGACATGAGAATTGCTAGACGGAAAAAGACCAAGGTCCATCTAGTTCGCCTTCTACCATCCTGGGAGTCGCAGGCTACGGTAATGGAGATGTTGATAGCAATTCATTCCGTATGGATTAGTCTACAGCGGAGTGGAAAGTGTTGGGAACCTTAGATCCAAAATAGACACAAGTCGTTGTTTCAGCAAACAAACAGCCTCGGCTCGAGCTGTAAAGAAAGCGACTCACCCGCAAGACAGGAGCTCGATTCTCCTCAAACCCGTGGCTGGGAGTCCTTTGGTTTCAGTCCTCGCCCACGAAAAAAATATAATTTGCAACAGTCACCTGTGCTGAATGGCAGAGCTCATTGAGTCCTAACCTGATGTGGTTAACGAGGGACATGTGTGTCTTTGTGGGTGTCAGTGTGTGTCTGTCGGTGTGGACTCCCTGTTAAGTGACTAATGAGTTGCAGGTTCAATACAGAGTCAATCCTGTTCAAGCCCAACATCCCCCCACCCACTCCCCGCCCCCCCCCCCTCATTCAGCAACCACCCGCTGTCAATAACCACCCTGGAACAGCTCCGGAACGATTTCCCACAATAAACGACCTCTGTTCAGCAACCACCTGTCCAACGCAACCAGCAGCCGATGCTTTTTTTTTTAAGCCTCGTCACGGGTCCGGATTGGAACCTGTGAAGTATCTTTCTGGCCTGACATGACCACATCTGTCCACCAGGAGGCACTTTTTCCCGCAGGGCTTTCAGAGCCCCAACGAAGCAATGGAACCATCATCAACAACAACAACAACAACAACAACAAGATTACATTTGTATAGCGCCTTTCACGTCGGGAGGACCTCCGAACCGCGGGGCAGAGTGCAGCATTTCATCACCTGTTGGAAAGGGGGAGAAGGGAGTGTCTCTGTATCTTGGCCACGGTTAGTTGCTTCATGGCTGTTTGCAGGACCTGGTTGGGTACAGTATAACCGCTGCTGTCGCCTTGAACGGGCAGAGGTTTGTTCCGAGACAAATTAGATTGAAGGTGACAAAGATTGTTCCTTAAATTATCAGCCATCAGAGTGGGACCAATTAATCGGAGACCGATTACCTTCCCCGAGAGTAGAGTCAACATTGTTTTGCATCAGAGGCTGATTGACGGGTCAGTCGTTTGACGGCTCGTTAGGGATCAATCAGGAGGTCTGATTGTACAATCTTCATTGACGTTGGGGAGGGGGCTTCGGGGAGATAATTGATATGCCGTAATTTCCCATTAAGTCTCCCGCTCTCGATGGGGGCGGTGAATCAGCAATCAGCGCGGATTGCACAATCAGGTGTAAGTGGGACAAATCAGGTCCCTTCGGAATCGGTGGGGATGCAAATCGCAATCACCCCTCGTGCACGTGGACGGGCAAATGGTCGGAGCATTTGGCTGGTCAGAGATCCGATGAGCGTAAATTGAGAGCTTACTACAATCACCTCGCGCTGTGAGTTGCGACCACGCGCCGTAGGGGTCGATAGAACCCTAGACGTGTACAGCAGAGAAGGCCCTTTGGCTGGTTGTGTCTGAGCCGCTCTATTAAGAGCAATGCTTTCAGTCCCGAGCGCTCCGGGACACTACCCCGCACGAGGGGCGCTATATAAAGGCAGGTTGTTGTTGCTGTTGTTAGTGTACTTGCTGGTGGTATTGTCGGAGTTGCCGTCCTTCAGACGGAGACTGTGAGCTCAACTGTCCTGACCCGGGGTTCTGCTCGATATCCCTCGGCTTCCACTAAGTTCAGTTCTCATCGAAATCGAAGCGATTTGTGATTAAAAAGTAACAGTATTCGCCGGGTGCGTTTATAATAAGAAAAATAAATTTATTTCGGCCAAAAAACATATTACAAACAAAAACGCGGGCGATGCAGGTCGTAAAGCGAACAGAAACCTTCCAGCAGTTTGGTACTTTTAAGCTTCAAGCATGTAAATGACAGCTCAATAAAAAAAATAGCATTTGAGGTCCACTGTGCAAATTGACTGCGGTAAACGTTAAAAGTTCTAACACACACACACACACACACACACACACAAAAACAAGTGGCATGGAATGAAAGAGAGCGCAGTTCCTGGTCTCAATGCTGAAGTGTTCCAGTGGGGTTAAGGCCCTGGAAGATCATATCCCCTTCATTGTTGGTGGTCACGGTGAAGGACTTTCGTGAGGTTCTCCATGTGCTCAAGCGTTTGGTGAGGAACCTCCTGAACTTCTTGGTCAGGAAGCAGTAGATAATGGGGTCCAGAGCGCAGTTCAAGCTCATCAGACACAGCGTGACCTGGTGTGCGTCATTGACCGCCTGGCGGAATTGACAATCGTCAACCCTCCACTGCTCCAGCACCGTGAGGGTCCAGGGTCCCTGCACCACGTGGTGGGGCAGGAAGCACAGGCTGAACACTACCATCACAGCACACACCATGCGGAACGCTTGCTGCTTGACCGAGTGGTTGGTGTTGCCGGGCTGGATGGTCTGGGTGGACAACAGCCGGAGGATGTGCAGGTTGCACACGACGATGACCAGGAAGGCGAAGAAGAAGGCGGTGATCAAGACAAAATTGCTGATCATCACTGCCATCGATGAGTCCTTGTCGTACCCTTCGAAGCAGTGGGTCTGAGTCCCCACCTGATTGGTACTCTTCATGAAGAGGAACGGGCTGGCGCTGCACAGGATGATGAACCAAATGGCGAAGGACACGATCATGCCCCTCTTCCTGCCGCTCTGCTGGATGCTCTCGATGGGTCGGGCCACGGCGCAGTAACGGTTGTAGCTGATGGCGGCCAGGAAGGCGATGGAGCAGTAGGTGTTGATGAAGAACAGGCAACCGACCATTCGGCAGAAGAACTCCGGGAAGACCCAGTTTCCGAGACCGCAGTAGTAGACGATCCAGAACGGCAAGGTCAGGATGAAGAGCAGGTCGGCAATGCTCAGGTTCACCATGAAGATCTTGACCTCGTTGATGTTTCTGGACATTGACAAGTGCTTGAAGACCCAGAGCACATAGCAATTGCCCATCAGCCCCAACAGGAAGATGATACTGTACACGACCGGGAAGAGGATGTATCTGAACTCAGTGTCCACAGTGCAGTTGCTCTTGCGCTCGCTGGAGTTGCTGAGAGAGACGTTACTTGGGGAATACATGGCATCCATGAGGATCAGGCACCCCACCACCTTAGAAGAAGAACTCCGTTAAGGCTCAAGGACCACGTGCGGGGAGGGAGGAAAGGGGAGCTGGAAACTAACACTCACGAAGCTCGGAGGAAACTCCCCCACCCCCCACCCTCAGGGAATACGAGGAATCTAGCAAAAGAAACAAGAAGAATTTGAAAATCAGCGCCTTTCAATAAAATAAAATTGTGAGAGTCTAATTTAATTTACTAATTTATCAATTCAGCCACCACGCCCCGAAACTCTGAAACTCTCTCCCTCAATCCCTCCGCCTTGCCCCCTCCCTCCTTCCCCATCTTCAGGAGGGGTTTGAAGAACTTCCTCTTCGACCGTGCTTATAGTCACCTCCCGACCTCCCCCTCCAGAACGGCTGGGCTGGGCTCCCTGCTGTCTAAGTTCAACTGCGCACGGTTTTAGGAAATAAGGCTTTCTCTTACTCAACAACTACTTGTAATCAGTCGTGTTCCTCGCACTCGTTATCATGTTGTCGAGGGAGTCACATAATGCATTTCGTTGCTGTGCGCAATTGGCTGCCACATTCCGCCCACAAATATACAGTCAATTCACTTTACAGTGTGTTCTGTGAAGCGCTTTGGGACGTCCTCCCGACGTGAAAAGCGCTATATCAAATGCAAGGATTATCATTATTATTATTATATTATCATGTCTCAAAAGCAGAATAAGGCGCTGTATCAAATGCAAGGATTATTATTATTATTACTACTAATGCCCCTTCCCTTTATCAAGCTACCGGCCCATCTCCAACCTCCCCTTTCTCTCCAAGGTCCTGGAAAGAGTTGTCGCCTCCCAACTGCGCTCTTTCCTTTCCACCCATTCTCTTTTCGAACCCCTTCAGTCAGGTTTCCGTGCTGCCCATAGCACAGAAACTGCCCTGGTCAAGGTCACCAATGATATCCTGACCATCTGTGACCAGGGCTCCCTCTGCCTCCTCGTCCTCCTCGACCTATCGGCAGCATTCGATACGGTCGACCACGCTATCCTACTCCACCGCTTGTCCTCCCACCTCAACCTTCAAGGCACTGTCCTTGAGTGGTTTAGGTCGTACCTTTCTCACCGTCTTCACTTTGTCTCGACGAATGGCTTCTCCTCCACCCCCCGTACTGTCTCATGTGGTGTCCCTCAGGGCTCTGTCCTCGGTCCCCTCCTCTTCACCCTCTATATGCTCCCCCTGTGGTGACATCATCCGCAGACATGGGTTAACTTCCACATGTATGCGGATGACACCCAACTCTACCTTTCCTCCTCTACTCTCAACTCCACGACCCCCGATGTCCTGACAGCTGCCTGTCCGACATCGAGTCCTGGACGAGAGACAACTTTCTTCAGCTCAACGTGCGAAAAACCGAGGCCCTCCTGATTGGCTCACGTCAGCGCCTCCGCACCTCAGGCGCCATCAGCATCCAAGGCCGCACTCTCCACCTCTCAAAGCCAGTCAGGAACCTCGGGGTTCTGTCCGACCCTGAGCTGTCCTTTCTCCCTCATATCCGCACCACAACTGGCACCGCCTTCCATCACCTCCGGAACATCGCCAGACTACGGCACTACCTCACCCCTCACGCTGCTGAAACTCTGGTCCACACCTTTATCACCTCAAGGCTGGACTATGGGAACTCTCTCCTCGCCGGCCTTCCCGGCACCTCCCTCCACACTGCAGGTCATTCAGAACTCTGCAGCTCGTGCACTGTCGCGCACCAGACACCGCGACCACATCACTCCCACCCTCGCCCTCACCCTCGCTCGCCTCCACTGGCTCCCCATCCCCCAGAGGATCGAATTCAAGATCCTCATCCTCACCTACAAGGCCATTCACGGCCTCGCTCCCTCCTACCTCTCCAACCTACTATCCCCCTACCTACCTGCCCGTACCCTCCGTTCCTGCGGCTCCGGTCTGCTCCACGTCCCCCGCCCCAACCGCCCTACTATCGGTGGTCGGGCCTTCAGCCTCTCAGCCCCGAGGCTCTGGAACTCCATCCCCCAGTGCCTTCGCCGCTTCCTCCCTTTCCTCCTTCAAGGCCGGTCTCAAAACCTTTCTCTTTGACCGAGCCTTCAGCTCCCCTCTCGACTCTCTACCCCCTCCTCGCTCCCTCCCTTCCCTCCCCTCACCCTGACCATTTCCCCCCTCCTCGCTCCCTCCCTTCCCTCCCCTCACCCTGACCATTTCCCCCCAATGCTCGGGTCATGACTCAACTGTGCAGCGCCTTGGGACGTCCTCCTGACGTGAAAGGCGCTTTATAAATGGAATCTTGTTGTTGTTGTTGTTGTTGTTGTTCACGCAGGAGAGCGTCTCGCAGCTCAATGCATTCAGAGTCTCGAAGATTACAGGAGTAAGTGTGCAAGCCAGATCTTTTCGTCGCTTGGATAAATCATACACATGTGCCTGTTTCCAGGCATTGTTGATCCAAACAATGCTTTGGAAAATGGTTATGAGAGCCTCTGTCAAAATTAGCAAATGAATGCCAAAACAAACCCTGGCAGGTTTAAGAGCGGTTTCTGATTTAACAGTGAAAGAGATAGGATTCAGAGCTCGTGTTAGTTCGTTAAATGTAACTTGGGAAACATGATGTTCTTCTCAAAATGCCTCTTAAATCTCATCTGCCTGACCATGCCTCCGGCCAATGCTGTTATTAAGTCCCTTTCCCGCTCCTCACCCTGCCTCTGCCTCATTCCTCGCTTTCCTTGCTATTGAAGTGCTTCAAGAGGTCCTTTAACACTTGAAAGGCGCTGTGTTAAACGTAGGTTATCATTATCGTACCGGACAGTACAGACATCGGAAAGCAAAGAATGACCAGACAACAATATTCGTTATAACAAAAATTTGTGTGTTTTGTAAGCCGATACAGCTTAGCATTGAGAGCACTGTCCGTCAAGCTTCCCGTTGCTCATCCAGCTCGGAGAACCTCTGTCCCTTTAAGCCGTTGACTTTGGCTGGCAGACTTAACAGGGAAGAATTCCTCCTCCCAGGGTGACACGGAATCTGTTATGGGACAGCGCACACTCCCAGGCAGGAGGTGGGTCACCATACTCAGATTTCCCAGGAAACACTTACTCAACAGATTAAACAAAAGGCTTAAGCGGAAAAGCACTCCTGCCTTAGAAATGTGTCTGTTAGACACGCAGCCCCAACGTGTGGGAGCTCTGCTTTGCTTTGAAACCAGCCCGAAATTGCTTGTAGCTACAGGTATCCATCAGATCATCACAACCCGTACAACAAAGACAAGAATCAAGCTGAGACAAGTCTCAGTACACACAATGTATGTCAGCAGGCACCCGGCACTCAGATATGTCTGAGTTCCCGCCCGATCTCAGCCTGAGAGACAATTTTGCCTGTTCTCTCTGGCACGACACACGTCGAGACCGCAATAGTAGATTCCACGTTTCGGAGACCTCCAGACCAGACTGCGAGTTTCGCGCATTGGATGCTATTTCACCTTAAAATTTAAGAGCGAGCAGAATCTTTGCTCGTTTCCGCAGTTAATAATAATAATAATAATCTTTACGATTGGCACAGCTCCTTTCACGCTGAGAAGACAACAACAACATACAGTGCCTTTCAAGCACGGTAGCATCTCAGAGCGTTTACGTCCCAAAGCACAAATATATACTATAAATAATAATGGGCCTTATCGCTTCTTCGAGACGTCTCAAAGCACTTCACAGAATACGCTGACTCCATATTTTGTTTCCCGGGCAGGGCCATATCTTAGGCAAGTTTCCTTACTCCAGACGCAGCTGTTTACTGAGCGGTAAGTAGGAACCTGGTTGTTGGTCGATTAGCGGATCGCTTTTCCGGGGATAATAATCCCTTTTAAAAAATAATAATGATACTAACTTGGTCACTCGAACCACAACTGGGACACTGCTGTGTGTAATTGACTGCCGCATTTTTACCACAAAATATCCAGTCAATTCACTTCACAGTATATCCAGTGTAGTTCCTTGAGATACCCAGAAGACGTGATAAGGCGCTGTATCAAAGGTCTACATTATTATAACTCAATATCTCCGACGGCAATAACACACAGGGAAAAAATCCTCACCTGAGTATTGTCAAAGGATCTTAAATTAGTTGATTCACCTCTATCCTGTGAACTGGGAGTTTCCGAGGACTCAGAGCTAGAAGAGTTTCTCTGTGCTGTCTCACCGCTCGGGAACTCTCTCTGATCTCTTCGTCTCCTTTGGTTGAAACTCTGAATTTCCGCTCTATCACAATACTGAGCAGGTGGTTGAGCAACGATGAGTCAGAGAAATTGTCAGGAGGAAATAATGCAAAAGTTTCTTTCAAACTGAAGCTTTTTTTTCCCCCCTAAGTACAAGCTGGCTAGAACGAGGGGCCAAGAAAAAAACCGCAAGCAATGAAGAGACAGCGAAGGTTAGCTTTGTGAAACCTGTATGTTTAACACCTGCGTGTTACCCCAGGAAGCAGCGAAACGGGTTTGTAAAGATCGTAAGTAAGGACAATAATCCTCTGAAATTACAAAACTGCCTCAGTTATTCCCCGCCTCGCTTTCACCCCCTCTTCCCCTCTCTCTCTCTCTCTCTCTCTCCCACCCACCCACACAGGACCTTGCATTCCATTGCACAATCAGCGAATTCTTACGCAATATAATTCAGGAAGACACAGGACATCACTTCACACAGCTGGCTAACCCAGGGAAAAGAGAGAGAGAGAGAGAGAGAGCGCAGGAGGGTGTGGGATGGGTCGGAATAAGGGCTGGAAGCACTCACTGATCACAGTTCACTCACTAAACAAACATGAAGTAAATCTCTTACAACAGGTTCGAAGCGACACAGGGCACCGCGTGCAAGTGGGACTTCTTTCTCTTTTCGAAAAGTGCCGTGGGTCTTTAATGTCCACCACTCTTCAAAGCAAAGGCGCCTCTGCCAAAACAGCCCCCGTTCTTCCAGCACCGTTCTGGAAGATCAAACTAGATTGCGTGAAATCATCACTGCCCACAGCTCATTTGCGCTCCACCACTTCCTTTGCTGCTGCAAACTCTTTTAGCTGTACCCACAAGCCTCCTGACGACATCTGGAGTCAAGCCCATTACCGTCCTTGTCCATCTCAGGGCCCAATAACTAAACAAGAAATTTATTTTCCCCCCTTCCTCTTATGTCAAGCACATGCCAGATGCCCCCTCCGCTCTCTCTCTCTCTCTCCCCTTCCCCAATTCTCAATTCCCCACTCAATTTAATCACTGCTGCCCCACCCATGCTCACCAGTGCCATAATCTTGCCATCCCCAAACCCTACTCTTTATAATAATAATTATAATCCTTTCATTTGATTGATATAGATATATATATATACAAATAAAGTGAATTGACTATATACTTTGTGAGCAAAAAGTGGCAGCCGATTGCAGTGTCCCACAAACAATCGTGGATTGAGTGACCAAATTATCTATTTGTTTGTTTGAAGGGATTATTACCCACCGCAAAGCGACCCTGCTAATCGACTAACAACCAGGTTCCTACTTACTACTAAGTAAACAGAGGCGCGTGGAGTAAGGAAATTTGACTACGGTTTCGCCCTTTTAGAGTACAATAGAGGCTGAGAATAAAATTGGAAATCACCTTTGTGTATGAACTCGGAAAAAACTTACAACAATTTCTTACCCTTCGGTGCGTGGACAGTCGGCGTCTGAACACGACACTGCTGAATGGACTTTGTCAGATTAATTAATTACTCGGAGAGGTAAACTTCCTGTAAAACGATTCCCATAATCTTCCCGCAAACAGACCTCCTCTGTAATTATCGAATTGGTTCTACTAAACCGCAGGACAGTTTAGCATTTCTCATTCGGAAAAAAAAAAAAACCCTGTTTCTTTCAAAAGCGAACGTGATAGGTTTCTTTTAGGAAATAATATCTAAATGCAATATTTACACAACATGTGCACGTGCGACTGCCAGGTCGGTGGAAGGCAAGCTGGATGGACATTTGTCCTCTTTCATCTAGCAAATCGTACGTTCTAAAGAGCATTACCAAACTTACCAGCCTGGCTCCTCGCACTGTCAGTGGGGCACAAACTCAACTCAAGTTGGTATAACAGGCCTCATTGATCAAGGATTACAATCACAATATACAACCACATATGTTTCTTCTACAGAAGTCTTTCCTCGCTTCTAATCTGTCCACGTCTCAAAAGCACGAGTAGCAACTGCATAAAACATTCTCAAGACCTTTACCCACATAATGCCTTTCATCTCGGTCTTCTAAACCATTTCTCTTTTCACCAGTCGTCCTGCGATTGAAGGCGGGTAAATTCAGAGCGAATCTACGCAAACCCTATTTCCGGGAGCGAATACTAAACCTGTGGAATAGGTTCCCTAACGAGACATCTGAAGCAGGAAATGTTGATTCTTTCCAACACAGATCTGATAGTTTCCAGATCTGATAGCATCATGGGATACAGTACATAGGTAGTTCGGGATATATGTGCAGGCGATCGCCAGGAAGGTGGAAGCCGAACTAGACGGACTTTGGTCTTTTTCTCGTCTAGCATTTCTTATGTTCTTTATGAAAGGGAGAAGGAGTCAAATTTGGGCAAGCAAGTGAAATTCCACATGAGCGAGGTCCCGCGTTTAGGAAGTGAGAATAGGAAACACGTGCATTGCAACGAGGAAGCCGAGAGAGGCTCAAGGGTTGACTCATTGGCTGCTGTGTTGAAATAGTCTGAACGAGACAGATAGAATGCTGGGCTTTGTTGCCTAATCAGTTGAATTTATGTCCACAGAAGCATAGGATTCTGGTAATGACACATGTGGAGTACTGGATACTGTTTTAGTCCCATTTCTACAAATAAGAAATGTGTATAATAATTTACACTACAATAAAATAACCTAGTAATAATTTGGTCACTTAATCCACGACTGTCTGTGGCGCACTGTTGTGCAATTGGTTGCCACATTTCGCCCATAAAGTCAATTCACTTGTGACCCAGAAAAAAAAATCTGACACACCAAGTACTGGAGGATGTGAAGAGCAAATTTGAAGCTCACAGGAAATATTTATTTACACAAAGGAGAATTAATGACTGGAAGGGGGTTACCATCAGTCAGGTCGCTGGACACATTCAAGAAACAAAAAACAAATTACATTTACACAGCGCCTTTCACATCAGGAGGACGTTCCGAGGCGCTGGACAGTCAGGGAACCACATCCAAGCTGGTGGAAAGAAAGGAGGGGTAGGAAGGTGACCAAAGGTGTGAGCGAAGAGGAGGGTCTTGCGACAGGCCTTGAAGGAGGTAAGGGAGGGGGTGAGGAGGAGGGACTGTGGGATGGAGGATAAGGGTCTTCTTTATCCCATCCTCACTCGTGATGAACTTGTGAGAAGAGGAGTTAGTGTGGAGTCAATAGTTGTCTCTTCTTTTATCCAACAACTTGAGAGCCAACCTTCACCACCTCTTTGTTTTCAGAGCTGGAAATTCCCTGGTTGTGGGGGGCGGGCAGGTGGTGAGGGTGAGGTAAGGTTGAATGACGCAATGCAATCAGGCAACACTATGAATGTCAAATTTTTCATGGTCGATTCGAGTTATTGCACAATACGTCAGTTCAATCCCATTGATAGACATTTTCCTCCGCGTTATTGCGTTGCAATGGGAAAGGTGCATCGATGTTGATCATTTGTTCTGCTCTGGATTGGAAGAATGATGAAGGAGACTCGATAATAATCCTTGCATTATTAATGCACTCCTTGCATTATTCATACTTATTAATTCTTATCCTCCATCCCACAGTCCCTCCGCCTCACCACCTCCTTTGCCTAATACACTGCTGTGCACAATTGGCTGCCACGTTTCGTCCACAAAACATAAGGTCAATTCACAGTACAGTATATTCTGTGTGGCGCTTTTGAGACGTCGCGAAGACGTGATAAGGCGCGATATGAAATGTGAGGGTTGTTATCCCAGCTTCTGTACGACGCGCTTCGAGAGGGCTCGGCGAATATCGAGGGCTCAATCGTTCCTTACTCTCTTAAAAGTGTTTCCAACTTTCTCCGCTTACAACTGAAACAAACAGCTTCACACTTTTCTCTCTACTCATGTTATTTCATGAAAAATGTGACAGTAGCAGTAACAAGTAACACGTTTAAGACTCTCTTCTGAACAAGGGGACTGGAAATGAGGTGGTGGCACTGCTTACAACTGAAGCAAATGCTCTTACATATTTCTCTGTGCTTGTGTTATTTTTAGGAAATGTGGCAGAATTGTACTTGTTCAATTTAAAGGGTTTCAACAGAGAAGTGTGATGTGTCCTTCAATTCTAAAGCGCTCATTCCCAGTAAACGTGGTTAGGAAAAAAAGCGGATTGCGCACGCACACACAGGACAAGGGGCATCTCGGAAAAAATCCATAAGAGCTTTTAAAATGGAATTATAATAAATAATAATAATAATAATAATCCTTGCATTTGATATACTGCCTTTTCACACCTTCTCAAAGCCACTTCGAAGAATATACTCTAAAGTGAATGGACTTGTTTTTGTGGTGGGGCGAAAAGTAAGTCGGTGACAAATATGGGCACGACCACGTTCTATTTTGAAGTAGAAATCGGAAGCTGATGAAACAGCTGAAGCTGAACCATGATCCAGTTACTTTGACCACAAGCTGCGTTTACAGAGCCCCAGTGTAACATTTCAAAGTGCTTTCTCACCCAGCAGGAAGGAAAGGGGGTGTGGGGCGGGGGGGGGAGCGGGGGTTGTAATGTTATTGAAAGTAGTCAAAAAGATAAGGCTTTGAGGCCGGCTTTGAAAGTGGACAAGGAGGGAGCTCGAGAATGGCGTTCCAGAGAGGTGCGGGTGGTGGAGGGAGAAGTGGGGCCGCACTATTTGTAAACTAGTTACCAACTCCTAAGCAACTGTTGGATGTTCCTCATACAGACTTCGGCAATGACTGAGCAGCTCAGTTTAAAACCACATCCGGTCAATCAGCCAGCCAGCCAGTATCGAACCAGTTATGTATAATATAAAATTTCTACACCTAGGGTCTTGCAGACAAGTTCCGAATCGAATTATAAAAACATTTTCCAAATCATCCATATGTATAAACGGTTGTTATTAACTCACAGAGGTCAGTAATAAGATTATTTAAATTTACCCAGAGTCGGAGAGTACAGGGAGGGTGGTGAAAGAAAGCAGAGTGTGTTATTGGGAGCAAAGTACATTAAAGCCGACACTAACTTAATATCATCCTTTCTCATTTACGTTTCCCAAACTTTTTATCTGCTCTCAGGGTACTCCAGGCTGTTGTTGAGCTCCACGGAGTTCTGGACGAGCAGATTATTGCCGAACGCTGCCAGAGGGAGAAAGCACAAGTCAACAAACAAAGCAATGGGCAAGTGGGGTTGTCAGAATCTGATTGAGAAGCTAATTATTCATTAGTTTTCATTGCATTTCTCTGCATGTTGATGGCTGGCCACAGGTTACATGTTGCACTTGTATGAGGCATAGCGTTCATTTTCCTCGCTAAAGTCTTAAAGGATACTTGGGAGTCTTATCTTAGTCTTATGCCCCCACACACCTGTGCCTAAACTTCCCGAGCACCAGGTGTGGGAGAACACGATTCAACAAGAGTTTGAAAGCCGAACTTCCATCAACGGGAATCGATCTTTCAACAAATGTCTCAGCCTGAGGGTACGCACAGCCTTTGTCTGATCCACTTGCCCCACCCCTTACCCCCAAATCTCCCTGGATCATGTCCTAAACTGCCTGACCCCTGCCCCATTGATGGAGATAAGCAGGTTTTGAAGTACAAAACGTAATATTATATTAAATGAGCAGAATTGGTGAAGGAGGTCACTGTCAACAAAGGGAGATCGGAAGGGCAGATACAGGAAAGCTCCCAACTTCCTATCGGTTAGAAATTAAGCCCATTCAAATGGACTACATAGTCTTTAATTATTGGTGGTGTACATGTGGTTCTTTCAAAATATCAGATGCAGTCTCTCCTCGTTCAATCCCACAAAATAGCAAGTGCTGAGAATCAATATGTACTTTTTCAGAGGAAGAAGAAGCCAGGAACGGCGGCAGACAACAACAGCAAAATTACATTTATAGAGTGCCTCTCACGTCAAGAGGACGTCCCAAGGTGTTGGACAGTCAAGGGTCGGGACCCGAACACGAGGGAACGGTGGGGTAGGGGTGAGGGAAAGCAGAGAGGTGGGAGGACAACTGAAGGCACGATCGAAGAGGAGGGTCTTGAGACCGACCTTGAAGGAGGCAAGTGAGACGAAGGGACTGTGGGATGGAGTTCCAGAGTGTGGGGGCAGAGAGGCTGAAATCCCGGCCGCCAATGGTAAGGTGGGTCGGGCAGGAGACATGAAGCAGGCCGAAGCCCGCTGAACGGAAGTGGTGGTAGGCAGTGCTGGTCATGGCGCGTATGTGGGGGAGAAAGGATAGTTCAGGGTCAAACAAGTTTCTGACTGGCTTAGTGAAGTTGAGTGATGCTGCCAGGGCCCGAGGTGCGGAGGCGCTGGCGCGAGTCAATCAGGAAGGCCTCAGTCTTGCTGACGTTCAGTTAGAGAAAGTTGTCCCTCGTCCGGGACTTGATGTTGGACAGGCAGTCGGTCAGGACGCCAGTAATCCTGGAGTTGAAGGTGAAGGCAGAGAGAAAGAGAAATTTACCCCACGACTGCGGATGTCACCAAGGGGGAGCATGTAATAGTAATAATAATCCTTGCATTTGATATAGCGCTTTTCAAGTCTTCTCGATGTCTCAAAGGGCTTCACAGAATAGACTGTAAAGTGAATTGACCGTATATTTGTGGGCGAAACACGGCAGCCAATTATAGAGGGTGAAGAGGAGGGGACCGAGGACAGAGCCAGGAGAGGGGTGGGGATGGGGTCCAGGGAGCAGGTGGTGAGCTTCATGGAGGAGATATGGTGGTGATGACAGAGAAGGGGGTGATGGGTTCAAAAGTGTGGAAGGAAGGGATGGGTAGTGTTCGGAGTGTAGGTGGGGGGTAGGGAGGGGGTGGAAGTTGGAAGGGCAGTGACAGCTGAGAATAATTCTCTCGATTTTGGACTCGAGGAAATCCAGCCTTTCCTCGCAGTGGGAGTCGGAGGAAAGAATATGCGAGGCGTGGCGAGGAGAGCGAAGGAGCCGGTTGGTAGTGGAGAACAGGAGCCTGGGATTGCCCTTCGCCTCCAGGATTAACCTCGAGTAGAAGGATGATTTGGCCAAGGCGAGAGCGGAGCGGTAGGTCTTGATGAGGTCCAGCCAGATGTGCTGGTGGAACGTTAGGCCGGATTTGAGCCAAGTGCATTGAGGGGCCCGCACCTGACCCTTGAGCGAGCGGAGATGGCTGGTGAACCAAGATGAGGATCGGGAATAGGAGGCAGTTCGAGAGGTAAGGGGTGGGGGGGTACTGTGGATGAGAGTAAACGCAGAAGATGGGTTGGTGCAGGAGGTGGGCCAGAGGAGTTCAGAGAACTCCAGAGCAGCGGAGAGGGATTGCGGGGAGATCTTCTTCCACGGGCAGTAGAAGATGGTGGTAGGTTTGGAGGCAGTGGGGAGAAGGATGTAGGGGTTGAGGAAGATTAAATGGTGGTCAGACAGAGAGCAAACGCAGTTTAAAACAGAGAAACAGGAGCTGTGAGATTAAGCAGAAGTGGTGTGGTTGACCTGAACATCCTAGAGATCTAAAAACAAGAGAGTGGTGGACAGAGCGATAAAACTATAAACACAGTGATCCCGGGTACAGTTAAGAAGGAACAAAGTATTAGAATGGTTAGCCAACGACTAACCTTCAAGACGATAGAGGCGACTTTAAATTGCGTCTACATACAAATCACCTCGAACGGGCATAACAATGTAAATTGCAGTGACTGGGTATTTTGTGGGCGAATATTGCATGCGTACAACACACACAGAATCTGAATCCACTCACACAGCCTGCAACGATAAAAGTACTCACAACTAAACTCTCCAATATTTCCAAACACTATTTTAATGATCACTTCTGATGACCAAAGATAGACAAATTGTTCATCACAATACAAAAAGGGTACAAAATGTGAAATTACAGGGCTTAAAAATTAAAGGTTTTCAAAAGATACAAGGTCGTACTCAACCTCTTATACTGTACATTTACATCATATTGTCTCAGAATTGATAAGCAGTAAAGCCCTGCTGTGGGTGTATGTGTGTTTGTGTTTCCTTCGGGATAAAATTAAAAATAGCAACAGCAAGAACATGTACGAGTCAGTAGAATGGTCAGGAAAATAAACATTTCTGCCACCATATTGCAAACACTAGCCTAAGTGAAGAATTCTTTCCTGGGATAAAGACTGCTTTGAAGTTCTTTTGTGTTTATCATTTTACCATCGTGTGTAAGATTCTCTCCAGATTTCCCCTTCTATCGCTGCTCCATTTTCACTTTGGGAGGTTTCAGAAAACTTCTCTGTTTTTTCTCTTTTTTGCCCTTTTTGTTAGCCTGGAAGTTTCTCCAGCTGTCGACCCGCCCGTCTCTGCTCTCCTGCGGTAGGTAGCGAAAGGCACAGGGTTAATCAGTCTGCGATCGGTAACTTTTCAAAAAAATGTGTAATTAAATCAACATCTCTGGGTTTCCTGTTATTCCTCCAGGACATGAGCCTCGAGTTTGTGGACTGGCCACGATGTTGGAAAGTGGTGGGATAGACTTGAAGACTCCACACCAGTCTCCACCCATTCCTTACTCCCTCCCACACCCTTCTATTCCCATCTCCCTCAAGTGAAAGTCTAGCTTCCGCTTGAATGCATGACAAACAAGAGTAGGAATTTCTCTCTCCCCTCTCCCCCCACCCCCCACCCCCACACAAACTCTGTAAAAGTATTTAAAAACGACTTCTACAAACCTCAAAATTTTTCTGCCACTCTTTATCCCGTTTGGCTTTTTCTTCTGCTTCGATCTCCTCTTCTCTTTGTCGTTTCCTACAGTCAAGGTGTAAAATATAAACAAATAAGATTTCTTTTTCTCCGCTTGGTTAACGTTCAGGTTAATATTGGGACACCCAGATTTGCCTTCATCGCAGCTTTGGGGGCACAAAGTTTGAACAACAACAATAATAATAATTAATCCTTGCATTTGACATAACGCCTTACCACGTCTTTGAGATGTCTCAAAGGGTATCATAGAATACATTGTAAAGTGGATTGCCTGTGTATTTTGTGGGCAAAACGCGGCAGCCAGCAGTGTCCCAGAAACAGTCGTGGATTGAGTGCCCAAATTTAGCATCAATAAAAATGTCTGACCTCTCGTGCATCTCTCTGGCTTCCCGCTCCTTCCTCTTGATTTCCAGCTCTGCAAACAGCTTCATTGTTTGTTTGTGTACAGATTGTTTGAACTGAAAGATTGAAGTGATCATTAGATCTTATCATCGATTGAACTGCAAAACACAGAGCTGAGCTGGCATGCAACTCATTGTGCATTAAAGCAAAGCAAAACCTGTTTTTGTTGTTCAGTCTGCCTAAAGCAAGACAATTCATGGGATTCATGAAACCCTCCCCAAATATTCGTCCAAAGTGCTGCACAACGTTCTGATTGCAATCCGTAGAGATCAACCACCACCATTACAAAAAACTTGCATTTATATAGCGCTTCTGACGCAGGGTAATGTCCCAAAACCATAGGCCTGGCTTTACAAAGATTATCTCTGGGCTGGTTGAGCCCCAGGGCGTGCTCTCCCACACCCACACCCTCAACCCCCCACCTCAACTCTCTCTCTTCTGAGCGACACGATTCGAGTGGACTCCTAAACGTTTTATGTACATGAACAGATCTCGCTCCTAAAAAAAAATTTTCCAAGCTCATATCTCTGCCTCTCCCATTCTTGTCTCTTCTCTACTCAACACCCGCCCTCCTTATCTGCCAGCAAACTGGCACAAACTAAAAACAATTCAAACTTTCAGTAGTAAGGGGGGGAAAAAAAACACCCATTTCCCTTTCCAGTCTCTGAACTTCCCAATAAGAAAGTTGAGCAAAGGCAAACTAGATTTTAAGAAAATGAAAAGTGTTACAGGGGTTTGCCATACTACTTTCTCCCCCCTCTCACCCCCCGCCCCCCACCCTCCCAACCTCAAATGCGTTGGAATCTAGACTGAGAACGAAGGATTCAGCATATGATTGTCTGAAAGCACACTATACAACAGCCTCAATGCACTTTCCAGTGGTTGAACCTTGGGACGTCCTCCTGACCTGAAAGGTGCTATACAAATCTAATCGTGTTGTTGTTGAACCACCTACGGCAAAATAAACTTTTCTTAGAAAAAACATACAGTTGCAAGTTCAGAAGATTACTGCACACAGTGAAAGGGGGCGAATTACCACCCTGGCAGTCACTTGACATGTCATGTCCTAAACTATACCCCGTATACTGAGATACTATTTTCTAGCAGAAATCTAATTTGTTAATTTTCTTGAAAATAGACGACAAGAAGAGTGTGAGCATTACTGAATTGGCAGAACAAAACAATAACAAAATTGTATTTATACAGCATCCTTCTGATGTGAAAGGCGCTAACTATATCAATGTAATTCTTTTGTTGTTTTTGCCAAGTATAGACACACTCGGCAGTTTCCCTAATTTTATTATGACACGACAAAAAGCATCTTATCCTCCTTCAAATGCAAAGACTACATAAACACCGGCATGGACCAGTTTAATAATACAACAATAATCCTTGCATTTGATACAGCGCCTTATCACGTCTTCGAGACATCTCAAAATGCTTCACAGAGTATACTGTAAAGAGAATGGACTGTATATTTTGTGGGAGAAACGAGGCAGATAATTGTGCACAGCAGCTTCCCACGAACAGTGGTGGATTGACTGACTACTTTTTTTATATAAAAGGGATTATTACTCCCAGAAAAGCGATCTGCCAATCAACTAACAACTGAGTTTCTACTTACTGCTAGGTAAAGAGGCATCTGGAGTAAGGAAATTTGCCCAACATTTCGCCCTGCCCGGGAATCGAACCCAGGTCCTATCGTTTGCGAAGCGAGAGCACTGACCACTAAACTACAAGGCAATAGGTGATGGCTTATTTCCATGCCCACGATTCCAAGTAATTCTGTGCAAAAAAGGTTCCTTTACCATAAACTTCTCCCTCTCTTACCACATCCTCATCGTCCTCCTCCACGAGTATTGGCTTGCCTTCCTTCTTTAGTAACTTCCTTTTTTCTTTCATCTTCAAAAAGGAATAAAAGAAGATTTCAAAGGGTTGAACTCATTTATTCTGTTTTTTTATTTTAAAAAGAGGTAAATGCTGAAAGCAAGAAGAATTTAAACGATTACTCGGGGACATACTGCATGAGATTAAACAGGACATTTGACTCAATATCTGATTAAGAAGTTCAGGAATCGGAAAAAAAATTTCACACTAGGGGATCCAAAGGCAAAAACTGAACAAACGAATCGCAAACTTAGCTTTCCAGATCCATTTGTTTAATCCGAAATAATGTTTTTGGAATAAATAATTCTTTTTAAGAGATACGAACAAGATAAGAGTATATTCGCACAATATAATAATAATCCTTGCATCTGATATGGCACCTTATCACGTCGTCACGACGTCTCAAAGTGCTTCTACTGCAGAAGAAGAAAGAACAAGTCGTTACAAATTGCCCAATCTTTAGCAACTGGGATCCTGATTAACTCACAGTGGTGGCCCATTAGAACGTGCTCGGTCGGAGCCCGTTAAAAAAAAAACTTGTCTTAAGTGGACATGTTAAAAAATGGCCGCAAACAGGTTATACTGACATCACTTCTTGTGCATGGACGTTACGTGTGACTGTGCTTCTAGCAGACCATCGCTTTTTCCAGCCTGTGATAACTGAGTCCAAGTGTATCGCATTATCTTCCAGCAATGTCATGACATCATGTGAAGTTATATATAACAAAAAAAATTCCATGATCAACTTTTCTAAAATCATTCCATTCTCTAGCTCTTTCCACACATTTCTCAATGTTTTTAACTGTTCAGCTGCTTAATCCAGTTCCCCATTAGAATGACTGTATTGATTCAGCCTCAAATCACTTCTTGTGGTGATGAACTCCACACCCCAACAACCTTCTGAGTGAAGAAATTCCATCTAACCTCTCCCCTGAGTCTTCTGCCCCAAATCTCATGACCGTGACCCGTTCATTCCGCCACTGAAGGAAATGGAATTTTCTTATTTAACCTGGTTACGTCCCCTTCCGGACCTTCAGCATCTCTGCCAGATTCTCACTGCAACTGGGGTCAGACATTTAAGTCACCAACAATATGTGGGCCAAGTTTCAGTTCCCATTTCGGTCATATTTGTGTCACAGAGATTAAAATCAGGTTGCCACAGGAAGAAGTGAAACTCTTCCTCTTCCCCCTGGCTCGGTCCCGGGACCTGTTACTGTAAAGCGCTCTGAGACCCCGTCCAGCGTGGAGGGCGCTATAGAAATCCAAGTTGTTGTTGAACAAAGTTGCATGAGGAAGCAGGAAGTGTTTCCTTGACGGTTTAACACTAAATGCATCATCCATGGAGGAGCAAAACTCTACTTCTGGGCAATGTTCAGGTCGGCTAAGTTCATCCAGGGTGCTGGGAGAGACGCTAATACAGGTCTCAGTGGCCTAGATAATAAATAATAACAATGCATAGGCCTTTCACGCCTGCAGGAGGTCTCAAAGCGCTACACGAGATATACTGTAAAGCGGAGCGTCAGTACACTTTGTGGGCTAAAGTCAGACAAGGTTCCTACTGGACAGTGATTCCTGCTCGAAAGTGAACAAATGCATGTTTTTTTCGGTTAAGACAGTTGTCTGGCATATGCAGAAACACATCACCATGTTTATGCGGATCCAAACCAAACTGAGAGTTTCACGCATCCTACCTATACATGGAAATTCCAGAGATAGTTGGTGGAATGGAATGTGCACTCTCTCCCTGGAGGGACACATCCTGCTTACCTAATTTAGGGAAGTATTAGCTGCAGGTTGACAAAAAAACAAGGCTGGGGAAACCAGCCCGTATGCTGGGGTACTGCTGGAGTGTAACCAGCTAAAACCACATAACTTGCCACGTGGTTTGGCTTGCAGGATTAATGGGGGCTGAGTGGGAAGAGTCCCAGCCACTGGTGACTGGTCTGCCCTTCAAAGTCCTGCCGATGAGTCAGGCTGGTCTGTGCTGAAATCAGCAGTGCGCTGGAATAATGTGGACCCACTTAGCTCAGGAGCCAGACCACAGAGACCGCCACAGAGCGCTCGACGATTCTGACACTCCATTGCCAAACATGTCACCTTGGAGCCAGTTCAGTGGAGCTTAAGCAGCAGCTGTACGAACGTGCGTTCACAAACTCGGAACTTATCAATTGGAGGCCAGGGTCGGGTTCAGTTCAGCTATTAGAGGTCTCACCTCGGAGGCAGGAGCTGTGGCTTAAAGAAAGAGAACGCAGAGCAAATCCTCTGGATTCTGAGAAGGCGTTGTTGAAACGCCGATTTTGTTTATTGTGCAGTGCAACAGAGTTACCTAGCGGCAAAGCACTGCACTGCAAGGACAGACGCTTTTGAAGGAGGTACCAAAGATTGCTTCTTGTCTCTGCTTGTTGATCTAGTACAAGGGTTTGGTCACGTAGCTCTGTTAATTGCACGTCTGTGCTTTGAAGTGTGCATTCAGCCACTCAGTGGCATTGTTGAAACCAGCTGAACAGAGTTGTCAAGCAAACAGAAACAATACAATTTACACGTGCGCGGCGCCACTCACGTCACGAGGATGTCTCGAAGCGCTTGACACTGCTGGATGGGCAACCGAGCTGGGGGCGGGTGACGAGGGGACTGGGGAGGGAGGGGGAAAGGATGCTTAAAAACAAGGTTGAAAAGGTACGCTTTGAGGCATGGCTTGAACGAGGTGGGGGGAGAGCAAGTGACTCAGGTAACGGCCCAGTAAGATGCATTTCAACACACCAACTCGGGAGGGAATTTTGCCACAGTGCCCTCCAATGGCAAGAATAAGTTACTGAGTCGAGCACACCAAATTCTCAAAAATATATCCTATAAAACCCCAATTTGTGTGCCAAATAATTTAAATGAGCAAGCAGGTACAATAATAATACAATAGCGCCGTTCACAGCGGGAGGGTGTCTCAAAGCACTTGGATACATTTAACTCCAACCGTCCATAAACAGTGATCTCAAAACACTCGCGATATTTTTGGCTTAATGATCGGGGCAGTGTCAAACCCAAAAGTGCTGACCGCAGCTATGTACAGACTGTAACTTGAGCTGGGTCAGCAAATCAGCGGGGAAATCCACACTGTAATCAAGTGTCCATTTTAAATCGGACGTGCTCTTGAGCAGATGTCATCACTGATAAAAGTTACCAACCGAGTCTGGTGTTCAAGATTATGTCCTAAAAATCGTTTACTTTCTCGGCCACTTACATTATGTTCTATGGTCTCCCTCGCCGCTTGGATCACATCGATAGCCCGCTTTTTCTGGTCTCCCTCCAGCAGCATTTTGTAGGCTTTGTCAACAGCTATTGCAGAAGCAAAAATAACCAGACGATTAATGTGCGTAGAAATGTCATATGCGACAATGAATAGAGCGAACGGTTACCAAAGAGGTTCAATTCTTCCTAGTCAAATAAT
The DNA here is from genome assembly GCF_018977255.1 of Callorhinchus milii. Lineage (NCBI taxonomy): Eukaryota > Metazoa > Chordata > Chondrichthyes > Chimaeriformes > Callorhinchidae > Callorhinchus > Callorhinchus milii. The sequence goes on from NW_024704751.1 coordinate 14,037,406, forward strand.
AATCCGTGCATTTGATATAGCGCCTTATCACGTCTTTGTGACGTCTCAAAGTGCTTCACAGAATATACCGTAAAGTGAATTGACTGTGTATTTTGTGGGCGAAACAAACCTTAGTTTAACGTCTCATCCGAAGGACGGCACCTTCGACAATGCAGCACCCCCCACCACCCACCAGCTTAGTGGGAGTGTCAGCTTAGGCTATGTGATTCCAAGTCATGCTGTGGAGTTTGAACCTACAACCTTCTGACTCAAGAGGCGAGAATGCTACCACTGAGCCAAGCTGACGAAACATAAACCCTTTCTTTCCAGCCACACTTTTGGTTTCCCTCAGTCAGTTCTGTGAAACGCTTTTTGTTGGACTGTACAAGTATCATTTGTGGTGTTTTTCGATGAAAGGTTCATCTGGAAAGATTTGTAAATCGCTGTGTGTTCGTTGTTTTTTTCAAAAGAATTGTCACATAGAAATTGTAAAAAAGCTTACAAAACCCATCACACACTTACCTTCGAAAGCCTTCTGTGCTCTTTCAGGATCATCCTGATTCTTGTCTGGATGCACCAGGATGGACAGCTGAAAGTGTACAGAACACAATTGTGGCACTCGCACAATTCAACAAAGAAAGAACTTCAATAGAATTAAGTTCCAACAACATCAAGCCGAGCAGCAATTTTCATGTGAAGGTTTTCAAGTTAAGAGGATATTTGGGGCATTATTTCCCCTCTCCCACCCCTCCTCCTCAAGAATAGAGCTTTTTCCTCTTCCAGGATAGATGCTCTCCATTTGATAACTCACACAATGTTAGTAGTAATCCTTGCATTTGATATAACGCCTTAAAGCTTTCCTACTGCTTGTCCAGCTAGGACCACCCGACTGCTAGGACTTTGGCTTGCAGGGTTAACAGGAGCTGAGTGGCATGATTCCTTGCCCTCAGTGACTGGTCTGCCCTTCCAAGTCCACCCGATGAGACAGGCTGGCTGTGCGGACCCTACTGCGGACGAGCCTGGCTCAGGAAACAGACTGCCAAGGCAGCCACGTAGGGTTGACTCGATTCCGACATTTCGTTGCCAAACATGTCAACTTGGGAGCCAGTTTAGTTAACTTAAACTGAAATAAAGCTACAGAGATCTCAGGTGTGCTGTACCAAACTAAGACTGATGAACACCCCCTCATCCAGTACTATAAATGGAAATATGCAGTTAGTTCAGGAAACAAGTGTTCATATGCCCTTGGAGACTAAAAAGCTACTCCTTGATCTCAAAGTCAAAGCACCTGGGCAAGTACAGAAACAGTAATGATCATGAAAATGTTAAGATGCAACTATAACATATTTAAGTGCATAATTACAATAGCTTCACATCATGCACAGAACAGCTAAAGCTTACAACCAAGCTTACACAAGTGCATTTTAATACTTACACAAGAGTAAAACAGCAAGTTTGCTTTTTTCCTTTTACTAAAAACATGAGCAATTCACTCTTGTATCACTATAAGCACAGAAAACATTGGAGGAAAAAGGCTTACAACTAAAAGCAACTTGTTTCCAGCCACCATCAGTAATGTCAATTCCTGTTAAATGAACAATCTGTTTTCATTCCTCCCCCACATTTCACTGACCAACAATTCAGTGAAAGATTGGTAACATTTGGTAATAATTTTCTGTTGGGACGTTTCATTGTAATTTAAGATTTTTTTTCTCCTCCCATCTCACCGCCCCCACACCCAGTTTCATGCAATTAATTAGCTGCAACCACATGGTAGACCGAGGAGATAGCAAACATTGGTGATGCTCTACACAGAAGGCAATTGACCATGTGGAAGTTGAGAAACTGAACGTGGCAATTTATACCATCTGAAACGAAGGAGTCGTTTCAGCATTTAAAAAAAAATAAAATTCAGTTAACATGGATGAATATAATGAGTGTAGACTGAAAATGGTTTGGATTTTTTTTCCAATTTCTATTTATTTACAGCAGAAAATTTTCACTTAAGTGGAGTCGACTGTACCTAAGATTTTCTGCTACCTTAGCCTGTAGCATGTCAAACAGAGATGTTTCTACCTGTCTGAACCTCTTTTTCAGTTCTTCATCTGTTGCTTCAGGATCAATCTGTAATACCTGTGCAATAAATAAAAACCCACGTCAACTCTTACAATGCGTCAAGAAGACAGTGTTGTTAGGAAATGACCACATCTTTTAAAAGACGACTTCCAATTGACGGGAATAGTGGCGCTTTCTCATCCATTATTCTCTGCATAGAAATTACCTCATGTGCCTCTATGGTGGGAGTTTTGAAATAAGCAATCCCTCGCCCCACCCCCACAGGTCTCCCTCCTGGATCCCATTTCATTCTAAGAAAGCACATCTAGTGTGGATTCATTCCAATAACTTTGGAAATAGAATATGCCTGCTAACCAGAACTAAGACTGGAAGAGATCCTGGTTTATATAAGCCGTTATCTTCTGTAGTGTATTAATAATAAACCTTGCATTTGATATAGCGCTTTTCACGTCTTTTAGACGTCTCAAAGCGCTTCACAGAATATACTGTAAAGTGAATTGACTGTATATTTGTGGGCGAAAGGCAGCAGCCAAATGCGCACGGCAGCGTCCCACAAACAGTCGTGGATTGAGTGACCAAATTGTTATTGCTTTTTTTTCTTGAGGGATTATCATCAGGTGTGTAGAGTAAGGAAACGTGCCCAAGGTTTCACCCTGCCGGGAAACGAACCCAGGCCTCTCGCTTGCAAGCAGGCCAAGGTCAAATTCCTCTAACATGGGACTGGCATTCAACCAGTCGGCCTGGTTAACTTGGTAGCACTTGCTTCCCTGCTTCAGAAGACTGTGGGTTGGAGACCCCACTTTGAGCCCAGAATTCTCTAAGATGCCCCAGTATGTTGGTGAGAAGCGATTCATTTTCAGTTGGTGCCGTCCATCAAACATGACGTGAAACCAAGCTCTCATCTGCCTGTTCTGGTGGACGTTAACAATCCCGTGACATTATTTAAAAAGAGAAGGGAGTTTCTCCCGGCATTCTGGCCAATAATTTCCCAGATAAATTGGTCTTTCACTCTGCCAGTCAGTGGGTTGGGGTAGTTTATGTGCAGAATGAGTCATTGCCTCTAGGAGAGAAAACAGTTACCTCCTCGTTTCCTTCAGGAGAATACGTTGCAGACTATTACTCCACTTGTCACTTACTTCGAACGGATTTAAATTGATGTAGGAGGATCCTGGTCTCGTCAATCTCTCGATTTGCTGTATTGGAGTTAGTACAGAGTCCCTCTTCTCAATTTGCTTAACCTGCAGGAACACAACACAATGTTGTAACTAAGGGCACTGCTTATTAAACTTTACTTGTCACATTACAGACCGACCCTCTTGCACGGCAGTGGCTTAGTTCCATAAACTCAGACTCTATGTTGTAATGGAGTGTGTTGAAAAATGGCCATCGGTAAGCATTTCCAGATTGTCAGGTTGTCTGAGGTGAGTGTGGGGTAAAACAGCTTACACTCAATTGCACAGGAAAACAAATACCGGAGGAAGAGAACAGCGTGACATTTTGTTTCACTGGAGTACGTGAAAGCATTGAAGAAAGGAAAAAGAATTACAAAGATTCAACAAATATAATAGATAAGAGCTATACACTGTAAATGTACATTATAACTATGTAGCAGAATTAAATCAAAATATCAAGAGTAATTAGAATTCTAGTTTAGAATAGATTACAATCTAAGATTGCGAGGCTATGTTAAACTGCTGAGATTCACTTACTGCCAGAATAGAACAGTGGACAGATGCCCATAATAATAATAACCTTTGCATTTGATATAACTCTTTTGCACGTCTTCGAGACGCCTCAAAGCGCTTCACAGAATATACTGTAAAGTGAATTCAAGATCGAATTCAAGATCCTCATCCTCACCTACAAGGCCATTCACGGCCTCGCTCCCTCCTACCTCTCTGACCTACCTACCTGCCCGTACCCTCCGTTCTTCTGGCTCCGGTCTGCTCCACATCCCCCGCCCCAACCGCCCTACCATCGGTGGCCGGGCCTTCAGCCTCTCAGCCTCGAGGCTCTGGAACTCCATCCCCAGTGCCTTCGCCGCCTCCTCTCTTTCCTCCTTCAAGGCCGGTCTCAAGACCTTTCGCTTTGACCTTCAGCCTTCAGCTCCCCTCTCGACTCTCTTCCCCCTCCTCGCTCCCTCCCTTCCCTCCCCTCACCCTGACCATTTCCCCCCAATGCTCGGGTCCTGACCCAACTGTACAGCGCCTCGGGACGTCCTCCCGACGTGAAAGGCGCTCTATAAATGGAATCTTGTTGTTGTTGTTGTTGAATTGACTGTATATTTGTGGGCGAAACGCGGCAGCCAATTGCGCACAGCAGTGTCCCACAAACAGTCGTGGATTGAAGTGACCAATTTATTATTGTTTTTTTTGAGGGACTATTATCAGGCGTGTGGAGTAAGGAAACTACGCTCAACCCGAATACCACCCAATAGAACTTGCACAATTGTTCAGTACAGTCCCAGTATAACATGCTTTATTACAGCACAAATTTAGCTGGACTGTGGACCCCGGTCATTGTGCACGTGTGTGTCTGTCCCGCTTACGTCTTCAAGATGTCTCAAAACGCTTCACAGGACTGCGGAACGTACTGACTGTTTATTTTCGTAACTGAATACTAGCAATATTCTCGCGAAGGGATCAAGCCGAGGAATTAATGCCATTGTCCTATGGTCATTGTCCTGTGTCCCGTTTATTGAACAACAATAAATAATAACAATAATAATCCTTGTATTTGATACTGCGCCTTTCACATCGGGATGATGTCTCAAAGTGCTTCGCAGAGCTTACTTTAAAGTGATGCGACTTGTGTATTTTGTGGGTGAACGCGGCAGACCATTCGCGCACAGCAACTGCCATGAAGTCAGTGACCGATTTTATTGGGGGGGGGGGGGGGGTGGTGGGGGGGGAGATTGTCGGCCAGGAGCACCGGAAGAGAGAAAAAAAAACCCTTTCTCTTTTCAAATAGCGCCGCGGGGACCTTTAACATCCACAGGCGCGGACGGGGACTCGGTTTAGGGCCTCACCCCGAGGTACGGCGTCTCCGACAATGCGGCGCTGAGCCCCCCCCCCCCCCACCGCCGCCGCTCATCGCCACCCACCCCCCACCCGGCACCGCACTGGGTCCTCAACGGCCTGGACGGTCAGTTCGAGGTGCTGACGCGGGGCTTGAACCCAACGACCTCCCGGCTCCGGGAGGCCGGAGCACCTGCGGCAGGGCTCCCTTCAGTCCATCTTCACCCCCACCATCCCCAACCCCCATCCCCCCCCCCCCCTGAGTATCCAGGTCAGTTTGCAGACCAGCTCTTGCTCCTCGGGGCAGGGGGCGGTGGTGGTGGGGGGGGACACGGGTGTCAAGGAGCAAAAAAGCTCCAGCAAAGAAAAAAAACTGCCCCCCCACACCCCACCCCCACCCCCACCCCCCACCCCCCACCCCCCACCAGCTGAAGCTCTGAAAGTCCCCCCAACAGCCCAACCCCTCCAAACCCCTCTCAATGGTCCCTCCGCGGTTACTCAGCGCTTTGGGGCCACATTTGGCGGCACAGCCCCCCAGTGCCCAGTGCCCAGTGCCCGTGAAGCAGCCCCTGACCCCCCCTCACCCCCCCCCCACCCCTCCCCCTCCCCCACTGACAGGAGGGCTTCTCCCACACACTCAAGAGGCCGAGTCACTCTCTCTCTCACTCTCTCTCCAGCCCCGGGGCCTACCCCTCAGGCTCTCCCCCCGGGGGACACTTTCCCCACCAAACCCGCTGGGGGTGCCCTGGGAGTGGGGGGGAGGGGAGCCTCGGCCCCCGGTCTCCCCCCTCTCTCTCCCCCTCTCCCCCTCTCGGCCTCCCCCAGGCGGAGGCGGCGGCTGGTACCTCGGTCAGGAACACTTTGAACGCCTCCTCGCCGCCGGGATCCTTCTCCTTCTCCTGCGCCGCTCCGCTGGAAGACGCCATTTTCCTCCCCGGCTGCCCACGTGACCCCGGAGCCGCGCGTGGCCCCCCTCCCCTCCCCTCCCCCACTCCCCCCCTATGGATTCCATACCCTTCCCGCCCACCCTATGGGTGCCGGGCACTCTCACCCTATAGATCCCCCCCACCCTGTGTGTGTGTGTGTGTGTGTGTGTGTTCCGTGCATTCCCACCCCATATATAACGCCTATATCCCATACACCCCCCACCCTATATGCTCCAAACATTCCCACCCTATATAATGCCTATATCCCATACACCCCACCCTATATGCTCCAAACATTCCCACCCTATATAATGCCTATATCCCATACACCCCCCACCTTATATGCTCCAAACATTCCCACCCTGTATAATGCCTATATCCCATACACCCCCCACCCTATATGCTCCAAACATTCCCACCCTATATATAATGCCTATATCCCATACAACCCCATCCTATATATATATATTCCATGCATTCCCACTCCGCATATGCCACGCGTTCTCACCCTATAGATTCCACACACACACACACCCTATGTGTTCCGTACACTCCCGGCCTACACGCGCCGCGCAGGCTCACCCTATATACTCCACGCATTCCCACCCGATGTGTTCCACACATTCCCTCATGGTGTATATTCCAGACAGTCGCATCCTATCTATTCCATACATCAACCGCCCTATGTATTCCATACATTCCCATCAGCATATATGCTCTATGTATTTTCTCGCCCTATACATTCCACGTGTACCCTCATCCAATATACTGTATTTCCAATATATACCCCCATCCTATATATTCTCTCACTCTATATACACAACACCCACCTCATATACACTCCCCTCAACCTATACACACCACTCACCCTACATATACCCTATTCAATAATGTGCATTCTCTCAACCTATACACACTCCCCTCATCCTATAAAACCACACTAACCTTATATACACTACACTCTCTCATATACACTGTATACGCCGCTCTCACCCCATATACACCTTACAGTAATATCCTGTGAATGCAATGATCATTTCGCAGCATTCATTCGGGACATTTCCTTTTAGGAAAGCTCATTTTCAGCATACGGAACAATCCAAATTCTTGACCTTGGTTTGGATATAATAAGTAGAATTGTTCTGTTGTAACATGTAGCAGGAAGATAAGATATACCGAGAAGCACTGAAGCGGATTTACAGATACTTAGTTTCTGGGAGGAAAATTGCGATTGTGTTCAATGTGGGGACACAAAGATGCGCACATTAGTGCTCGGGAAAAAAAACTGGAATGGTCTGTTTGGTTCACAGTCGGTGGCAACCAACGCGAGCGTCGCCCCCAACGCTCGTTCCCCTTCCTTCCGCCGTACCTCAACGCCAGACGCAACGGGACGGGGACGATGACACCGCTTAACGCCTGTCGCGCTCCCCTACAAAAAAAAAACACGCGGCCGCGACACCGGACGGTAAAAAAATCCCGCGAAGCGCTTTCAGACGTCTTGGCGACCGGACGAGGCGGCGGAGCCACATGCCATGAGAGCATCAAATGATTATTACTGCAGTAATGCTCCGTATAAGTCACTGAAGGAGCGGAAATATGTGGCTTCAAACCTGTGTGAGGTGAGGCAAGGTGTGTGGGCGTGTCCTGGGGGGGGGCGTGTCCGGTGGGTCGGGGAGGGGCGTGGCCTGATGCGTTTGGGGGCGTGTCTGGTGGGCGGGGCGTCGGCGGCGGCATTTGAAAGGGGGCGTGTCTGCGGGCGGGTCCGGAGGGTTCGCGGGGCGTGTCCGTTGGCGGTCGGGCCAATGGGGGGGGCGTGTCGGTGGGCGGGTCTGGAGGGTTCGCGGGGCGTGTCCGTTGGCGGTCGGGCCAATGGGGGGGGCGTGTCGGTGGGCGGGTCTGGAGGGTTCGCGGGGCGTGTCCGGTGGCGGTCGGACCAATGGGGGGGCGTGTCGATGGGCGGGTCTGGAGGGTTCGCGGGGCGTGTCCGTTGGCGGTCGGGCCAATGGAGGGGGTGGGGGCGTGTCGGTGGGCGGGTCTGGAGGGTTCGAGGGGCGTGTCCGTTGGCGGTCGGGCCAATGGAGGGGGTGGGAGGCGTGTCGGTGGGCGTGTCGGTGGGCGGGGCTTGTGGGGAGTGTGGGCGGGGCCGGGTCACCCACCTACTTACCGGGCGCGCGGGCCGGCAGCCATCATTCGGTTGCGGGGCAGCGGGTGGAGGATGGCGCGACTTCTGATGAGGAGTCAGTTGGCTCGGCAGCTGCGCAGTTACTCCGATTCCAGCCAGGTGAGGCAGCGAGGCGCCGGCCAGGCCTCGGAGACTCACACCCTCGGCCCCCCCCCCCACTCACCCCGGGGCCTAGTCCTCAGGCTCCCCGCTGCAGTTCAACTCTCACCCGCTGTCTAACCGCCCACTTCTCTCTCTCTCTCTCTCTGTCCTCCCGTCAGGTGAGGCGGCCTCGGGCACCCGGGTGTCTCGGTCCGGCCTCAAGGTCAGCGGCGGGGCCGCAGCTCTCCACCGCCTGACTGACCCGCGGCCTTCACTCAACCTCCAGCCCTCGGGCTGCCCTCACGGTGGTTGTTGTTGTTGTTGTTGGTGGTGGTGGTGGGGAGGGGGTCTGACCTGACGCCCCGGCACCGCAGAGCCGGGGGTCGCGGTGGCCCGGTGTCCTGGTGGAACAGACAGGTTTGTGGGGCTGGAGTTAACCACAGAGACTGAGAGAGTGCGGGGGGGAGGGGGGCGTCAGAGCGATAGAAAGTCAGAGAGGGAGGGGGCAGAGAGGCAGAGGGGGAGGAGGGGGGGTGTCAGAGAGACAGAGGGGGGGTGTCAGAGAGACAGAGGGGGGGTGTCAGAGACAGAGGGGGGGGGTCAAGACAGAGGGGGGGGGGGTCAGAGACAGAGGGGGGTGTCAGAGGACAGAGGGGGGGTGTCAGAGAGACAGAGGGGAGAGGTGTCAGAGAGACAGAGGGGAGAGGTGTCAGAGAGACAGAGGGGGGGTGTCAGAGGAGAGGGGGGGTGTCAGAGGCAGAGGGGGGGGTGTCAGAGGACAGAGGGGGGGTGTCAGAGAGACAGAGGGGGGGTGTCAGAGGCAGAGGGGGGGGTGTCAGAGGCAGAGGGGGGGTGTCAGAGGCAGAGGGGGGGGTGTCAGAGGCAGAGGGGGGGTGTCAGAGAGACAGAGGGGGGAGGTGTCAGAGAGACAGTGAGGGGGAGGTGTCAGAGAGACAGAGAGAGGGGGGGTGTCAGAGAGACAGAGGGGGGGGGTGTCAGAGAGCAGAGGGGGGGGTGTCAGAGAGGCAGAGGGGGGGGTGTCGGAGGCAGGAGGGGGGGGGTGTCAGAGCAGAGGGGGGGTGTCAGAGGCAGAGGGGGGGTGTCAGAGGCAGAGGGGGGGGGTGTCAGAGGCAGAGGGGGGGTGTCAGAGGCAGGAGGGGGGGGGGTGTCAGAGGCAGAGGGGGGGGGGTGTCAGAGGCAGAGGGGGGGGTGTCAGAGGCAGAGGGGGGGTGTCAGAGAGACAGTGAGAGGGGGGGGGTGTCAGAGAGACAGTGAGAGGGGGGATGTCAGAGAGACTGATTTCATTTGTATAGCACCATCCACGTCGGGAGGACGTCCCAAGGCGCTGGTTAGTCGGTGTTTCAGACCCGAGCTGGGGGTTGGGATTGGGGAAGGGGGAGGGCAGGGGGGAGGTCGGGTGATTGAAAGCTTTGTTGAAGAGGAGAGTCTTGAGATCGGTCTTGGAAGGAGGCAGCGGGACTGCAGATTGGAGTTCCAGAGAGCGTGGGCAGAGTGGCAGAAGGCCTGCCCGCCAATGGTGAAGCAGGCTGGATCCCGCTGAGTGGAAGACGCGGGCAGAATGGTAGAGGGTTAGGAGGTCACAGAGGTGGGGGTGGGGAGCAAGGCCATGGAGGGCTTTGAAGGTGAGGATCAAGATATTGAACTGTATCCTCTGTGTGATGGGAAGTCAGGAGAGTCGCGCGAGGATAGGGGGCGGTAGGGTCACGGAGCCTGGTGCAGGAGAGGACATGGGCTGCAGAATTCTGGATGATCTGCAGCTTAGAGAGGGAGAAGTTGGGGAGGCCATCAAGCAAGGAGTTTGCATAGTCAAGCCTTGATGTTATAATGCGCGTGTGAGCATTTTGGCAGCCTGCGGTGTGAGGCAGCGGTGGAGCCGGGCAATGTTACGGAGTTGGGGGAAGGCAGAGTGGGTTACAGCACCGACGTGGGGTAGAAAGAATAGTTGAGACGTCTCAAAGTGCTTCACAGAATATATTGTAAAGTGAATTAATTGTATATTTTGTGGGCGAAACACAGCAGTGTCCCACAAACAGTCGTGGATTGAGTGACCACATTTTTTGTAAAAAGGAATTATTACCCCCGACAAAGCAATCTGTTAATTGACTAACAACCAGATTTCTACTTACTACAAGGTAAACAGGGGTGTAGAGTAAGGGTGAAATGTCGGGCAAGTGAAAGGCAGAATTGTCAGCAATGACGGACTTTCACATAAAATAATTTTTTATACAACTGGAAAGTCTAAAGACAAGCAAATTCGAGTCAAGCTGCAACAAGTCACTTGTGAATTTAGTTTTAATTCAGGTCTGTGTTCACGCATGTGGCACCGTAATACTGATCCATCACCACTGTATTTCTCTTGCAACTTCACTTAGGGGGTCGCCCTCTCTTCCTCGTGAGGCTGCCTGAAGCAGTTTGACGCAGGAAAGACACATCAGAACACAACTGTGTAACTTGCAGGACGCTGCCAGTTGGATGGGAGTTGGCTGTTTATATGATGCTTTTGGGCAGTAAGAGCAAGAAAACCGTGCTGATCCTTGCTCTTGTCGCAGATCCATGGCTGTGTGTATGCGGTGTCCAACTTTGAGCACAGGATTTGGTCCCACTTTGCACATGGTGGTGTAACAGGGAGATCCTGGCTTGTGAAATACGTTGGGAGGTTTTTGCAATCCAACTCGTACACAGTTGTAGTTATTTGTTTCTGCTTTTTTTTTTAAAATGTGTAGTTTTCTCTCTTGATTTTAGATGGGCGATTTGGGCTCTGGTGCTGGAAAGGGCGGTGGTGGAGGAGGTTCCATCCGAGAAGCTGGTGGTGCTTTTGGCAAAAGGCAGGCAGCACAAGAGGAAAAATATTTCAGGTAACAAATGTCTACCCAATTGTCATGTTCCCCCTCTCCACTACCACCACCACCTCTGATTGTTCTTGTCGCATCTCCAAAATGTTGACAAGTTCTGCTGGGTGGGGAGGGGGGGAAATGAGATAATGTTTAAAATGCTGAACACTTTGGATTTGGTCGGACAAACACTCAGAAACTGATGGGCTTTCCTTTGCACGAGGCGGATCATCACAAATTGAAATTAAAAGTCTAACTTGCGTTATCAGTGCGTTCACTGAGGATGTCTGCCCTGAGATCCACAAGAACATCCTCGGCATCTCCTCGAACGGTGGACTTTTAAAACTCGTGTCATGGGAGTGTGAGGCACTAAACTTCTGTCGACTTTGTTTGATTCTTTCAGGGAGCAGGAAGCTAAGGCGCTTGAGTTTCTGAAACGGCACCATTACGACGAAATAAATATCCAGGAGAAGGAAATCAAACGTTTGCAGAAAGAGATTGACCGTCGCCAAAACATCCTCAAGCAGCTGAAGAACGATGACTAGATTCCTTCCTAGCTTTGCCCAGCATCCTTGTGTTGCCCAGCATATCTCAATCATGCAACTCGAGGACATCACCTTCAGATGCACGTTGATTTCTACAATCAAATTATGCTAAACATGCATCGATTTGTTCAGTCAAATACTGAATGTAGATGCCTAAATATACATCAAATAAAAATACAATGAGTTCATGATCTAAAGGTGAACTTGTCTTATTTCCTCCTTTATCTCAACTTAGTATACAGTGTGTCTGAGGTGAGTTGGTCATTGTGCATCTGTGTGCGTTGGCTGTAGGGAGAATCGCAGCCAAGCCCGAGCTCTTTACCCCCCACCCACCACACACACAAACACACCACACACGTGCGCTTATCCGCAAATACATGATTACTGCAATGGTGAAATGCATTGAGACGTTTTAACACTAAAAGGTGCTACTTGTATGTCAAGTACAATTTTCATTATTGTTTGGCTTGCACTATTGCAGGTTACACAGAACCCGTAGACACAAACTGAGGAATTTTCATAGTCATGTTTTTTTTTGCATGTTATTCATCTTGGACACCCAATCTTAGGAAGGATGTGCCAGCCTTGGGGGGTGTCTAGTACCAGATTAATGTGTGGGCTGAAGGGAGTTCAGCTATGATAGGAGGTTGGGTATACTTGCGTTCTTTGAAGCAGAGGAAGTCAAGGGGTGATTTGATTTAGATGTTTAAAGTATTCAAAGGGATTGACAGCAGGTAGTGGATAAATATTTCCTTTGGTAATGGAATCTGTTACAAGGAGCAGAGTTGTAAAATCCAACCAAGAAGTTCAGAGTTAAGATAAGGAAGCATTTTTTTTGCATAGAGTTGTGGAGATTTTGTTGTTGTTACTGTCTAGTGCCTTGGGACATCCTTCTAGCATGAAAAGTGCTATATCAATATCATTTGTTGTTGATGTGGGCTGTTCTGCCACAGGAACAACAACAAGATTCCACTTATAGAGCGCCTTTCACGTCGGGAGGACGTCCCAAGGCACTGGACAGTTGGGTTGGGACCGGAGCAGTGGGGAAATGGTCAGGGTGAGGGAAGAGAGGGAGCGAGGAGGGGGTAGAGAGTCGAGAGGGGAGGTGAAGGCACGGTCGAAGAGAAAGGTCTTGAGAAAGTAGATGAATAAGAATCAATGGGGATGTTCAAAAGAAAAACAAGACGCAGTACTTGTGTTGCAAAGATATGATAGAGTGTTGCAAAAGACCAGGCCATTGGGATTTTAAAAAATCTGTCAAGGTCTAATAATTCTGACGGAACGGGCTCGGTGGGCTGAATGGCCTCTTCCAGTTCCTATTTTTCTTATGTATTCATGTTGTATCAAAATGGGAGCGATTGGGTGTCCATTTCAACTTCGAAGGCGACAATGTTTCCCCTTTCCATTCAGCAAAACGTTTGAAGCATTTCTCCAATAAAACCCAAACAGATAACAAGAGATAACAAATAACTATTTGGTGTTTTGGGAGATACTGTAATTGTTACATTTCTGTCATTCTGTGATTTATAGTTCAGGATGAGAGTACAGTGTTACAAAGGTATTTGTTAAACAATAATAATAATACACCAGCTTTATTATCGGCTGCAACAGAAAAATGTTGTGCTGTTATTCAGTGATGTTAAAACCCAGATTTATATTAAATTGGATTGGAACATTGCTATAAACAGGATATTTCTTTGCAAACCTCTGCAAACACGACTCTTTCAAATGCAGTTGGGTAGAATGTCCACCTGGGTCTCCCTTTAATTCTATTTATGCAGAATTTTAGATGATCCAGAATTTGGCAATTTTGTTCATTTTGAAAAAAAAAAGCATTCATTTTCTGCAACTTTCCTTTACGTGTGAAGGGCAAGAAAACCGACTTGAAAATTAAGAGTGATTCTCGGGATATAACTGTAAAGTGTTGTACACTTCCACATAATAATAATAATAATAATAATCCTCGCATTTGATATAGCGCTTTTCACGCGGGAGGACATCCCAAAGCGCTTCACAGAACACACTGTAAAGTGAATAGACTGTATATTTGTGGGCCAACGCGGCGGCCGATTGCGCACAGCAATGTCCCCACAAACAGTCGTGGATTGAAAACGACCAATTTATTATTGTTTTGGGTTCTGGAGGGACTATTATGTATTATTATTATGTATGCAGATGACACCCAACTCTATTTTCCCACCTCTCTTTGCGACCCCCAGTCCCCTGATGCTCTGCCTGTCAGATCTCAGGCACTGAATGAGCGCAAACTTCCTTCCGCCGAACGTTGACAAGACGGAAGCCATCCTCTTCGGCTCTCGTCAACGCGTCTAAAACCTCACGTCTCCCACCGACCCGACCTCCCGCTAAAACCCCCCCGAAACCCGTACGCAACCCAGGCGTCCGGTACGACCCCCACGTCCCGGTCCCTCACCGTCACCGCTTTCTTTCGCCTCCGGACCCATCGCCTGTCTCCACCAATGCCTCACTCCAAAAGCCGCTGCAACCCCGGTCCGTGCCTTTGTCGCCTCTCGGCCGGACTGCCCCTCGCCCCCCTCCGCCGCCATCCGCAAAATCCAAATGGTTCAAAGCTCTGCCGCCCGCAATCCCACCCGCGTGAGACCCCCGACCCCCCGCCCCCAGTCCTTGGCCACACGGCGCTGGTTCCAGAGGCGCTGAGTGCAGACGGGTCCCCAATGTCTCGCCTCTTTCGCAAGACGGGAAATAAAACAATCCTAATGGCAAAACAACAATTATAGTACCACGCAGAGATAGATAGATATCGATAGATAGAGACACTGCCTTTTATTTTGCAATTTTTTTTAAAAAAAAAAGGGTATGACCCCGACGTGATTTGAACACGCAGCCTTCTGATCTGGAGTCAGACGCGCTACCGTTGCGCCACGAGGTCTTGCGGACGGAAGGCCGCGGGGAGAGCTTATGAAGGGGTGCACGCATGCGCGGGCTGGCCGGGGAGCCGCCGTCAGTGACTGCGAGGGGAGGGGCGGGAGGGAGGGAGGGGCGGGAAAGCGTGATTTCCCGGATGTGCCGAGCCCTGCTATTTAGGCGGGGAGACCCCGTTCTCTTTCCTTTTCGGTCGTCATGGCGGACGGCTTCAACAAGGTGCAGCTGCGGCTCTGCTCGGCGGCGGCGGCGCCCGCGCCCTCCCTCCCTCCCTCCCTCCCGCGGTGTCCTTTCCCCCGTGCCTTTAAGTCGTGAGCGCGCGCGACAGTCCGGGCCTCCCGTGTGTGTGTGTGCGCAGCGGCCGTCGAACCGCCAGTCGAGGCTGAGGCCTTGCGGGGCCTCGTGGCTCCTGCGCCGCCCGCCCGCCCGCCGTGGCCGGTCAATCGCCCGCCAAGCGCGTGGCCTCCGTCTATCCGAGGAGGAAGGGGGGGGGGGGGGAAGGCGGTTGAGGAGGAGGAGGAGGAGGCCGTTGGTGGGTCCGGAGGCTCGGTGGCCGAGTCCCCCCCCCCCCCGTGGGTTATTACAGCGGCGAGTGGTGGGGGTCGAGGTTAGACCTCGAGTTGCTTTTATAGCGTCTGGTTTTCTCGGTCGGGGCGGGGGCTGGTGCTCTGATCCTGACCCTCCCTCACTCTCTCCCTCACTCTCTCCCTCACCCTCTCCCCCTCACTCTCTCTGCAGGTTCTCCTCCTCGATGGCCGAGGACATCTCCTTGGCCGCCTGGCCGCCATCGTGGCCAAGCAGATCCTGTTAGGTATCCGTTCGCTCATCCTCGCCTTTTTTTTTCTCTCTCTCTCTTCTTCGTCGTCTTCTTCTTCTTCTTCCCCCCCCTCCCCCCCCCCCCCAAAAAAAAAAGAGAGCTGAGCTGCCCTCGGCTCGACTTCAACCGCGTCGGTGGCGGTGATCGGGACCCGTCTCCCCCTTTTTTTTTAATTCGCCTTCGAGAATTTTTCTTTCCTTCCAACGAGGAAGACTCACTCGCACGTCCACTACCCATCTCGAGGCCACACACACACACACACACACTCTGTCTCCTTCTCGCTTGAATGGCTGTGGTCTTTATCTAAAATGTGCATTTGTTGTTGTTTTTTTTTGTTTGTTTGTTTCGTACTCGTTAAACCTGAACAAAAAAAAACCACACACACCACACACCCGCAGGTCACAAAGTGGTGGTGGTGAGATGCGAAGGGATCAATATCTCGGGCAACTTTTACCGCAACAAACGTAAGTGATTGACCCGTCCCTTACCTGTTCTGCACCCCCCCGCACGTACTTAAGGATGTAAGGCAGTATTGAGTGTGATGCACTGGGGTATCATTAGGAGTCCACTGACCCGAACTAAGATTAGATGATGTCTGTGATGAATTTCTGTGATCCGAGATTTCTCAATGAGAATACCTCACATGCACTACCATCTGAGACGTATACGTGTTCAAAAGCTGCACACATGGTTTCCCTATCTATAGTGGATCTTGTGCCTGTGAGCGCTTTGTATTTCAGCGCCTTGGGATGCCCTCCTGACACGAAAGGCGCTCTGTAAATGTAAATTGTGCCTGTGTTGCTTTTCAGTTGAATTCTATGCAATACTGCAAGTGGGAGATGTAGTAATGGGAGTTGAACGCTAATCTGCTGGAAGGTCAAGTCAGCTGTGTGTCTTTCTGTTTTGCAGTTTTGAATTCATGGCAGTTATTTAGTCTTTTATTTTTATAGTTAAATATCTTGCTTTCTTGCGCAAGAGGATGAATACTAACCCTTCTCGTGGCCCATATCACTTCAGAGCACCAAGCCGGATCTTCTGGAGGACTGTAAGAGGTAATTTATTTATTTTCAGAGAGGTGTACTTATCCTAGTTCTTGGGAATGTAAGGAAGTATTGATTGTAATGCACTGGTATCGTTAAGAGTCCACTGACCCGAAATAAGGTTGGATGATGTCTGTGATGAATTTCTGTGATCGAGATTTCTCAATGAGAATACCTCACATGCACTACCATCTGAGACGTACATGTTCAAAACCTGCACAAATGGTTTCCCTATAGTGGATTTTATGTCTATGAGCGCTCTGTATTTCAGCGCCTTGGGTTGTCCTCCTGACGCGGTTCTCTTCCCAAATGAATGTTTTATATCCATTTGCTTTAAATTGCTACTTTCCAATGCAAATTTATTTGGTAAGCAAAATTATAACTGGTCATGTTCACACTGAATTATTGGCATTTAGATACTTGATATCTCATCAGGTACATGAGTGACATGTCCCTAACCTTGCATTTACCTCCCACTAAGCAACTTCAGGATATTTAATATTCCCATTATGCCCATGTCTGAATTAATAATATTGAAATCCCATTATAAGCACTAACAGTCTTGTTTGACACTCAACTGTCCTTTGTCACCCTACATCCATGCCATGTCCTATTCTGCCATCCCCCCCATCTCTGTTACATTGCCTGACTCTGCCACTGCCTCACCCCTCAGGCTGCCGAAACCCTCCTACAAACCTTCATTACACCCAGGCTCGACTATGCTAATGCCCTGCTTGTCGGCCTTCCCAACGGTTCCCCCACAAGCTGCAGATCATCCAGAACTCTGCAGCTTGTGTCCTCTCTGGCACCAGGCTCCGTGACCCCATCGCACCCACCCTCGCCTGACTCCCCATCCCTCAGAGGATTGAGTTCAAAATTATTGTTCTTGCCTTCAAGGCCCTCCATTGCCTTGCCCCTCCTACCTCTCTGACCTGTTAACCCCATATCAACCTGTCCGCTCCCTCCGCTCAGCAAGCTCCGGCCTGCTTCATGTCCCCCAACCCACCATCAGTGGTCAGGCCTTCAGCCTCTCTGCCCCCACCCTCTGGAAGTCCATCCCACATTCCCTCCACCTCACTCCCTCTCTTCAAGGCACACCTCAGACCCCTCCTCTTCAAACGTACCTTTGGCTATCCTCCCCCCCCCCCAGCTCAGATCCTAATCCCTGACTGTTAAGCGCCCTGGGATGTCTCCTGATGTGAAAGGCGCTTTACAAATGTAATTTTATATTATATATCAGGTAATGTAACTACTGTGTTTATGCTGCAATAAAGATTTTTTTCTGATGCTGTTTTTAAGGTATGTTGCCACACAAGACCAAGCGTGGTCAAGCTGCCTTGGACAGACTGAAGGTCTTTGATGGTGTTCCACCTCCATATGACAAGGTATACCATAAACATGATACAGAAGAATGTTGATGTCTTTTGTTCTATCAGTGATGAATTACTTTTACCTACATTGCTTGATCTATATATATGAGAAAAACACATTACTGAGATAGGAAAAAAAATGCTTTTCAACTGGGAAGCTTTCTCCTGTTCAGTTCTTAAATCCATCTTAAATTTTTGTTCCAGAGAAAACGTATGGTTGTTCCAGCTGCCCTGAAGATTGTGCGATTGAAGCCAACTCGCAAGGTAATTCTGAGTACTGTTCTGGGTGGACTTCTTATTTTGGAGGGGAATGTTAACTTCATTTTGTAAGAGGAATTGAAGTGTGAAAGTTCCCTGCTTAGAAGACTGGGAAGGGGAAAGGATTGAATCAGTTTTAACTATCACGTTCGGATCATGATGTTCGCATCAGCATGATCATTGCTGATCTGGGCTGCTGCTCTGGATGATAATTTTGACCTGTCCAGCCATTGACCTGAGTAATTTCTAGTACACTTCCAGGAGTGGGAGTAATGGTGATTCCTGCTTATCCCAAAAGCAGCCATACTTTCTTTCCAGATTGAGTCATTGAACATAAATTAAGTTCACTTTGACCTAATAAATTCATGAACAGAAAAATGAGCAACTCTTTAGCTTCTAACTGCGCTGTTGGAAGCCAATTTGTAACCATATCTGCTTTGTCTTGCAGTTTGCACTTCTTGGTCGTCTAGCCCATGAGGTTGGCTGGAAATACCAGGCCATCACAGCCACTCTTGAGGAAAAGCGTAAAGCAAAAGCCAAGCTTCACTATGTGAAAAAGAAGAAAGTGTTGGTGAGTTGATGATTGGTTGATCTGAACTTCTTATTTGGGGTTTTCTGGTTGCCACTCAGTACTCTCTGGACCTGTTACTATTTGCCAGTATTTCAACTGACAAAAGTGCACAAGAAATTGGGGCTGGCTATTGATTTGTAATAATTTAATATTCTGTTGACGAGCACAATTTTGAAGTTTTGCTCTGAACTTCTAGTACAATGTTTTTTTTTTCAAAATTCCAATCTGTTTAAATTCTGCAAATTCTCTTCACAGAAACTGAAAAAAATTGCTGAGAAGAACGTTGAAAGCAAAATTGCGAAGTACACAGATATACTGAAGCAGTATGGAGTACTTGTTTAATATATTTTCCAAAAAGTGACAATAAATGGCTAGCTAAAACAGGATTTTGATTCTTTTTGCAGTTTGTTTTCTGGTTAGTACTGATTTTAAGCCCAGGGAAGCAAGACACCCGTGCTTCATCTTTCTTCAGTATCTTGAGGTACTGTACATTCAAGGGGTGTGCAATGCTAACTCGGATTGGAGGAGCCAAGATGGAACTCTGAGCAGTTTTGGGGTTCTCAATCAGATCAAGAAATTGCTAGAGGAGCATTGGCAGAATTTATGGATGGGGATTGCTGCCTCCATGATACAAAAAACAGTTGATGGTTACAGCATCAAGTGA
Organism: Callorhinchus milii; assembly: GCF_018977255.1. Classification (NCBI taxonomy): domain Eukaryota; kingdom Metazoa; phylum Chordata; class Chondrichthyes; order Chimaeriformes; family Callorhinchidae; genus Callorhinchus; species Callorhinchus milii. The sequence continues at coordinate 14,056,685 of NW_024704751.1, forward strand.
TGTGTCCTTGCTTGCGTATGATTGACTTTTACAAACCTTCCCCCCCAAATTGGAAGGAACTTTGGATTCTGTCATCAGTAATCAGAAAACCTGATGCTTTTATTGATTCTTAGGTTGTACAGCACTCAACTATCCTCCCTGTAGTCCAGAACAGCTCAGGTCTAGCAGTGTGAGGAATCCATGGGCAAATGATGCCCGTTTACTGATTTAGGCAACCAGTGAGGCTGCGTAATTTCATCTGTAGGTAAAGGATTAAGTGAGGATTTGAGTGAGAAAACTGGAGATTGATATTTTGTTTTATGTGCCATATCCAAAGTAATTTGGGACCCCACTCACCTAATTAATTCTTGGGACAGTACAATTTTATTTTTTAACCACATTTATTTTGTATTACTGTGATTTCTTAACAGCAGACCACATGCCCATAGGTAATACTTTATGAATACAAACTTCACTGTATTCCAAAATAATTACAGGATTCGAATAATTTCTTAAATGAACCAATTAAAAGATTGGTGAGGTGGGATTTTGCCCAATGCTTTTTAAAAAAAAGATTGCATTTATATAGTGCTGTTCACGTCAGGTTTGTACAAGATGTTTCCTGGATGTCATTTTGCTCCTTAGTTTGCTTGCACACTAAGTGTAAATTGGGATCCAGATCAGGTGCAATCTGCTTTAGGTGGATTGTATATACGTGCAAAACACATGGAACTCACCTAAGCCATTTCAGTGTGCAGTTTATGAAGTTAATTTGACCTGTAGATGTGTTACTGTCTCTTTGACTTGCGTGGTTTTCAAGCTGGTGAAATGTCAGGGATGCAATCAAATGGTTTGCACATTTCTTATTTGTACATGTCTGTTGGCAGCACAGCATGTTACTGCAGTGGCTGCCATTCTTGCTCTGGTGTTTCTGGGCTTTGACAGGTGAATTTTAAAGAATGAAAGTAGCAGTTATGTAAATGTTGCACACATTCAATTGCTGTAGTTGCAGTCCTTTTGCTTTCCGTTTGTAACCCAATGGTCTGTAACGTGGCATGCTTGGATTGTTTTAATTTGGAAAACTGTCCGTGATAAAATCCGCAGACAAGGAAAACTTATGCCCAATGCTCCTTCCTGCACAATTCTAATTATAAGTGAAGCTGCCAACCCTCTTAAGTGGTTTGTGCATATGTGTACATAACTACCTGTTATTGTTGATGATTGTCAAAGTATATTTATTCCTTATTAGAATGAAGTATGTCCCTAGTCCCTTCCGCTCCATGACTGGCAGTCGTGTTGGAGAAACTAAAACCAGGGGTCACAACCTTAAGATCAGAGGCAGCCCTTTCGCACTGAGTTGAGGAAGAACTTCTTCACTCAATGGGCGGTGAATGTATGGAACTCACTACCCCAAAGGGCTGTTGACGCTCAGTCCTTGAACATATTCAAGACTGAGATAGATAGATTTCTTATTGCAAAAGGCATTAAGGGATATGGGGATAGGGTAGGGTCAGGTTATTAGGTGGAGTTGAGATTAAAAGATCAACCATGATTGAATGGCGGGGCAGGCTCGAAGGGCTGAATGGCCTATTCCTGCTCCTCTATGTTATGTCAGACATTACCCCCTGAAACTCTTCCATTCCCTCTGCCTTGCCTCCTCCTTCCCCAGCTTCAAATAACACCTGAAGACCTCCGCCTTTGATCACACCTTTGCTCATCTCCCCTGCTTGGTGTCGAGCTGTGCCACTTAAGTGCTCAGACGATACCACGTGTGAAGAGGCTCCACACAAAATACGAGTTGTCACGCTCAAACTTCTGCATCTTCCATCGAAATGAAACGGAGACCTGCGCTCCTATTCCTTGAAAGACGTTGCTAGCACAGAAAGGTTTTCTTTTAAACCACGTATAAACCCGGTCATTCGATTCACGGTCGTTCTTGGGACTTTCTTTTGGTTTTGGTTTTGTTTCTTGGTCTTCCTACGAAATGCAAGTCGCCGAACTGCGCGGCACATGCCGGTGGAGCGCTTTCAGCCATCCTGGAGGTGACGCACCCCGCGTCGAAACAAAGGCCGAGGTTTACAAGGCGGACCCAATGGGCAAAAGGGCACGTCTATAAAAGCGCAAGAGAGAGNAAAAAACCATCCCCATGCGAAAAACGCACTCGGGCCGGTGAAACCATTGGCCGTAATGCCCCGGCCTCGGCGCAGCGAGCCAACCGACCGCCGCTTGCCGGTGTTCTTCTGCGCCGCGCTTCGCTTCTGAGACGGCGCGCGATGAGACAGACGCTCGACGGTAATGGCGGTGGCAGCGCCAATAATCCCCGCATTTTTGACGTGAGCGCGTTTCGCCTCCCCTCGACGGCTGCTGCGGAGTGGGGCCGTACGTCTGTGGGCGGAGCGCGGCGGCCGGCGCTCAAAACTCGAATCGCGAGGATTAATATTACTATTATATTGTGGAGTCCTGTAGCTCAGTGGTTAGAGCACTCGCTTTGCAAGCGAGAGACCTGAGTTCAATCCCAGGCAGAGGGCGAAACCTCGGGCAAGTTTCCTTACTCCACACAGAGCCTAATAATAGTCCCTCCAAACCCAAAACAATAATAAATTGGTCATTTTCAATCCACGACTGTTTGTGGGACATTGCTGTGCGCAATTGGCTGCCGCGTTCGCCCACAAATATACAGTCAATTCACTTTACAGTGTGTTCTGTGAAGCGCTTCGGGACGTCCTCCCGACGTGTAAAGCGCTCTGTCAAATGCAAGGATTATTATTATTATTATTATTAATTAATTACTGTAACAATTAACACCGGTCGGTGGTGGTGGTGGTGGTGAAGGCAACGCCCCGCCCCCCTCCCCATCTGCACTGTCACTCTCCCTGGTTGCCGAGCAACCGCCTTCCCCGCCCTCCCTCCCCCCGCCGGCGTTGCCTAGCAACCGAGCCCGCCCCTCCCGCCCCGCCCCTCCCCGTCGCTCTCGGCAGCGTTGAGGGGCCGGCCCGTGCAAGATGCTCGCGGGAAACCCCGTGCGCGGTGTGCGCGCGAGCGCGCGTGCGCGGATTCGGCGCGAGCGCCCATGCGGGCAGGGAAAGGGGAGGGGAGAGGAGGAGGAGGAGGAAGGGGGGGGGAGGAGAGGCGAGAGAGAGAGAGAGAGAGAGAGGAGGTTGCGCGCCATTTTAGTTGTCAAAGAAGCTGGCGCCGGGACGGTCCTCACGGCGTCGCCCAATTGCGAAACAGCCCTGTGGTGTTTTTTTTTAAAACGCTCGCTACTACTACTACTACTACTATCTCTCTTTCTCCTTCCCTCCCTCCTCTCTTCTTTCCCCCCACCCCCACTCCCTCCCCCCCCACCACACCACACACCTCCCTCCCTCCCTCCTCCCTCCCTCCCTCCATCTCTTCCCAACTCGCGCACGTAACACACACACACACACGCACGCAAACAGTACACATATACACGTACATATATATATATACACACATACATACACACACATAAGGTTGGGGGGGGGTTGTCTTATTTTTTTTAAAAAAAATACTCCACACACGCACACACACACACACATATATATATAAAGAAAAAAAAACACGCACAAAAACTTCTCTCTCTGTCTCTCTCTGTCTCTCTGCTCTCTCTCTCTCTCTCTGTGTGTATATGCCTGGAGACACGGTAAGAAAAAAAACGATACCCCCCCCCCCCCAACCCCTCTTTTTTTTTCCCCCCTCTCCTCCTCCTCCTCCTTTCCCCCCTCTCCCCTTCCCGCCGCCGCCGCCGCGTGTGTTATCCAAAAGAATTAAAAGAGGGAGAGAGAGAGAGAGAAGAGGGGGAAAAAAAAAGGCTCGTGATAATGGCTGAGGCGGCGCGGGCGCCTGGTTCTCCACTAGGCCTCAGTGCATCACTTTGTCCTTTTTTTAAAAAAAATATCTCATCTCTATCGATCTCTATATAAAAAAAATCTTCCTTTTTTTTTCTCTTCTTCGCCGCTCGGAACTCCTGCCTTTGCGCGTCGAGTGTGTGTGTGTATGTGTGTGTTTTTTTTCCGGGGGGGGGGTGTTTGGGGGTTCGTGTTCTCGTTTTTTTTTGCCATTTGCAATTCATTTCCTACGTCTTTTTTCTTTTTCTTTTCTTCCTTTAGGTCCTTTTTTCCTTTTTTTAAAAAAAAAAATCGCGTGGCAAAGGTTTGTTTTGGGGGGGGGGGGGGGGGCGTTAAAAAAAAATGTGCGCGCGTGTGTGTGTGTGTCTGTGTGTATATGGAGATTATAAACATATAAATATTTCCTTCTCGTTCCCTCTCTCTCTCTCTCTCTTAAACCCCTCGCCCCCCTTTTCTCAACCCCCCCCCCACACCCCACCAAACCGACTACCTCGACCCAGATGATATTTGAAGGACATGCCATGCTCTGCACTTCCCAGAGCTTTCTCTCCCCCCCCCCCACTCTCCCTCTCCCCCCCTCTCCCTCTCTCCCCCACTCTCCCCCTCCCCCCCCCCCCCCCCCCTCTCCTATACAATTTCCTCTCTCCTCCATCCTTCTCGGCGCCCCCCACCCCACGCCCCCCCCAGGTTGCGTTTACGTCGGGTAAAAAAAATAACATGTTATTGTGCGGAGGCGCCGTGTCTACGAGCCTCTGAATATTATTATGAGGATGGCGGGGGAGGGTAGAGGTATGGCGCTGTGTAAAATGTATTCCATCACTTGCTTGATCCCTGTGTTGTGTATTTCGAGGAGCGTTGCTTAACGTATAAATGTATAGATGTATAAACCGTCATATCTATATATATATATATATCTGGGGGGGGGGGGGGAGGAGGGAGGGGGCCAGAAACCGCGTTGCTTGTGATACTATACTGGTGGCTGCAGCTTTGTTCTTGACTTGGTTGATGCAGCCTCTGGGGAATCTGTGTGAGAGAGAGATCAGCCAACAAGGTGTTTTTTTTTGGGGGGGGGGGGGTTAAAACTCGTTCAAACGGTGTGTGTGTTTTTTTTGTGTGTTGCCATATGCGTCCGGAGTCCAGAGAGAGAGAGAGAGAGAGAGATGTGTTTTTTTTCTCCCCATTTTATTTTCAGTTTTGGCCTCGTGGCGCCAGGACTCAGACTCGGGGTAGGGGGGGGGGGGTTTGGCTCTCATTGTGAATTTGCCCGCGTTGACTCTTAGCTTTCTGTCGAGGAAGGCAGTAAAATGGCCATGAGTGTGGGGTTGATTTCGGTGATGGTGAGGGGGGGGGGGAACAGTCGATATCATAAGGTATACGTGGTTTACGTTTCAGGAAAATGTACTTAGATTTTTTTTTCACCATCAAAGGGATTGACTTCCAACGCCATGTTAGTTTGGTGTGTGTGTCTGTTAGTTTTGTGCGCCCCTATTCGTCCTCACATTCACAATTCGGTTCTGCACCGTTTTTGGACCCAACAATGTTTTGTTGTCGGCGGTAATGGAGTATTATGTGTGGACTAAATGGAGCGTTGGAAATGTACTCCGCGTGGTTTAAATCTCAGTTGAGGGGTGTACATCATTTCACTGTGTGTCGCTGTAAGGACTATCATCAGAGGCAGCTTCCAATTGCGAAGAAGTGTGATGCTTTCATTCGGTTTTCTGTTTTCCTGTTAATATTTGAATGTGTTAGCCTTCCTGAGCGAATTGTGAAACAAAGTCTTAAAGTCTCAATTGCGTTTGAGTGTGAACTTCGAAGCTGAGTTATGAGTAGTTAGTTACCTGGTGCGGGTTGCAGGGAGCACTGAGAATTTTGGAATAATGTTTTGTAGCCGACACAAGAAGCAAATTACCACATGGTTCTGGGGTACATTATGGATGGAGGTACTTAATATTTAATTGTATTCTAATATTTAATTGTAAGGAATATTGTGAATGTCACTAACTCCAAAAAGCTGTCAGATGTGCTTGTTAATCTAAATACGGTTTTGAGGTTTTAGTGCTTATAACATCCACCTATAATATACTTGACCAGAAAAGTATTTCTCTGCTTTGCTGATCGTTTGCATGGTGATGGTGCACGTAATGGCTTTGTAATTTGTTTCAGGATTTTTGAATGACTGATGTACTGAATTTCTGGGTTATCTTAGTCCAGAGCACAACATTTTTCTTAATCCAATGGATGTTATTTTTAATACATGGATTACCACTGATATGCAGCTGTGTGATGTTTCCAGGTGTTGAATTGCAGTTTGAGTTCCTGTAGATATATTCTTGAAACATTTCACACTATTGAAATTCATTCTTAATTTAGTATATAAATTCTGTAATTTGATGTTTCAGTGCTTGTATATGACTGACTTGTTTTTGGAAATCCATTGGAGGCACAGGTATTCTTTAAAGAATTTGCTGTCTGTTGGCGTGCGCTCATTATTTATAAACGCCAGTATTTTTATTGATAATACGTTCAAGGATTTCATCTTTTGCTTGAGCTAAATAATATACAATTACTTCGTTTTTTTGTAATAGTATAGACTATAGACCTGCGTTCGGTGCTTATATAACATCAATCACGTGCATGAAATGTGTATCGTGACACTATTGGTGCTGTTTATGCAATATAATATCTGATTTTCCTCTTGAAGGCAATTGCTCCTGTATTGCGGGCAAATGTTGATGGGCTTTTCCTCTTATTGCAACAAAGTTTGGGCAGAGCTTTCTAATGTGAAACCTCAGTACCAGTGGTACCGTGAGCATCTAATTGATGTTGACTGTTTTTTGCCTTTTTAAATGTGTATCAGTGAATATATTGTAACAGTATTGTACAGATATTGAAGTGAGATTTTCAAACTATGTATCTCTGTTGGACTGTGTGTGGAACATGAATATGATGGTCTTAAGTGGTTTAATGTTGATAAGATTCCTTTTTCAAAAGTTATATTTAATCTTGATATAGGGGAGCGCACATGATTCAGTCATTTGTACCTATCTAGAAAAGGGGTTTGAGTTGTTAGTGAGTTGTGATGTAACATATTGGCCAGAGAATTTCAGAACTGCAAAGTTACTTCTATAGAACTAGCAGGTCATAGATTTTGTTTTCTGTATCTGAAATGTTTGGGCAGCTCCTAGGGTTGCAGTTGTTCGGAAGGTTTCTTTGCAGTATTGAAGCATTCAATCAAAATTATGTTTGTACTCTGTGCTCCATTTACCGAGGTGTTTTTTCATCATAAGAATAAGCTGAATGAATTAGCATTGGTTAAGTTGAATTAGTGTTTAGTACCAGTATATAACTAACTTTTAAACAAAAGACAAAATACTGCAGATGCTGGAAATCTGAAATAAAAACAGAAATTGCTGGGAACAGGCAGCATCAATGCAGAGAGGAAAAAGTGTTTTCAGTGGAGAGAGGAAAATGAGTTAAGGCTTCAGGTCGATAACCTTTCATCAGAACTGGGGGATGTTGGAAGGGAGCAAATTATAAGGACACAAGCAGAGAAAGGGGTGGGGAAAGAAAGACGAAGGAAAAATTTAGGTGGAGGGCAGAAGATAACGAGATCAGAAGTGTTGATGGTGCAAGACAAAAGAAGGCAATTTTTATTTTATTTTTGTTGTGTAATTTGTTCTTATCAATGTGAGATACCACAAGGATGGTAACCATGTTTTTTTTTGACTAGACTTGTAAACAACCAGAAGGCAAGTAGGTTTGAATTATAATATTATGGAGGCATTTACTTGAAGAAATCTGTTTGAGTTCATTAAGTTGTCTACAAAGGGTGTAAAATAATTGCTTTGAATCAATCTCTGCTAACAAAAGTGAGTTTTACTCTGTACCAAGTACCAGCATCTTGCACCACCAGGTCAGGTATATTGTAGGTCAGCTCCCTCCACGTTACCATATTGTTTTAATTTCCAAGCTCAGAAAATATCCCTATTACACCAGCGTGACATTTCCATTTCCCACATTAGCCATCTTTGTTTCAGAGTGAGTTTGCCCAATTAGTACTGAATAATGGGCAGTTTTTGTGTTGTGGACTTAAAATTCCACTGGGATATATACCCAAACTCATTTCACTTAGGGCCGTTAAACATCATAGGAAAGAAGAGACTTTCATCTCATTTGTCTGGGCTGGATTTAAACTCAGGTCGCAGAGGTGAGGAGACAGTGTTCTAATCCACTGCATCACCTAGTCCCTGTGTTTAACTAGCATTTTGAAATAAAGCCTTGTGACAATTTGATATGCAGAGGGAAAAAATTGTCTTAAATAGTATTATTTTTTTCATTCCAGCTGTAATTAGAAATGGCTACTGAGGTCAATGGAAATGCAGCACAGGTGAAGGAGGAGGAAGAACCCATGGATACCTCATCTGCTGTCTCCCATTCAGAACACTACCAGGTGCTATTAGATGCTGGCTTGCCACAGAAAGTAGCAGAAAGGCTAGATCAAATCTTTCAAACAGGTATAATATGCCCTGACCTGTGGTTTTGGTGGTCCAAACTATTGATATAAATGGAATATAATATGCTGTATAACTGGCAAACTCCTGACTGTTTCTTTGAGGAAGATGGATTTGTATTTGCTGCATCTGTGTATTGCCTTATTTCTGCCAGCATTTTTGTAGTGGCATTGGTAGTGCTTTTTTGTTTACATCAGTCATTTGTGTTCAAAAGTAAGGCAGTAGAATCACGAGTGAGCAGGGTACTCATAGAGAAGTTTGTAGTTTTAAATACCACCAGCTTAATAGGCTCAAAAAAACTAATGTGTGCTGGAACTTTTTCGCAGACCTTTGTTGGAAGTTGTTTGCAAAACAAATGGGATTTTCTTAGCAGTTAGTTGTGCAGAATGTTAGTATATGCTTGCGGGTGCACAGTTTAGTGAGAGTATGTTTGTGTTGGAATGCACTCACTGGTTTATTGCACCAGTCATGCTTCCACAGGCACTGGTCCATTGCTAAATATGATGGTCTTGATTTAGTGATTCTTTTTCTAATTATGAACCCTAGGAATGATACTACTAACAATTATTCTATTTAGGTGAAATTCCTTTTCCAATAAAGTTGAAAGTTACAGAATCCTTTCAGAAGTAGTTTTAAGTTTTAAAATTATGAGATTACATCACATATTCAGAGATAATAACTGACTGCTGTAGGTATTATCCTAATTGCAGCACACACATTTGTCTTCTGCACCCGCACATTCTCTTTCTCTCTCCCCGTCCCCCCAGTAAATGCTGACACATCGGTTAAATCCTAAATCCCCATTCGGTTGTCATTTGGTACTAAGTATGTGATGCAACATTTCAAAGTGCATTATGTGACAACAAATGAATGTATTACTAATTTGTATTATGAAAAATACTTGGTTGAGGTAGGTGGAGACTGAATAAAGAAGGCAAATCCATTTCTAGCTCCCGAATTAATTATGCACAATATATTTAAATAATAAAAGGCAGTCCATATAAAGCACTCTTTGTGAGCATATGTGGCAAATCGTCTGGAGTTTGTGCATAACTGCTGAGTATTATACTTGAATAGATTTGGTTCTGATTTGATTATGTAGGTGCTACAGGTTACTGGCGCTGTCTTTGTTTTTTGAAAGCAATCTAATGCCTAAAGTGGGCATAAAAGAAATCTTCCCTCATCTGTAACCTCTTAAATTATGACCAGAACTAATCAGAAGATGAGGGGTAGTTAAAATATCTTTGAATTTTTTTGCATGGCACAGAAGACGAGAATAAAATAGAAGCCCTAATTAGACTCATTATATGCATGCACCTTCTATATCAATAAAATGTTTGGTTTTCAGGGAACACTTTAATGCAGGGTCTGAATTCTGATTATATTGTCATGGAATCTATGCATCTAAATGTGCAAATGAATTGTAACGGGTAACACGTAAAATTTTCTTTTTTGTGTTATTAGCTAGACATTCTATTTAAATGCTACACTCTGTTTGCAGGGTTAGTGGCTTATGCTGATCTTGACGAAAGAGCCATTGACGCCCTTAGAGAGTTCAATGAGGACGGAGCACTGTCCGTATTGCAACAGTTTAAGGAAAGTGACCTATCGCACGTGCAGGTAAGGTGAACTGTAAGTTTTGCTCTATTTGTTGTATGATAATTTGTTCTAAAAGTGGAGGATTGAGAAATGGCAACTTTCTTTGATTTGACAATACTGTAGATAAATGAAGGACAAGAAAGAATCAACGGGTAATATTTGAAATTAAAATATTAAACTAGGACATGAACAAAATAGCGGTTGGTTAGTGACAGGATGATGAGATATCTGCAAAAACTGAAAATAAATTTGAAATGAGGACCAGTGCATTAGTTAAATGTGATAATTTAACAAAACCCTTGTTAATTCCAAAAAATCAGCCAATATTTAATGGTTTGCCTAGATATACTACTGTCTTAATTGATAACCATCCTTTCTTTTAGAATAAAAGTGCCTTTCTGTGTGGAGTAATGAAGACCTACAGGCAACGGGAGAAGCAAGGTAGCAAAGTGCAGGATGCTACAAAGGGACCAGATGAGGCAAAAATTAAGGTAAAGGTATTTGGCAATTGAAAAATGATCTAGGGGAAATTGTCAATCTGTTGCTACATCCTATTTATTGCACAAAGCATTACTTTACTACAATTGGCATTCACCACCATTACATACCTATTTTCCCAATACTATGCTTTTGTTCCCAATGAAGATGGTAAACTTATTTCAAATTAATTTATTGTATTTTAGTTTGGACTGTTCTAAGTGCTTTATTAACCGCCCTAACTTTTCACAACCTTTTACCTCTCTAAAACTCTTGTCTATAACTTTTAAAACGTTATTGTTCAAGATTAAAGTTAGAAATTATGGTAAAGCTCTATTACATTTAGCACCAATTTACATTTAGACAGCAACTTTCATATCGGGAGGTTGTCTCAAAGCACTTCGCAAAGCCTGTATATATTAGAATTAGTTTAACTTTCTGGGTTTTCAATATTTTTTTCTTGTATTGGTACTGATGTTCAGATGGGATCATTGTCTCTGCTTTTTCCTAATTTCAAAATGTATTTATTATCCCAGTGTGGAACAGTGGAATTTTATGGTAGAATAGTCTCACTTGCTACACTTGAATAATTTATGTCAATGATGTGTGGGTGCAGCCCACAATTTTTTTATTAAATGTACACATGGTGCTGCTGCCATGATCAGCTCTCATTTTTTCTACTGAAAGTGTGTGATTGTTGACTAAAACTTATTTCTCCGATAGGATCTGAGACAAATTTGAATCTTAAATGTTTTCTGCACAGTGACTCAGAAAAGGAATAGCAAAATATTTAGCATATTTATTTTGACTATCATAAATCTGTTGGGATATAGTAGGTAACAAATTTGGATTAATCCAGCCATTCCACTTCCAGTAGTTATTTGTTTTTCGTTGGAAAAAATGCTAACCTACTCAACTGATTTAATTAAAACGACGGCATCTCTTGCTTCAGTGGGAGACATTAATTTCACCTTCATCTACTTGACCATTTCACATTGCAAAAAAGTAACGGCTGCTATTCACTTTGGATTATGTCGCATGTAATTGTGCAGAATTCACATGAATTATTAACATTATTTCAGGCACTGCTGGAGCGAACTGGCTACACTCTGGATGTAACTACAGGTCAAAGGAAATATGGGGGCCCTCCTCCAGAAAGTGTGCATTCAGGTCCACAACCTGGAATTGGAACGGAGGTAAGTCATTTGCTTTGATGCAATGTCAGTACATTAAATGATTGAATTTTTCAGTGATGCTCAGGATGTATAGAAACTTGGGAGAACAAATCTGTATGCATGACCGCTCACATGTAGAGGGCACCAAACAGCAGTTGCTCTGCTACGGAAGGAAAGAGGGATGTTTATGGCTGACGATGGTGACTTAACTTTGCTGTCCTACTCAGGTATTTGTTGGGAAAATACCAAGGGACTTGTACGAGGATGAGCTTGTTCCATTGTTTGAAAAGGCTGGTTATATCTGGGACCTGCGACTGATGATGGACCCACTGTCTGGTCAGAATCGTGGCTATGCTTTTGTGACTTTCTGCACCAAGGAGGCAGCACAGGAAGCTGTCAAACTGGTAAGAAGCTTTTTGGTTTTAATTTTCCAAAGACAATACTAAAAACAGCTCAAAAGCCTTAAAAAAAATTTGAACTGTTTTCATTATCGTAGCCTTTCATGTGCATTGCAGTTTTATTTAACCCTTCCTAACCAAAGTGGTACAAGAAAGGTTGCAAGTTCCCATTGAAAATGATTCCTGAAATATCTGGGTTGGGAAGGGTTAACCTACAAACATCACACAAATATCCCATTGAATTTATACATCTCTTGATTTTCTTTCATAGTGCGATAACTTTGAAATCCGGCCTGGTAAACACATTGGAGTTTGCATTTCTGTGGCCAACAACAGGCTGTTTGTTGGTTCTATTCCAAAGAACAAGACCAAGGAAAACATCATGGAAGAATTTGGCAAAGTCACAGGTTAGGATAAAAAACATCTGGGTGATTTATTTAACACAGCCGAAACCCATTTGTATCTTCAAAAATATTTTGAATTTGTTTCAAATCTGTAGGGTTTATTTTTGAAATGGATGTTCATCAAATGGTTGGGTAGAACATGTGTGATACTCTGTTAAAAACGAAAATTGATTTAAAAATAATTAAAAGGCACACGAGACATTCCTGTGTAATCTTCAGTTTTGTTCATTTTTCCAGTCCACTACCATTCTCACCATATTACTCTTAGCTCATGTAGAGCAAGTCTTCTCTGTATTCTATTTTGAAGTTAACTGCTATGAACATGTTCTTCACAAATCATGGAAGATTAAAAATGTGTTACTTTTGTTCTGATGTTTTTAAACTAAGTTATGAATGTTGTATCTTCTGTAATAATATTTTACCACAAACTTTTGGTGTCGTACAAATCTCATAGTGTTCATATTATTTAAAAAATGTTCTTTAACCTGTATGTTAAATTTACAGAATGAGTAACGCTATGAATTTCCATATTATTCCGGACAAATGATTCTTTCTACGAAATTGCCAAATTTCAGTGCAGCATAAACTGGTAATTTATTTGGTGAGATAGAGAAATTGAAATTTAAAAAAAATCTCAAAACACATACAAGGCCATTCAGAAAATATATAAACTTTCACTCAGGCAAAAAACTCTTGCCTCAATTTTTTTGTCCCAGTACACAATAAAATAGTTGCCATATAACCTTCAATATTTTCAAAACTATGCTCATCTCCTTGTTTTTAAATGAATCATTTTTTTTTAGCATTTCAAGCGCTTAAGATCATGCATCTGATCAACAAGAAATTCAGTTCTGCCAGTATGTCCTTATAGCTTGACCGTTTGAGTCTATAGTCAGTTATCTTAGCCACTGCTGGACCTGAGGTCAAAGTGGTCCTTCTGTCGGGGCAGTCACCGTCTGTGGACAGAAGCTACATTAAAATTGCAGGATAAGGCCAGAATACAGCATTGACTGGCGGTTAAATGCATCAATTGATTGAGAAAGATCCTACATCCTTTAGGCTGTAGAACATCTGACCTGCTGTTAAGTGCTGACTGACTTATTTGTAGCAATGCAAGATGCAGTTGGACAGTTTTTATCCTTTAGAGTTGAAATCCTGTGTTTGTAGCCTTCTATCATCTTATTAATTGCTATGAGAGGCTCTATGCCCTTTTCCTCCTTGGCATTTAACATTAGCAACCCAAATCAGTCTACAGCAACCTATTATCCTAGCAAGAGATGATCAGGTTATGATAATGAAATCTCATTTATTGCATATGAAACCTTGAAGTTTCCTTGGTGTGTATCTTTCTATGCAATAAAGCTTTCTGCTCAGTTTGAGCTTGTGGCATGCTGGGATGTTTTAAGCAAATACAAAGAGTTTCTGTATTGTGGGAGGATTCTAGCCAATCTTTCTTTGGTTATCACGTATCTGTTCCTATATCAGAATCACTTTTTTTTCTTACAGAGGGTCTCACTGATGTTATACTTTATCATCAGCCTGATGATAAGAAGAAAAACAGGGGCTTCTGTTTCCTCGAATTTGAGGATCATAAATCTGCTGCACAGGCCAGGCGAAGGTTAATGAGTGGCAAAGTTAAAGTGTGGGGAAACGTAGTCACTGTTGAATGGGCAGACCCTGTTGAGGAACCAGATCCAGAAGTGATGGCAAAGGTAATGTATCCAGAACCAAAGAAAGGTTCGTCAATAGCGAGACAGTGGCTCAAATGTAAGTGAGATGAAGAAAATGATACACAATAATAATTTACAGTCCACTTCACCTTTATCTGTCACTTTGTGGTGCAGTTTAGCATGCAGTTTAACTGGGACAAAATCCATAAGGCTCAAAGACCCTGTGAGGGAATGTGAAATGAATATGCATTGTACATTGAAATTTCACTCCCATCCACCAGAGATTTACCATTTGTTAATGAAAACTCTTGTGTCAGTCTGGTTGGCATCTCAATTAGTAGCATTGGTTCATTTTTTTTTGTCTGCAGGTCAAAGTGCTGTTTGTGAGAAACCTGGCCAGCTCTGTCACTGAAGAAATCCTTGAGAAAACATTTAGTCAGTTTGGAAAGCTGGAACGAGTGAAAAAGTTGAAGGATTATGCTTTTGTTCATTTTGAAGATCGAGATGCAGCAGTAAAGGTTTGTATAAGATCGTTATACAGCATAGTTTGTTGCAAGTACTAGTGTTATTTCTGTTAAACTTTCTTCAATGACTTGCATTTGATGGGTAAGATGGAAGTTGTTGCTCCTTATTAATTAAATAAAAGTGTGGATTCATGGAAGATGTAGTGCAGCCCATCCAATTTTTAATAGCTCTGTTTAATGGATATGTAAAATAAATTAAGGGGCGATTACCAAATTAAGAGGTGAACATGCATACTTTCCTCGTCTTCATTTTTGCGTGTCCTGAAATGAAATGATATAACTGGATACACTTGCATTGGTCAAAACTGGAACTTCCACTGCTTAACTTTGGGTTCAAACTGGGGAGTGAGTTTATCAACTGAAGTCTTTGGAAGAGTTCTCGACTATTTTAATTTTTTTTCATATTTGTACTCTTTATGCAGTAGATTTAAAGTGACAATTTATTTTCAGTTGGTGTTTGTACCCTTTGTGTTGATCAAAGTTTTTTTTTTCTTGTGGCAGGCAATGGATGAAATGAATGGAAAACCAGTGGAAGGAGAGGCGATCGAAATAGTTCTTGCGAAACCACCAGACAAGAAAAAGAAAGAGCGTCAGGCTCAAAGGCAGGCCTCAAGAACCCAGGTGTAAGTTAATTCATAATCGGGGACTGAAGCAATTAATGCATAGCTCTGTTGTTTTCCGCAAACCGAACTAATAAAGCTTGTTTCATTCACAGGTATGAAGATTATTATTACTACCCTCCGCCCCGTATGCCACCTCCAATAAGAGGTAGAGTCCGTGGAGGTAGAGGTAGTTATGGCTATCCCCCAGATTATTATGGCTATGAAGATTACTATGATGATTACTATGGTTACGATTATCATGATTATCGCGGGGGTTACGAAGATCCATACTACGGTTATGATGATGGCTACCCAGTCCAGCGAGGAAGAGGTGGACGGGGTGGTAGAAGTGCACTCCCCCCTCCGAGAGGCCGTGGTGTGCCCCCACCCCGAGGAAGGGCAGGATATCCTCAACGTGGAACACCAGTAGGACCTCCGAGAGGTACTAGGGGTAGCAGAGGAGGAGGAGGCCCACAGCCACCGCAGAGAGGACGTGGGGCCCGCGGCGGGAGGGGCAACCGTGGTGGCAACGTAGGAGGAAAGAGAAAAGCAGACGGATACAACCAGCCAGATTCCAAGAGGCGTCAGACCAACAACCAACAGAATTGGGGCTCCCAACCCATCGCCCAACAGCCTCTCCAGCAAGGTGGTGATTATTCTGGTAACTATGGTTACAATAATGACAACCAGGAGTTTTATCAGGATACTTATGGGCAGCAATGGAAGTAAGCAAATGGGGGTTTCAGTGAGTTTGTTGAGACCCGCTGGGCTAAACTCTGCATCCTTCAAATCTTGATTGGCTTAACTCTACATCCTTCAGTACAGATTGGCTGCCACATGCATTTTGCTGATATCAAGAATCACTATTGTATATACCAGATTTTTTTCATAATTGCACTTGGACATTTCTGGCTTACATTTTCCCTTAATAATTCTTTGGGGGAAAAGGTGCTTTTATTTGTTTTAAGCGACTTTTTAGCAGTTTGAAAGGAAACTTTGGACTTTGCTTTCAGATGTTGGGCACAATTTCAATCATGGTTTTGCAGAATTGACTGGTATTTGGACAGTTTCACTGGTTTGTGGCTTTGGGATTAGACTGCCATTGGAGTATGCTGTATATACAGTAAACGCTAGTGTTTTTGTCTTAGTATTTTTAAGATAAGCTTGTAGTTTAAAACATTTTTTAAGTTTTCTTGTATTGAAAGTAACATTTAACTGTGTGTTTTGCATTTGTAGAGTAGGTAAATTGTGTTTTTAAGAAAAAATGTTAGTAGCTTCACACCTTAAGAATCTGCCCTACAAAAATTTGGTTTGGCTTAATCGTACAATCCGTGGCGTTTTGTTCATTGATGTGATTGTATTTACAATTTATTGTTCATGTCAAATTTCAATAAAACTTAAAACTATATTATCCAAAAATTCATGATTCAAATTCAATTGTGTTCTGCAAATTTGATAAACCGTGATTACTTTCAAACCAACAGCTTTCCCCCAAAAAACTGCTTATGTGAGTGATCAAATCAATAGTTTGACTTAATTACAGCTAGTCTGGTATGAAGGGGACAGGTGAAGGAAGAATAGGTTTTGTAGCCATTGAATACTTTTCACCTTGATGTCAGATTTGCAGTAGTCGTGCCTGTTTAATATAACACAATGCTGTTTTAAGCCTTAGTTACTCTTCGTAGGGTTTCTCACAGTTGTAATTCTGTTGAACATAATGTCTTCTTAGAATGCAGTAGATGGTATGTTCAGAAGCTTAATGGGTCTTAATGGTCTTATAGAGGGAGAATCTCTACTATCCCTTTATTTTAAAAATGATTTTTTTTGTGACTAACATCCTTTTTTCTTTTGCTTTAAAAAGAATCTTCAATCGTGTGAATTGATATCCTCATTGGGGAATTGGCTCGGACTTGCATGAAGTTGAAGTACTAATTCAAGCAGTTAAGATTTTATTCTGAAGACCAGTTCTGGCTATTTTAACTCACGTACACCGTCCAGCTCCAAAATGGCTCTCTATTTCCACCAACGCCCCCCTCCATGTTATCAGCAATTAATATTCCAAAGTAGGTAGGAAAGGAACGCTAAAACATTTTTTTAGAATAGATTGTTCTTTTGGATAGGGTAGTGTTGGGGACTCCCTCTTTAAATGAAATGAGTTCAGATAGTCCTATACCAGCTTCCAGTGAACAAGTCCACAACAAAAAATTGTCCTCAAATTTAGCACTTGGGTTTGAAATCGTGAGGGAAGTGTGAACAGTTTGTTGCCTTCTACTAAAATAGAGTTGACAAACCTGGGAGAATCTCTGCATTGTATCTGACCTCAAGCATCCCTGAGTTAAACACACTTTCATCAGTCGTGGCAGAGTTTATCCCACTGCCTCGTGATGCTTATTTTGCAATAATGGGGTGGAAGGGGAGCTGTTCAGCATGTGTGAGTGTGTGGTGGGAGGGGGAGAGTGACTCATCACAATGTGAAATTATATATTAGGGGAAGGGTGAAGCACTTTGAGATGTTTCAACAAAATATAAGGTGTTATATCAAATGTGTTTTTGTTGCTCTGATTATTATTATGCTAATGAGAGCTTTAAGTGTTAGCCTCGTCTTAGACATGTGCCCATTGTTAAACTTTACTGCTTCTACAGCTGTAACATTTAACTCTTTCAGGAATTTATAGCTGCTTGAAATTCAGTTCAATCTAGGCATTAGGGCTGGTGCTCCGAATTATACCGTGCAAATTACATACTTTATGTAATTATACATGTGGCTCATTGGCCGATTTATTGCCCTGTCGGCCAGAAGGAACGTGTGGTATTTTAGCACATGCAGTTTGTTTTAGGGCACATTTAGCCTTCACCCTCCAGTTTTTACTATTTTTAACAGTATTAGACTTAACAACACAAGCTATTCCTTAGGTATTTTTAACTGATCAATTTTTCATCAGACTTGTGGCTCGCAAAGCTAACTACTTCTGGGGAAAAAAACCTCCCCATTATAAAGATTTGCAATAAGGTTACGCAAGCTGGCCATGGCAGAAACTATTCTAAGTACTTGCCATAGAATAGACTATTGTCACCAGTTTCTCTTGCCACCCCCACACAAAAACATCTCCATTGTTAGCTTTTAATTGAGAAATCTAGTGCAGTGCTGTTTAGCTTTCTGAAATTGTATGTATTCAAGGTAGAATATTTGACTTAATTAGTTTCCAATCTTCAAGAGTTCTGACTTGAATCTGAAGCACACATTCACACAAGTTGTTGAGTGAGTCTTATGAGGCAATAATTGAATGTTCGGGACCCAATGATCTCATCGAGAGCACACAAGTTATTTGCATTGTTGCCGGAAAACCTTATGATTTGTGTATCATGCTTGAATTTGCTCTAAGCCCTTATAATAATTACTTCAAAAAATAATAAATTTGTCACTCAATCCACGACCGATGGTGGGACTGCTGTGCCCAAAATATACAGTCAATTCACTTTATAGTATATTCTATGAAGCGCTTTGAGATGTCTCAAAGACGTGATAAGGCGCTTTATCAATTGCATAAATTATTATAATGATGAATTGTTTTTACAGGTTAAAAAATCCTAATTGACCTAATAATTTGTTACACACATTTAGTGTTGTCGCTGTTTTAGTTTTCTGAATACAAAACAGTTTTTTTTTTGGAGTGATGCTTTTTGGAAAAAAATGATCCCGATAAAATGGTAACTAGACAGGGTCGTACTATGGAATTGCAGTGTGAATGAGGTTCTTCAAACTTCTTGGTGTTTCTCTTTAACCGCCCTCCTCACCACTGTCAAAGCTACTGTTGGGCAAGACATTAAATTAGTCTAATTCCATGCTAGAAGGTGGGGGACAATGAAAGGGTCAGGTATCCTGGACTATAGAGAGTGCCTGACTTCAGAATGACATTCATACACTGAAGTGAACTTTGTCTGCACTGTCAAATCAGGATTAGTGTGTGGGCCTTGGCAATATGCAAATCTGGAAAATAGAGGTTATCGTGATAATCTTTACTCTAGTCTTAGCGTAGATGTTTTGTATGGTTCTAGTGTTATCCATTTAAGAGATTTAGACTTTAGAATTACAAAAAAAGTTAACCCTCTACTAAATGCTAAGGTCTCTTATTTAGAGCCCCCGTGTGATAATGAGTCACACTGGTCAAGAAGGTCCAGAGTTCATCCCAGCCTGTGGTGAATTAGTCACTTTCACCAGAAGGCTCTAAATTAGAAATTGGCATCAGCCTCCCTGAACTAGGTCAGAGAGAGAGTCTGATCCAGTTTCTTGTAGGAAATTGCTACTAGTGACTCCTACAAAGAGCATTTGAAGTTGGTCTTGGCAGTGATCTTTCCCATGATCAGGTAGCCCGATGCCGCTTGTGTGGTAAGTACCAGTGAACAGGTCAAATCTCTTGAGTTGCTGACTGGCCTTCAGCACTCGTAACTGATCTCAAATCCTCGGCATACTCGTTGCCCTCAGATTTACATGAGACTATTGCTGCTTGTATCTGTTTCAGTCTTTGCATATTTTGAATGCAGAATATAGATCACTATAAATAAACCTGTGGTCAGTTGGTACAGCTCTATGTGATATGCTGGAGTGCAGCTGCGTATGTTAGCCTGTTTATTCGTATTATCGTATGTTTAAACAGCTCAAGTTGTAAAGCTGCTACCCCATGCAACTGATAAATATATTGAGGTTTAATGGCCTGCTCAAATATATGGGATTTGCTTTTGACATCTTTAACCTTTCAACCACACACTTAATATTTTGAAACATTTCAATATACGTCCAATTTGAGAATATTAAAAAGTAGACATTCCAATCCAATCTTGCATGCATTGACATGCCTGGACAGTTGTCACCCCATCTTGGACTGTTTAATCTGTCACTGTTCAGCAAGTCCCTTTTCTTCCTCACTTACGCATTTTGATAAAGCTGAGCCAGTCATCTTAATCGTGCGTAATACTCCAGGGCTGAGATTAGCAATGGCTAACTTGAGCAAAGAGAGTTCACAACTAGCTTATCTTTCCGATTCCTCAAAAGCAAAGTTGTCGATTTAGTTTTTAGCACTTTAGCCACTAAAACATACTGTTGTGGAGTCCACATAGAATTATTTGGAAGAGATTGATCTCATCAAGTTGCAAGAAAATGTCTGACCCTATAGGCCGATCAAGGTGGGCGTTTCCTTCTGTTTGAACTATCTGAGCTCTCGTTGTAAGGTATAAATAAATATCCCTTGTATTTGATATAACACCTTCTCGTATTGAAACTTCTCAAAATGCTTTATTGAGTTAATTTCTGTGAAGTGTAAGGACAGTGTGTAGGCAAGCGCAGTTGACAATTTGCCCAAACAGCCGTGAAGTGAACCACCAAGAAAAACTCCTTTCTTTTCCAATAGAGCCACACGGGATCTTTATTGTTCATCTGGCAGATGGAATCTCGATTTACCAATGAGGCTGCTATTATAAAGATTTAGGTTCTCCTATTTGGGAAAAGCTGTGATGCAGTCTGGAACAGGAATATTAGGTTATTAATCCTTGGGATTTACAAAGGAGAATGGAGTGGGAAGTGGACTATTCATCTTCCTTGTTCTCAAAGGGTGGAATTTGATTGACATCTTGATGCTGGTTCACACTCACATGGGTGACCACCAGGAGTATACTGAAGTACAGTCTTATGAGAAATAATCTGTTATATTTTATGTCTTAATTGTAGCCCTATCTATTTAAGCTGTGAACTTGAACTATAGGGAACTCCAAATGGAAATAAATGGAGATGCATTTCCAGCCAATTTAAGTAATAGTTGTAATGCACTAGTCATTGATAGATGAGAACTGACATCGTATAGGAAGGCAACGTAGTTTATTAACGTTTACAACTGAGTATTGCTTCCACTACTCGGGTTTATTTTAGTGTCGGAAAGAGTTGACTGACAACTCTTTTCCGTCCTTAACCGAACAACGTATAGGAAGTTGCCAGGTTTCTCCCAATAAAAGTTTCTAAAGCCTGGCCTTCCGATGGGCTGCTAGTCTGTTGTAGATGGTACAAAGGGGGAATGCAACCACAGAGCATCTCATTTGTTCTCAAGGCAGCCTGAGGTATAGGTATGTTTTACCCCATTGACACTAAAATGCTGAAAATGGTCCTGGATGCCAAATGTACAGTTTAACTATGATGATGTTACAGAAATATATAATTGTACAAACTATTGTACTATTGGCTTTCTGATCTAATGGCGAAATTATTTAATTGCATTAGTTATCTTGAGTGGTTTAAGTTTTGTGAACTTTTTTTCTGTCAGTTTCTACTTTGTAAACCGTTACCGCTACATTGAGCATAAAGCAGAGTAGAATAAAGCAGAGCAAACTAGTGTTTGCCTTAAACACCAGCTGTGTCCATTCTGTCACTGAGTTACTTCTACCTTTCCAAATATATGAAACATTTAGACTACCTCGTTTGATCACTCATTTACAGCAGTTTTAATTTTTTTTCTCTAGCTTGTTGGTAATGGAATGTAGGCTGTTTCCGAATTGACTAATGAATCTTTACAATATATGCATCTTAGAAGAATCCAATTGGTTTCATGAGATATGCCAGTGCAAAAATAACATTGGTTGAATGAATGTGTTAAGACTTTTTAACCTTTTGACCTTATGAAACTCTTAATTTTATCAAATACCATTGAATGTTGATCAACTAAATATGTGCTTTGGAAAGTAACTGTATGTCTCTTGCTTAAATGGTGCTCCTAGTTAGTGCTATTTCTGAACCTGCCAGTCACCAGTGCTGTACTACTGAAAAATTTCCTGGCAATTTTAAATTACCAAATAGGGATGTTGACTTTTTTTTTCTAAGAACAACTAACACAAATCTAAGCTTCTTGCAGGTACTGTTGGTACGATCTATTCTATATCTTTTCATTCCCCAGTAAAGGTCCAGCTTACATTCAAACCGATGTGAACATGGAACCAAAAACCTTTTGTGCTGGTGATATTTGGCAAATTGGTCATTTTGCTGCCGCTTCTTCAAAATTTGTCTATCTGAGACGAGAGCTGACTGCTGATCATCGGTTGTGGAAAAAAAAGATTCCTCATTATATACAACCTTTTGGGTGTGCAGAACCAACAATGCTCATTCCGTGAGAAATTGTACTACATATAAAGATTTAACATCATGTTTGTCGCATCCCTATTTACAAGGTTTGTTAGTACAGTCATTTCTGTACTTCATTCATCAAGTTGAAAAAAATTGAAGATTTGTTTTGCATTCTCCTAATGGCGTTTCTGTCACATTTTGGTTGGATATTTTAAAAAAAATACTACCAAGTTACAAGATGGTAAATCTGAATTGAACATTCTCTCCTCTTACACATTCCTCCCCCACCAAAAACTAATTGCTCGTTTGCAACAAAAAAAAACATAACAGCTGAAGAGCCATCTACTTCAAACCACAAGTACAGCATGTGGCACAGATGTGCGGTGTGACCTGTTCAGTGTGACACTTACTACTGATGTAAAGGTCTGAAATATTTAGGTAGGCTGTTGTTTGAAAGGTAAACTTTAAACTTAAAGGACCAGAAATTTCTTTGTATTGTTGATAAATATTCTGGTAAATAGCCGCAGTTTGTAATTCTGTTCTAGTCTCTTACGTTTTAACAATTATCCTTTTGTCACCTGACTATCAGGGAAGCGTGATTGAGGCTGGCCCTGACCTTTTGTCTTGACGCCAACATCCAGGTGGGGGCTGTACCCGAAGCTGCTGTTGGAGTATATGGTAAGACAATTTCTGTGCCAAGTTTTCCCCCGCCACCCCCCCCCCCCCCAAGTTAGTTGTACTATATTTGACCTTACATATACATATGGGACAGGAGTAGGCCATTCAGCCCTTCGAGCCTGTTCTGCCATTCTATTAGATCATGGCTGATCTCTACCTCAACTCCCAACTACCTGCCTGTGGCCCATATCTCTTGATACTCTGACCTAATAAATATCTATCCATCTCTGTCTTGAAATGTGAATGGATCCAGCATCCACAGCCTTTTGGGGAAGAGAGTTCCAGATTTCCACTATTCTTTGAATGAAAAAACTGCCTCCTGATTTCACTCCTAAAGGGCCTACTCAAATTTTAAGATTGTGTGTCCTTGTTCTGGATTCCCCCACAAGAGGAAATAGTTTCTCTGTATCTACCCTATGGATTCCCTTTATTATTTTAAAAACCGGAATTATTATTATTCAGCCATCCAGGGAATTGGTGGCTGATTATGGTAAGAAGAAATCTCACGGCCATAGCAATAATGGGTCTTGCATTTCCTGAAAAGCTCTTCTTAAAGAATTTGAAAATCGATCTTTGATGCAGAACGACTTAATGGCATTGGCGCAGATGTGTAAATCGCATGTTGCAGTACTTTGTTTCCGCATGAGCAATGGAATGTGTGTTCGAGCTACCATGAGATAGGTATTTGTTGTATAATACAACCTTGGTTCAAAAACTATTTGAATGTAGCATTTCCATATGGTAAAACAAATAACATAAGACTGGCCTAATTCAGGGGCTGAATACTGTCAGAACCTGTGGTGGCAATGTTAGTAAATACTGAGACCTGAAATCATTCCTTTCTGTTGGATGTAGAACAGTACCTGACACTTTTATTGGTATTTAAGTGTGTAAGATGTATTTTGGGTCAAATTCCTGAGCAGATTTCTGCAGCTGGTACAGTTTCCTCGCTGTGGAGCAATAAATCTATTTTTGATTACTGTAGGATTACAGAGAAATGATCTAAAATAAATGCTTTCTTTGAATAATAATTATCCTTGCATTTCATATTGTGCCTTATCACGTCTTCGAGATGTCTCAGAGCGCTTCACAGAATATACTGTAAAGTGAATTGACTATATTTTGAATAAACTGTACCAATTTTAGTTTGCAACTAAATTTCTGTTTTTCAGCATATTACTCTACTCGCCAGGTTTTTCCTGAAAATGCTCATTCTTTCTTGAGTCCCTGCTCCACAGGCTCCCTCTGGTATTTTGCCCACATTGCCTTTCTTCACGTGTGAACCTAGACGGAGAATGTTGGCAGACTTGTGGAGCAAACTCATTACTGTCCTTGCCCAACATCCACACATCCACAGCTACCAGCAGGTGTCACAAAATACAAATCGACAGCAGGCACCCTGACTGATTTGAAATCTTTATTGGATGCCGTGTTTCGCCCACAAAAATTACAGTAAATTCACTTTAGAGTATATACTCTGTGAAGCACTTCGCAATCTCTAGAAGAAGTGAAGAGGTGCTATGTCAAATGAAAGGATTATTATTGATTTTTTGTTTGACAAAAAAAGAAATCCCTTTTAGCATTTTGCTGATTTTCACATTCTTCAGGAGCCGAGGACTTGGGTTCTGTGTCTATTTTAACTCCCCATCACTGTCAAAACTGAGTTAAACTATTGTTAAGCAAGTACTTCTAATCAGTGGAGAGATGTGCAAAACGTGTGAGTGTGTGTAACATTGAATTCTCTTTTCTCCTCTCTCCCCCCCCACCCTCCCCACCACAAAAAAAAATTGCAAATGTTTTCTCCAATAATAAACAAAAGCAAATCTGTTGTGTTGATAAATTAGAATGTTGTATGTCCAGTGGATGTCTTTCCACCACATGGGTTTCTGGTCTAGAACCACTCTCGGACAACACGGCCCGCTGAATCTTATTGCTGTCTCTTTCTGCCTACAGGCATAACTAGTGAGGCCACAATGTAAGGTGTAAGACAGCAAATACATCAACTTGTGTTTATATAGCGACCCTCAACACAGGGTAGTGTCTCAGACCGCCAAGGCTCAACGGTTTAGCGATTGCAACACAGGCAAGCTTCCTTACTCCGCACACATGTTTATCAAGCAGTAAGAAGGAACTTGGTTGTTAGTTGATTAGCGGATCGCTTTCCGGGGTGGGGGGGTGTAATAACACCTCCAAAAAAGATTTGGACGCTCAATCCACACTGTTTGAGGCTGCCACTTTAGCACTCTACATATCGGGGCAGCTGAGATTGGGAGTTCAAACAGCCTAGTCACTGAAACCTGAACTCCTCTATTATTAATAATGTGTACAAATTTCATATGTTCTCCACGGAACAGGACCTTCTTCATTGTTAACACATTGTGGGTTATTGTAGGCAAATTTTAGCCAGTATTGGAATTTCAGATGCAAATGTTTTTAAAGGGCAATAATGCAACCACCTGTGCTGAATATTGATTTGATTTCTGTTTTAACGTAGACTAGTTGTATCTGGCTTGTTTGAGCAGATAAGCAAACGACTGTTGCCGTACAATAGACCAGTTATGTGGAACTTGGCAGGTAAGTTTCACGTCATTTAATTCCCGTTTGAGTACACATCACCTGTTAATGATGACTTGGATCGTTGGGACCTTTACACCACAGCAATGCATGCCCATTTTCCAGCCTCGGTGAGCCGTTATTACAGGTCTCCTCGCCCAACATGACTGCAAAGCGCACCTGCCACTGGAACAATGTAGAGATTCTAAATCATAGAAAATGTGACGCGTTGTCTGATTCAGTGCGAGCTGCCTCTCAGAGGGCTGCAATGGTATCCCTTTTAGAAGACGAGATAGGGTCCGTAAAAAAAAAAAAAAGAAAAAGAAAAATTCCCAACCTGCCTTATTTATAATGGGGCACGATCACTGTTTTGTGCTTCAGCATTCACTTGCGCATTCATGCAGAAAGCCTGTAGGCTTCCCATTCCCAAAACGTCAGGTCATCGACGACTTCGCTTCCGCAGGACTTGATTTAGAAGTTGTTCATTTTGGCTTCCGGTGTCGGCTGGCCTTTTGAAGCACTGACGGAGCCGGCAAGTGCAAGTAAATGCTGGGGTCCACACCCAAACTCGCGAAGCTGGGTTATAACAAGGTGCATTATAACGGGATTCTATTGCATAGGGAGAACTTACCCATATAAGGGGGGAGGGGTCTATTTTTAAGGAAATTTATTCACACAGCAGTCTTAGTCTGCTTATAAAAATGACCACTTACAGCTGACTTGACAAGTTAATACAAGCTCTTCATAGTTATTCTGACCATCAGTGTACGCTTTCTCTCTCTTTACAGTACAATCGAGCGTGGCTGGGCTCTTTTGAAATGTTCCTGAGTATTTACCCCCATGATAGATTCTGTGTAAGTATGTAAATGTGTGGCTGGAAATTTGCTTCTAAAATATGAATTCCTGCAAATCGTTAGATTTGATTCATCTAATTCAAGTCTCATTTTATCAGTGTTTGGGGCCCTTCCTTGAATTTAAAACATTGCATCCGTCTCTTAAGTCTATCATTCGTTTTATATGTTTGGAAAAGTTCCACCAATCACATATTTTTGTTATTAGACAATAGCACAGCACCTGTTGGGAGTAGCTTTGACGTACATTTTTTTTTCTTAGGAGATAAATGAGCAGTCAATTTTTATAAAATGTACATTTTACTGCCCGCAGGAAAGTTTTCCTTAAGTGCTTGAATTTGTCAAAGAATAATTTTAGTGCATTTTGTGTCCGTAAGGACATCTTCGATATTTCTCAGGCATTTTTGGTACGCACCTCAAAATGTCCCATCAAATTTTAGTTGGTACTCATGTACTTTTCATGTTTTGAAACGCAGAGTGGCCAAGCTCCATCTCATCCTTAAATGTGCGGTTGCAATTCCAACTGGATGAGTTTTATTCCTTGAGTATAACGTAACACTCGACAAGTTCCTGCTCGAAATTGGAACAGGATTGGAATGATTGTCATCCTTATTGGTGAATAAATGCATCGTTTGGGCTGCGTGCAGGAACAAATTTATTTATTTATGTTTCTTTCACAGTGAATGTTTTTTTTCCAATTCACAGGTTGTGCAAATTTCGTTCCAAATAAAATAAAATTCTACCAGTTGGCTTGGGAGCAGAATCTGTCTGTCTCTTTATTTGCAACAGTCGCATATTCAACACCCCTGGCGCTTTTCACGGTGCGTCGCTGTGTCGATTCTCTGTTTGCCGGCAGACACGGTCACTACACTTTACAATAAATCCCGCAGAAGCTCTCTTTCGGACATTTTGACAATATAACTGGTGTTTCCCGTTACTGAATGCCTCAGCGGTGAACTGACTTCACCACACGATGGCAGTGTCTGTGTTCATTAAGTTTTCAGAAAAACCATCAATGGGGCTTGAACTGTTCAGGTTCCTGGTACAGTATTAGTTTCATAATCAAAATTGACATTCATGTGAATAAACTCAAGATCATTTGTGCGTGAGGACAGGTTGAGCCCCCGGGTTTCGTTAGTGACCTTAGCCAGCATTTCAAGACTGAGGTGGACAGATTTTTCTTAGGTAAGGGTTAGGGGGAAAGAACCAATAACTGGAGTTGAAGTGCAGATCAGCCGTCATCTTACTGAATTGTCGGACATGCTCAAGGGGCTGAATGGTCTACTTCTGTTCCTATGTTTCTGAGACAAATATTGTCTTATTTCTAAAATTGGTGTGAGCGTCTATCCGACAGCTTATTCAATCAGGGCCTGAATAGAGAGAATCATTGCAGAAAGATCTACAGCCCTTTGTGCTTTGTGTTCCAGGCATCTTTTCAGGTAAAATACTTCACTGTTGAACGTAATGTTCTGAGTGAATAGTGCAAATCAGACCATCTTCTGATGTCTGCAGAGCACCGCCTCTGGTGGAATACTGGACATATATAATTTACATGCACTGAGGCTGTTGACTGCCAGGATCACAGCTGTCATTATTGTGACCGCCAATTGGTTGGTCATTTCATGGCTCTTTGCGGAACTGTACAGTGTGGAAATTGGCTTCTGTGTTTGCCTACAAAATACTGTGTTTTATGGGGAAAAGCTCAAATGCTTTGAGACCCACAGGGCATAAGTCACTGCATCAAACACTAGGATTATTAATGAGAACAGAAAATGGAGGCACAGATACCAGAAGCAACGTCATGCACAAATAGACCATAATGTTGGGGAAAAAATGATTGATGATTCTTGTGCAGTCCTAGTTTTATGGTGCTTTTTGTTTCCATTCAGCACATCGCTCCTCCCGAGGAACACGGATGTGGTTTAGTTGTCTTGACAGATTTTGGTCAGCGCTCGTGCTCATTTGTAAAAATAAAAACCTGCTTTTTTTTTAAAAAACAAAAACAATTAATTTCTGACTTCTTGTAACCTGAAATGAGAATTCTCAATTCCCGGTAATTGCGAAGTTGCAAAGGGAGGGTGAATATTTTCTTGTGGAGTAACGCAAGCTGTTTATGCTGAAGTTTTGTAACCTCGAAAAGGGAAACCTCAGTCTTTGCTGGTCCCGACTTATCCAGGCGGGGATTCTGAGACCTGGTGGCTGTAATTTTCACATTGACCCACGTGATGGCAGTACTTGTATATAATCATCCTAACATTTGACATTATAATGCCGTTGAGGTATCACAAAGCACTTCACGGGACGTTACTGCGGAATTGTTTGGGAGTGAATCTTTTGTGAAATTTTTATTGGCAACTCCACAATCCTCGGCCACATCTGTAACGACAAAAAACATCTCACGACTCCGCACAGGGAATTCCTGTCGAGTGTAATGACTGCGCGTATTTGTAGGCAAACGTGCTATCCAATTTGCGCTCAGTTAGGTCACAGACTGAGTGAATTGTGTATGTTGTCCCAGACATTATACCAGATGCTCAGCATTTTATACAGCAAAGAAAATATGCTCTTCTGGTTTCATATCAACCTCAGTTAAGGATATGAAACCTCATTTACGGTGATAACAAAACCCAAGTGTCGGCTATGCGACCTGGGATCGTGCAGTATTTTTTTTAATGCCGTACTGCAATAAAGTAGTAATTGCTGAATTAAAAGATATTAAACGAGTCACATGTTTCATTACGGGTGTGCTTTCAAATCAGACGTGAGCCTGACTAAATCATCAGCAAGTGGGAATCCCAAGCGAGCTGAAATATTTATTTTCCGAAGATCCTTTTACAGTTTCTCATCCATTTCCCCTGTGCCGTTATTTTGTGCTGCGCGCCTTTCGTTTTTTTTTAACTGAATTAAAAACGTCGCTGCTCTTCGAATATTTTATTTACTTGAGATGGGAATCGAGTCACGTCAGCGTTGTCTGGCCGCAGGTGAGAAGCTGTACGTTTCATGCAATGATTGACTCTGCAATTATTTGATCAGGTCACTGGTTGTGACCTGTGTATCTGCTTATTAATTGATACCAATCTCACACACACTGCTCCACAGCTTCCGAGGGGCAGAGCATTCCACGTCTTATAATAATAATAATAATCCTTGCATTTGATATAGCGCCTTATCACGTCTTCGAGACGTCTCAAAACAGAATATATTGTAAATTGTAGTGTAAAGTGTGTAGAAGAAGATTTACACAGGATGATGAATTTTCTCGTTGGGCAGCGCTTTGGGGAATAAAGGAACGGACAAAATAACTAACTGACTAACCGCTAAGACTGTCACGAAGGTGCAGCCGGAATAAAATCATCCTAAACCAGTTAAGGCAAAGTTAAGGAATCGGGAACCCAAGACCTGGAGTTGTTTTTAATTAAAACTTTGTGAAAGTCTCGTGAAAATAAATGTCCAGTGAAAATTTCTTGTGAAACAAAACACAAAATGCTGCAGTTGATGGAATCTGAAACAAAAACAGAGAAGAGCTGGGAAAACTCAGCAGGTCAGGCAGCGTCTATGGAGAAAGGAAAGTGAGTCAACCTTTTGGGTCCGCGACCCTTCGTGGGTCACAGATTGAGGCTTATTTGCTTCTCGAAGCTCATTTCAGAAATAGATTGAACAGTTGACGCTGACTTACGTCTGACACTGTTCCTGCCTTCACACTAACTCTTACAAGGCGTCTCTGCTACAAATGTGAACCCACAGTAAAGTCGCAGAAAGTCAATAAAAACATTGCTTTAAATTACTAAAAAAAATACAAACGGGAATAATTCCTAAGATGATAAGCTATAATAATATTCCTTGCATTTGATACGTTGTTGAGACCTCTCAAAGCGCTTCACAGAAGATACTGTATAAAGTGAATTGAGTGTATATTTTGTGGGCAAAATGCAGCAGCCAATTGCACACAGCAGTGTCCCATAAACAGTCATGGATTGAGTGACCAAACTTAATTATTAATTCTTTCCTTTGGAGGGATTATTACCCCAGATAGCGGGCAATCGACTATTGCGGCTAGCTAAACGGAGGCGTGTGGCGTAAGGAAACCTGCCTAAGGTTTAACGGGGATGGATAATAATAATAATAATAATAATCCTTGCATTTGATATAGCGCTTTTCACGTCGGGAGGACGTCCCAAAGCGCTTCACAGAACACACTAAAGTGAATTGACTGTATATTTGTGGGCGAACGCGGCAGCCGATTGCGCACAGCAATGTTCCTCAAACAGTCGTAGATTGAAAATGACCAATTTATTATTGTATTTGGTTTTTTTTAGAGGGATTATTATTAGGCTCTGTGTGGAGTAAGGAAACTTGCCCGAGGTTTCGCCCTCTGCCTGGAATTGAACTCAGGTCTCTCACTTGCAAAGCGAGTGCTCTAACCACTGAGCTACAGGACTCCACAATGCGATAAGGCGCTAGATCAAATGCACAAATTATTATTATCCAACCCCGTGAAACACTCTGAGATGTTACCCTATGTGACGTATTGTTTTTTACTGAGGAGCCAGGGGTTCGGTTTGTCTGTGGCACTGACCAGAGCCTTGAGAATATTAAGTGAGGCGTAGTCTGCCACTCCCAGTTGGGTAGAGAGTTTGTGATTACAGATGCGAATAACTGTGGAGCAATAGTAAAACCAGACAAACAGCCGGGAGAAGCCAAGTGCCCATCTTTAGAGGCAGAGCTACACCTGAGGAAAGGTGAACAAGAGGGAGGTAAGGGGCAAGAGAGAAAGTGTAAGGTATGAAGTGCAACCAGTGAAAGAGAATTAACAGGAGAATCAAGGTCGCTCAGGTAGGGAAATAGGTGGAATAAAACCATTGTTGAGTTGTATATTTTACTAACTTGTACTGTCTGCTGTAATGATTAGGTTATGTTTCACCCACAAAATACACAGTCAATTCACTTTACAGTATAATCTGTGCAGCGCTTTGAGATTTCTCGAAGAAGTGTTAAAGCGCTATGTCAAACGTAAGGATTATTATAGAAATAACTTTAAATTCACATCCAAACCAACTGCTCGCGACTCAAATTAAACGCATAAAGTACCTCATTGGTTACTTAAATTTCACGTGGCTTATTCACGGCTCGGATTACAGTGATTTCTATTATGATAACAAACATACAGTCAGAGATAAGCAAGACTCATTTATTTAAAGTTTTATATTTCAGTGAACTGTTTGTCTGATGAGCTAACTGACAAGCAATTTATAATAATAATAATCATAATCAGAATAATCGTTTCATTTGATTTAACCCCCGGAAAAGTGATTCACCAATCGACTAACGACTGGGTTCCTACTTATGGCTGAGTAAACCGAGGCATGTGCGCGGAGCAAGGAAACCTAGCCAAGGTTTCGCCCTGCCCGGAAATCAAAACCGGGTCAATAAATAAAACTTGATCATCTTATATCAGGATTTGGCACTGAGCTTTTTCGATAGGAACAAATAAACGATCTCCTTTGCCTTATCACATCGTTGAGACATCTCGAAATGCTTCACAGGGTTTCCCTGTAAAATGTAGCAACAGCGAATTTTGTGGACGAGTGTTGCAGCCAATTTGAGCAACGGGCCGACTTGCACACAAGCTGGAACAGTCCGGCAAATACACTACTTCTGTTACTTCTCCGTGCAAGATTATGGAAAACCCTTGTTCCTCATTTCACAAGCTGGTTACCACAAGTCTGCTCTTCAGCTAGTTTTCTTGATACTTCTTCTCTCATTGGTCCAGTCAATAGTGTTATAAGTCCCCGCCTTTGCTCTGCTATCATTAATCAACCGATCGATCTTCTTAACGCACCAGACATATTAACTCACAAAGCCCGATTCCCGTACTTGTTGGGCTTGCAAAGGCTGTTATTTGATACCTTCTGCAACGCAATTGTGACGCATTGATGATGGACCAACAGAACTTCTCAACGGCAGCTTCTGAATATAACACAATGTCCAGCGCTTGGGACCTGTTGGGACTGAAGGTATCACTGTCCGTGGTCATGGCCGTCATCACCTTGGCCACCATCCTCTCCAATTTGTTTGTAATCGTTGCCGTCTGCCTCACGAGGAAGCTCCACACACCGCCAACTATCTCATTGCTTCCCTGGCTGTCACAGACCTGCTGGTGGCTCTGCTGGTGATGCCCATCAGCATTGCCTTCACTATGCAGAGGACCTGGGTATTGGGTCAGGTCATGTGTAATATCTGGGTGTTGTTGGACGTGACACTTTGTACCGTGTCGATCTTGCACTTGTGCATCATTGCCCTGGACAGATACTGGGCTATAACTCATGCCTTGAAGTACACAAAGCACCGTACACCCTTCCGAGCAGGACTCATGATAGCCGCTGCATGGGGTATCGCGGTCTGTATCTCCACCTCACCCCTGTTTTGGATATCGTCGCGAACACAAGAGAAGCAAGATGAATGTGTGTTCAATGAAAATGTTTTCTACTGCATCTTCGCGACGTGTGTGTCCTTCTACATCCCCAGCCTAGTGTTGGTCTTCCTGTACGCCAAGATCTATTTGGCTGCTCGGTCGAGGATCCTCAGGGCACCTTCGACTAAAGATAGCAACATTCAACATCCCGAGCCAACATCATCATCCCAGTGTTCGGTCAACTACAACAGCCAAGACATGCTCAATTATTACGTTGAGCAACCAGACAGACTTATCCACATCAAAATGTCAAGCAACTTTCTGCAGAAGAAAAATATCTCTGCAGCCAAGGAGAGAAAGGCCACCAAAACCTTGGGACTAATCCTAGGGGCTTTCATTTTCTGCTGGCTGCCTTTCTTCACGACAACCCTGGTGATTACCATCTGCCAGGAGGCGTGTTGGTCTAACCCTGTCCTCATAGATTTCTTCACCTGGCTAGGCTTTGTGAATTCACTCATCAACCCAGTCATCTACACGATTTTCAACAAGAACTTCAAGCGAGCCTTCCGCAAGCTGGTGCTTTCCAGACTCTGCTGACACTGAACTGATCTGACGGTCCTGACCGACTGTGTATGTGCTTTTACCGATAATTCAAGCAGCTACTGGAGTCCAGTAGCTCAGTGGTTAGAGTGCTCGCCTTGCAAGGGAGAGGACCTGTCTCGATTCCCAGCCAGGAAGAAACATTAGGCAAGTTTCCTCACTCCACATGTGTCTGTTTACCTAGCAGTAATAATATAATATAATAATAATCCTTGCATTTGATATAGCGCTTTTCACGTCTTCGAGACGTCTCAAAGCGCTTCACAGAATATATTGTAAAGTGAATTGACTGTATATTTGTGGGCGAACGCGGAAGCCAATTGCGCACAGCAATGTCCCACAGACAGTCCTGGATTGAAAATGACCAATGTATTATTTTTTTTGTTTTGGAGGGATTATTATTAGGAGTGTGGAGTAAGGAAACTTGCCCAAGGTTTCGCCCTCTGCCGGGAATTGAACCCAGGTGTCTCCCTTGAAAGGCGAGTGCTCTAACCACTGAGCTACAGGACTCCACGTAAGACTTATAAAGCGCCCTCCACGATTATTATTATGATTAAGGTTGACACTGTATGATATATTCATTAATTCTCATTCCGAAACTATTATTCGAATTTTTTATCCTCTTTCTGAGATATAATACTCATCTGTGTTATACCTTGGCCACTGAATGTTTTAATGCTTTGATCAGTTTCTCTTTTTATATGTATATCTTGTGGCTGGTGCCATCGCAGAATATTTGGTGAGTCTGTCTGTCAATGCCAAGTGCACCAAACACCAAACTTGTTTCAATAAAATCTCTCTACGTGCATGAAAATTAAAACAAGTGAATTGTAGTGAATTTCAACCGAACTTACTGTCACCTCCTTGAGGGACGCTATATAAGTACAAGTTGTTGTGGTTGAATTGCCGCGACGCTGAAGTCGAACAAACATTCAATCTTTCGAAAGTTTGATCCATTGGATATTTTCTTTTCCTTTTAAAAATCCTTAAACGTCTCCAGCAAATACATTGCTTAGGACGCGATGCAATATGAAACTTATCTGGTATTAAAAAAAAGCAATTTTGAGATTGATGGCACTAAAGTCGTAGAAGATACAGACTCACCAAACATTCAAAAGTCATAGAGATTTCAGCAACTGTGCAACGAAACTGTGAATACTGGTGCGTGTGTGTGTGGTGTTAAGCGCTCTGAGACACTGTCTAAAGATCATCGTGCAAATTAAAAGGTTTAATTAAAAGGCTTGTGGCTGTGTAATATATTCATTAACTCTCAAATTTTTATTCCGTTTTTTTATACGAAGGGTATATATAAAAAAAAGGTGAGAGGATGACTGAAAGCAACAGTCAAAGAGGAAGCTCTTTCAGATTCCTGAATGACTGCAATTTACTTTCTGTTCCTCTAAAGATGCAGAAATCCACAGAGCCAATCATTGTCTTAAAACAAGGCACAAAAACAGTGTTCATCCCCCGGTGTCCTCGAATAAAAAGATCTGAAATTCATTTCAGGGTTACCTTGTGTCGTTCCTTTACACGAAAGGACACATCACTGTATCCCATTCTTTTAAGGGATGGTGATGATAATAATAATAAAAAAATTAAACCTTGCAATATACCTCCTCTCGCATCATCTCAAAACCCATAATATAGGATGTAAAGTGGCATTCTTTTTGTAGGCGAGTTTGGTAACCAGTTCCCGCACAGTAACATCCCTCCCACAAACAGAGGACACAGTGGGGAAAAAGTACCTCCAAAGTCAATGTCATTGGATTCATTATAATAATAATAATAATAATAATTAAATGCTGGAGGGTCAGCCTGGGCAAATATTTTCAAATCTACTCATATAAAGCAGTAAAATCAACTCTCCTTCAATCATTTTTTTTGTGTATAAACCAAAAAGCCACACAGCAGAGCATCACGAAAATATAGACCGCTCAATCCTCCAAACCTTTGTCATGACTTGCTCAATTCCGCCTTGTGGTACATTTTTCATCAGCTACTGATGTCTCAACGCTTTTCCTGTGCGCTCTGCTATTCCTAAAGCACACGATTGCAACGGACAAATCATCTCAATGGTTAAGTGCTCAGAATTTAGGAACAGAGGAACAGGAGGAGGCCATTCATCCCCTCCAGCCTGTTCCACTATTCTATTAGAACATGGCTGATCTGCACCTCAACTCCAATTACCCAGCTTTGCCCTATAATCCCTTGATTCCCTGACCCACTTCGGTCTTGTTAGTGGGCAAATTGCCATCAGGAGCACATGATCGTCACCTTCTGCAGGGCATCTGAGGCTGCAGCCAGGATTCGCCTTCAATGCCGATCACCTCACCACATTTACTACCAAATTGTCGTAAGGGTTCGCCAGAAAGAGACTTTACGCAATGCAGGTGGTGTGAATTGCACATCTTTTAATATCATGACACAATTCAAAGGTTAAAGCGCTAGCGCATACAATTATTAAGTCGTCAGGTAACATTAAAGCAGTAAGATTCAACGAAACCGATATTAACTCGGTTCCACAACCGGCTGTTCACAACTGTTCCTCCTACGATGATTCCGACTATTCCAAAGTTACATCTTTCTTTTACGTGTTTCTAACTCCATCTCCCCCTCGATTCAGAGACAGCCCCCCCCACCCTTCGCAAGCCCCTAGCTGTCTCTCTTGAGCAGGCTCTTTTCGCATGGGAAAATAACTGATAAGGAGAAAGAAAGATGGATAGCTTTTCAGGAGATTCTGCCATCTCCCTGTTTCCTAGTCGTGAGATAAGCAGATGTCCAGGAAAGCACTTCTCCCTCTGAGCATCCTTGTTTTCACATCCGCGCTCAAGGACGTGATTGCTCAAGTCGCAGATGGGAGGATGACACGGGACCCAGGCACCCAGCGAGGGAAAGTTATCAGAATCTGACCTCAGCCGGGATCAAGCCAATATACCTTTTCCTTTGCTAGCGCTAATTGGCACATGTGCCCTCTCAGGGGCCTTAAGTTAATCATTAAAACACAAAACCTTGTCCCTGCCCTATTAACCGAGCAATGCTAAACTAAAAAGATTATAAGTATTTAGTTACATTGTAAAAAAATATAAAGACTGATTAAAAACCTTAAAAACGATAAGCATCACAAGCATAATCCCTTGTAGATATCTTAAGACTGTGACCACGGGTCAGAGACACACCTACCAGCGGAAACAGCTTTTCCCTATCTCGCCTGTCGAAACCTTTCATGATCTTGAAGACCTCTATCAGGTCCCCGCGTAACCTTCTCTGCTCTAATGGGAGAAGTCCTAACTTCTCCACTGTCCTCATAGCTAAGCTTCCCCATTCCTGGTATCATTCTCGTGAATCTCCTCTGCACCCTTTCCAGTGCCTTAATGCCCTTCCGGAAGTAAGGTGCCCAGAACTGGACGCAGTACTCCAGCTGAGGCCTAACCAGTGTTTTGTATAGATTAACCATAACCTCAATGCTCTTATACTCTATGCCCCTACTGATGAAGCTCAGTACACCAAATGCCTTTTTTACTGCCTTATGTACCTGCCCCGTGACCTTTAATGATTCACTTATTTGAACACCGAGATCTCTCTGTACATTCACCTTAAGATTGAGCTCCAAGTCTATATTGCCTCCTATCATTTTTCCTCCCTAAGTGTATCACCTCACACTTATCCACATTGAAATCCATCTGCCACATGTCAGCCCATTCCACCATTCTGTGTATGTCTGCCTGCAGTTGGTTACAGTTCTCCTCACTATTTACTACCCGACCTAACTTGGTATCATCTGCAAACTTGGAAATAGTGCTCCCTGTGCCCAAGTCCAGATCACTAATGTATATTAGAAAGAGCAGTGGTCCCAATACCGATCCCTGGGGGACACCGCTGCACACCTCCTTCCATTTAGAGAAACACCCATTAACCACCACCCTCTGCTTTCTGTCACTCAGCCAATTCTTAATCCAAACGGCTACTGACCCCTTAATACTATGGGCCTCTAATTTTTTTATTAATCTCTTATGCGGTACTGTGTCAAAAGCCTTTTTGAAATCCATGTAAATAACGTCCACCGCATTTCCCTCATCAACCCTCGCAGTCACCTCTTCAAAACATTCTATTAGATTTGTTAGGCAAGATTTGCCTTTAACAAATCCATGTTGGGGGCCTCTAATTACCTCGTGTTCCTCTAAGTAGAGATTTATTCTGTCCCGGATTACGGTCTCCAGTAGCTTTCCTATTACCGGGTTTGTCTTTCTGCCCCTTTTTGTAGAGTGGGGTAACATTAGCCACTCTCCAGTCTCTTGGCACCACTCCTGTGTCCAATGAAGATTGAAATATAATGGCCAAAGCCTCCGCTATTTGAACCCGTATCTCCCACAGCAACCTTGGGTCAAACCCATCTGGTCCTGGTGACTTATCAATTTTGAGCCCAGTCAATCTTTTCAGAACTTCCTCTCTGTCTATAGTAATCTGATCTATTTCCTCTGCCCTCTCATCCAATACTGCGGCATTTGGGGCATCCATTTCCGTTGTGAAGACAGATGCAAAGTATTCGTTCAGTGCATCAGCCATCCCTCTGCCTCCACAACAAGATGGCCGTCATTGTCCTTGATTGTCCCCACCCTACCTTTAACTAACCTTTTTTCCTTCATGTGCTTGTAAAATATTTTAGGGTTCCCCTTTATGTTACCCGCTAACCTCTTCTCATGCGATCTTTCAGCCTGTCTTATCGCTCTTTTCACTGACCCTGGAGGACGTCTCAAAATGACTCAGTGAAGCAGACAGCGTGAGAGAACATTTGCTCTGCAATCGCGGAGCGGGGGGAAATGAAACTCGAAGCTGACACTGAGACCATTCAAGCAAGTTGTCGGATTATTTTGGGGCATCCAGGAAATGAAAGGCTTTATCTCGTCGCTTCGTAAAGCAAGAGCATTAAGTGCCAAAAGTTCATGTCAGGGAAGCGGGTAACTGGACTTCCTCTTTGCTTATCTTTCCACTCACTTCATTTAAGAAAACAGACGTTTTGTCTAATAATCCTTGAATTATTGTACAATACAATACATAATTACAATTGTATAGCGCCTTTCACGTCGGGACGTTGTCCCAAGGCGCTGATAATAATAATGTGATATAATGTGAATTGAAACATACTGAAGCTGTTGAGCGTAGTGACTGTTTTTTCACTAGCAATTTGCGCCCAGCAAAGTCCCGCAAACCCGTGAAGTGAGTTAACTGGATTAATCTGGAGGGTGGCTGCCCAGAACACCGGGTTCAGCGCCCTTCTCCTTTCCAATACTGTCATAATATTTTCAAACATTCTCCTGAACAGACAGACGGGCAGAAACCTCATTGTAACATCTCGTCTGCAATGCAATACAGCGTCTGCCTCAGGACTGGAGCCTCAGCCTGAGACTGACTGTGTATCAGCCCAGACTTACACTAGAATACATTACATATACAGCGCAGAAACAGGCCATTCGGCCCAACTGGTCTGTGCCGGTGTTTATGCTCCACATGAGCCTCCTCCTGCCCTTCCTCAACTAAGCCTTCAAGCAGAACCATCTATTCCTTTCTCCGTCATGTACCTCTCCAGCTTCACCTTAAATACATCTGTGCTATTTGCCTGGACATCTCCTCGTAGCAGCATTTTCCACATACTCACTACTCTCTGCGTGAAGACATTTCTTCCAACTTCCCTATTTGATCTATTGGTGACTATTTTGTATGGACTATATAGTGACACAGCCTCGTAAATCAAGGGTATGACCGCCACACAGTGCCGCTTTGGGTAACTGCAGCTCAGTGACCTGGACCGTGCTCCGATCCAAACTGTCCGCCCAAACCACGATGGAATCTGCAGCCGAGGCTTCACGGAGACAGGTCTG
Organism: Callorhinchus milii; assembly: GCF_018977255.1. NCBI lineage: Eukaryota > Metazoa > Chordata > Chondrichthyes > Chimaeriformes > Callorhinchidae > Callorhinchus > Callorhinchus milii. The sequence goes on from NW_024704751.1 coordinate 14,095,965, forward strand.
GACTCGACACAGAGCGGGGTGAACCCAGGGCCTCTCAGGTCTGTGCGTCCGTGTGCAACGCCGAGCAACGCCTGCGGACCGGGAACACTGGGAACTGAACAGTTTTGGGGGAAACTTTATGCTCACGGTCTAGGCTGAGGTTCCATTGCAGTGCTGCGGGGTGGGGGGTGGGGGGGGGGGAGAGTCTTGGATTTTTCAGAGGCGCTGTCTTTCAGTTGAGACCAACATCCCATCTGCCTGTCCGGAGGGATGTTGAACAACTTGTGACGGTATTAAAAAAGGGAGTTTGTCTTGGTGTCCGGATAAAATCTTTCATTCGCTTCACGGTTGTTTGCGGGACGTCGCTGTGCGCAAGTTGGCCGCCACCTTCGCCTACAAAGCACACGGCCATTGCACTGTACGGTAAACCCCGTGATGCGCTTTGAGAAGTCCTCCGGACGTGTAAGCCGGTACAATCAAATGCAAGGATTATTATAGAATCATAAGACTCTTGCAGCACGGAGGGAGGCCATTCGGCCCATCCTGCCTGTGCCGGCACTTTGAAAGAGTTATCCCACTGGTCCCACTCCACCGCTGCCGACTCCATAGCCCTACAAAGTTTTCCTTTTTAAATAACTATCCAAATGGCTTTTGAAAGAATCGAATCTGCTTCCACCGCCCTTTGAGGCAGTGCATTCCAGACCGTATCAACTCTCTGGGTTTAAAAAAAAAATGTCTCCTCGTCTCATCTGCCCTCTGGTTCTTTTGCCAATTACTATTATGATCATTATTATTATTCCTGTTAATGGATGTTAAATCTCTGCTAAACAGAAAGGGGTCGGAACGAGGGGAGAGGGAGACGAGTCTGGGCTTCTACATTCCAGCAGCCGTTTGTCTCAGGAATTGTGGAGCCGGGAGATGCCAAGCATAGCTTCGCTGGAGCGTGTAAAGCCAGCTGAAAGCCCGTCTTTGTACACAGTGAACGAGACCATTTCAGTTATTCAAGAACGTTCGTTTTTTTTTTGTTCAAGGATAAACTCCTCTCCTTCAGGCAGGAATACAATGTGGGGGGGGGGTGGGGGGGGAGGAGAAAGTCTGTGTGCGTATCATTTTTTGAACACACAACCCACACGCATACACACACACACACACAGATGCACGCACACATGCACACGCGTGCGCAGACACACATGCACACACAAGCCCACTCTCACACACGTGAACACACAACACACACACACATATACTAGTACTAATATTAAAGCCTTGCTTTGGTGCAATAACAATAACTTATTTATATTGCGCCCTTCGCACAGAATAGCATCTCGGAGAGGTCTGGATTACTGGAGGAAAAAACGAGAGCTGTGAGCCGTGGTATTGAGTGAACTCAAGCTTCGCCCTGAAGGTTCCTTGGGATTAAACGCGGTGTCTAATATCATTAAGTCTGTTGCCTTGAATCCATGCCAGTTCTTCATACCAGGCCGGTGCGATGATGGATGTTAGCTTGTTACATATGCATAGCAGACATTCCACAGCCAGGCAAGAATGTTGTATCGTGATTACACAGGACAGGGAAGTTTCTCCCGGTTCGTTCAAGTCAGTGGAGGAGACAGGAATGGGCCGACCTTGACAATTTGGTACCACTGTGTTTTGTGCCCACTCCACCAGCACAGGGCATCACAGGCCCCTGTATTCTCCCTAATCTTAGCCCGCGAGTCTGCTTTGCTCCTGAGTGAAAGCTCCCAATCCTAATTTGGTTGGGGGGTGGGGGGATTTAACCCACCGTCTTCGCCACCCAGGGCGCTGGCAGCCTTCTTCATCCAAACCCTGACCTGGTGAGAGGAGAGAAGGACCGAGGAAAGGAACGAAAGGTTAAAAGAAGGGAATGGGAAGATAAAAGGAGGGAACTGGATGTGGCCTTGGCTGGGAGAGCTCAGAGCGATGAGCAGAGCGATCAGAGCGAGCGAAATTGAACGGACAAAACCTTCCAGAGGGAATGACACCTGAGAGAGTCACTAATTGAGCGGAAATCCGCGGCTTGCCATTAATAGTCTCCGTCCGTCTGTCAACAACCTCTTCGCACCAACCACACTGGGGGCTCGCGAGACTGATCTCACGCACCGGTGGCCTTGGATTGGGCTGTGTGTGGGGGAAGTGCGGGAGGGATTCTCCTTAATAATAATCCCAGGTATCGGCCCCCATGCTGGGGTGGAGGGAGTGGGGGGGGGTCAGTTTTGTGAACATTTCCTTCTTATTATGTTGGAATCCTGTAGCTCAGGGGTTAGAGCACTCGCCTCGCAAGCGAGAGGACCTGGGTTTGATTCCCGGCCGGGGCGAAACGTTGGCCAAGGTTCCTTACCCCACTCGCCTCTGTTTACCTCGCAGCAAGTAGGAGCCCAGTTGTTGGTCAATCGGTGGGTCGCTTTTCTGGTGGGTAATAACTCCTTCAAAAATAAATTTCAAAACAATTGGGTCACTCAAGCCACGGGTGCTTGTGGGGACGCCGCTGTTGGCAGCAGTTGGCTGCCGCGTTTCGCCCGGAAAATATACAAGTCAACTCACTCGACAGCGTATTCTGCGAAGGGCTTTGAGACGTCAGGACGACATGATAAGGAGCTGTTGTACCGATTGCAAAGACTAATATTTTTACTATTCTTATTATCAGCGAAGGGGCAGCATAGGGACCGAGGGTCTGACTGCATTGCTCAGACCCACCCGCAGGTGGTGCCCTCGAGCAGCCCCAGGGTAGACCATCGTGGAGACAGACGGACCTTGTTCTCAGACCCCCGGACGCTCGCAGTCCCCCGAGTGTGAGTCTGGGCATCGAGGCGGGTGGGAAACGTTCTCCATTGGTCTTACAGTCTCTTCCGGGGACTCTCACGACTCCCGGGTTAAACCGTCTCCAAACTGCCTGGAGAAAAATTCTTGAAACGCTTCCTTCAACGACAACCACACATGATATTTACGCAGCGCCTTTCAGGTCGGGAGGGTTGTCCCCGAGGCGCCGGACAGTCAGGGCTTCGGACCCGAGCGGGGGCTTGGGATCAGGAAGGGGTGGAGGGCAGGGAGCGTGGAGGGCAGGGAGGGCGGAGGGTAGGAGGGTGACCGAAGGCGCCATCGAAGAGGAGCGTGAGGGAGGGAGCGAGGTGAAGGGTACAATCGACGTAATTCTTTTAAAATAAGCCCCCCCCAAAGTTTTGCAAAAGTCAGGAAGGAAAGTCCAGAGGTTAGTGGGGGAGGAAACTATTCATGCATAAGCTTTGTTATTGTTACACCACACACACTCAGCTGCTCAGTGTAAGTTTATCGGTCTCACTTTAGTTTTTCTGAACAGGACGGTTCGGTTTTAAGTCACGGCTAAGTGGGAAACTGACAGAAAAACATCGAGACCTTCAAAACGTACTTTTATATCTCTCCCCGTCCGCGTGAAACGAACATCAAAGATTCACATTGACCAGATATGCACTGCCCTTAAATGCTTGTTGTTGGTCTTGTTGTCGTTGCTGTTGTACATTTATACGTCACCTTTCATGTCACGAGGACGTCTCAAAGTTTATAACTGGTTGGCACCAAACACGGGTGTAATGCGGCATTTACTCTCCACATTTACTCTATTTATGTTGCATTTCCTGGCGTCCAAGTTTGGGAACGTGTTGAATTCAGTCTCTCAGCTTCGAAAATCTGTCTTTTGGTTTCAAACTTACAGGGTGGGGTGGGGGAGCGGGGAGGGGGGGGGGGTGGTGGGATATGACAGCTTCTAAAATTACAAATATGTTTTATGAATTTGCCAATAGCTTGTCAGAGATTTAACGAAAGCATCACAAAATTTTGCCTCCCATAAAATACGCAGTCAATCCACATTACGGTGTATCCTGTGAAGTGCTTCGAGACATCGGAACGCAGTGATAAGGCCCTACAACAACAACAACTTGCATTTATAAGCGTCTCTCACGTAGGGTAATGTCCCAGAGCGCTATATCAAATGCAAGGATTATGATTATTATTATTATTATTAGATCAGCCCAGGAGGAGGCCCCTTGGATCTGCATTGAGGTGCTGTTGGAAATCAGTAAACAGGAAAACGGGAGGAAACACGCACACGCACACGCAAACAAACACATACACACACAACCAGAGAGGAAAGAAAAAGCAGACATGAAATGACTAATTTGATATGATCAGACAGCGACTGCAGTTAATCAAATCTGGATTAAGATGCAACACAGCTGATGTACAGTAAATTACTGTCTGGTCTAGACATTAACAGGCTGACGGAGTGGGTCTGAGCTATCGAGTGGGTGAGTTGTGAACATCGACGTCGAAGTTCACACGTAGAAAAATATCCATAAAAGTCTCTTTTCTTCAGAGATACATTATCTGCTCGTCTGAAGGTGGGGAGACGGGAAACATTCCACAGCCCCAGACCTGGTGCCGTGATCTCAACTTGACATGAAACCCTTTTACGTGATCGTTCCTGCAGTCTTATTTGAAAAGAGAAGGAAGTCTCTCTCTCTCTCTCTCCTGGATGACAATTTCTCCCACCCCCTCAGCCCGCAAGCCCTCCCCACCCCCCCCCCCCAACCTCCCATCTCCATCCCCCGTGATAAAATCATTCATTCGCTTCACGGCTGTTTGTGGGACGTCGCTTTCCGCCGAAGGCGCTGGCGACGATGAGGGCCTTGACATGTGCCTTGAAGGAGGCAAAGGGAGAGAGCGAGACGGAGGGACTATGGGATGGAGATCCAGAGGGTGGGGGCAGTGAAGCTGAAGACACGACCGCCGATGGTACCAGCCCCCAGTCCCACCGTGATGAGGTGGGGTTAGGGGGGTGGGTTTGGGCAGTGTGGGGGGGAAAGGGGTGGTAGAGGGGATCAAACCAAACCTTGTCGCTGGGCCTTAAACACAACGGAGCTGCGTTCGTTCAAGGGACGAGCTCAACAAGCACGGGACACTGTGCAGGGTTTAACGCTGAGCTAAACAATACGTAACCTTAAAGTGTTTCCGGTGGAATGTTTTCCAATAACAATGTTTCAAAAGGAATGTGTATGCGTCTAAATTCCTCCCGGCAGCAGAATGTTAAGTGTTTAGTCCCCTTCGGAGTTTCCCTTGGGTTCTTACGGTTAGTCACATCTGTGTGAATAAGCCCAGACTGACTGAGAGATACACTGGTCAGAACAGAGGTGGGGGTGTGACAGAGGGGTAATATGGTGTTATAGGTGTTACAGTGGGAGGTAATTGTGGTCAGAGTGGCAAAGATCACTTTAGGGTCTGGATCCAGTCAGAGATTTCAGCTCTCCAGTAATTTGGTGTCCAGGGAGTGACGGACCTGATGTGGAGCTCTCGTCTCTGTTAACATTTTGACCGAAGCCATTATCGCGAAGGCCATCTAAATCGGGAGTTGTTTGCACATCAAGCCTTTCGGCCACAAAATACACAGTCAGTTCGCTTTCCAGTGAGGTTCTCGAAGACTTGAAAAGGCCCTGTGTCAAATGCAAGGATTATTAGTGTTTATTTTTATGAGGAGCCTCTGCCTTGTCAGTCGCTGGCTCACTGTGGCCATCAGACGTTAATATAACAATAATCCTTGATACAGCGCCTTATCACGTGGTGGGGTCGTCTCAAAGCGCTTCACAGATTATACCGTAAAGTGGAGTGACTGTGTATGTTGTGAGCAAAACCCGGCAACCAATTGCGCACGGCAGTGTCCCACAAACAGTCGTGGATCGGAGTGACCACATTTTTTTGGGGTTCGGTGGGATTATTACCCCTGGAAATATCCTCGGTTTCCAGTGCACGTTTTGGTAATTTGATCCAATATCACGTTCGGGGGTTTGACACAAACCTGTGCGTTTTTATACATTAAAAAAAATAGCAAATTGAGAGCGAGTCCAGTGGAAAGGATAGGAATAAAGAGCGAGAGATATTCTGTGCACTCTCCTTCGCACTCAGAACAGCCCCTATGTAGGTCACACACAAAGGAAACTGTCTTTCCAATAACACATTGGAGTTTGGCAAAATGTACAAGAGCGCAATGCTGTCACCCAAGGCATTGGAACTGCAACAAGAGAAGCGGCAAACACAAAGAATAAAGCTTTCCTCTCCCTAAAGATACCGCGGGAACAGTTTGTGAGGCGAGCCCTGCGTGAAAGGCGTGATTGCAAATGCAAGTTGTTGTTGCTGCCGCTGTTGTTGATGCGAGGGTCTGGCTGCGGAGTTCGGAGGATTACACAATGGTTTGCATTCTTTCGCGACTGCATTTCGTTGGGTTAATTGGCCCAAGGAACGCGTTAGGAAATGCTGCAAACTTTATATAATATAATATAATATAATAATACTAAATAATAATAACAATCCTGGCATTCGATATAGCGCCTTATCACATGTCCCTCCAGGACATCTCAAAGCGCTTCGCAGATTACACTGTAAAGTGAATTGACTGTATTTTATTAATATAATATATATTTAACTTTACCCCTCGATGTTCCTGACACATTTTTCCACGCCGCGTTCGCTTACAAAACACAGTCACTGCACCGTACAGCACAACCTGCGAAGGGCCCGCCTGGCGCGAAGGGGGCTGTACCAAACGAAAGGTTTAATTATTGTTGCATTAATCGCCCTTCCCCACACACAGGAGAGGGAAAGCTCTGCAGGCTGGTCCCAGCGCCGCTAATCAGTTCAACCCTCCCACTCCTCCCAGTTGAACGATCAACATTGACGTCCGTATTAAATGAAAGCCACATTTACCTGGAATCAGACCTCCCCGGAAGGCAGTATTCTCTGACGGAATCTGCAAAGTTCACCTTCCAGCAGATTTCGCTTCACGAAATATACAGTCAATTCACTTAACGATATATTCTGGGAAGCGCTTTGAGACGTCTCGACGACTTGATAAGGCTCTAAATCAAATTCAAGGATTATTATTTATTATTATTATTATTATTGATCTCAGTCTGACCGATTTGCCAGAGCGTCGTTTGTGCGTTGAACAAAAATCTTAATTGCTGCTCAGAGGAGGGATTAACAATTTCAAGCTAAATTGGCCTTCAGTTATTAAAGGAGGATGTGTGTACGATCAAAAAATGTGCCTACGTCAGCTCACTGTTATTGTGGAATAAGGTGAGGCTGTCATAAAGTATCAGTGGGTGTGCAAGTGCCTTGTCCACACACAAAGCCTGGCTCATCACTGCTGTCCTGTTGCGTTTCAGTCTTTAATGTACAATACAAAATTATATTTCTATAGCGTCTTATCATTTCGGGAGGACGTCACAAGGGTCTGGACACTTAAGGATTTGGACCCGAGCTGGGGGGTGGGTTTGGGATCAGGGAGGGTGGAGGGTAGGAGGGTGGCCAAAGGCATACATATAATAATAATAATAATAATAATCCTTGCATTTGATATAGTGGCTTATTGCATCGTTAAGTCATCTCAAAGCGCTTCGCAGAATATATTGCAAACTCGGCAGCCAATTGCACACAGAGTGTCTCACAAACAGTCGTGGACTGAGTGACCCAAATACATTTTTTTGAGGGATTATTATCTCATTTGAATCTTTAATATATTCTTTACGGCGGGCGAAACTTTCTCCTTCTCCTCAACGGTTAAACAGCCGAGCTGCGAGCTCTCCGGATCAGCTTGTTTCAGATGACCCCGCGAGTGGAAGAGGGAGAGAGAGAGAGAGAGAAAGATAAAATAAAACGCTGTTTGGGCTATTTGTGAGAGCTGATTCACTGCACTCCCCCCACACCCCACACCCCCCCCCCCCCCCACACCCCTACACACAAACACACAGACTCCGTGGGCTCTTCCTTCCTTGTGTTATCTTCTCACAGATGTTTTCCCTTAGGCCTAGAGTGTGTAGCACCTCGCCTGAGTCATTGACGCTGCAGAAAAAACACCGGCAACACCCAGTCTGCTGTGCGGACGGACGCGGACGTATAAAGCAAGAGGAAGTTTTGGCATCCTCATCCAGAGAGAGAGAGAGAGAGGTCACTGGCCTCAAATTCCGCCTCGTCTTAGCCTGTGAGACGGTGAGACCGTTCCGCCTTAAGACTTAAGAATTAAGGTGGCGCGGAATTGTGGTTAGAACTTTATCTGGAGGCAGGTTCCAAGAGAGAGAGAGAAAGGTGACCGTAGACATGGGTCAAAGAGGAAGGTCTTCAAGCGAGACCTGAAAATGGGGAGAGAGGCGAAGGGTGTGAAGGAGAGAGTTCCACAGCTTCGGGGCACAGTGGCTGAATTATTATTAATACTAGTAATCCTTGCCTTTGATATAGCGCCTTATCATGTCCTCGAGACGCCTCAAAGCTCTTCACAGGATACACTGCGAACAACAACACAACAAGTTATGTTAAGTGAATTGACTGTATATTTGGAGAGCGACACAACACAGGGCTCCTTCTCCCCCCACCCACCCACCCACCCACCCTCTCACCACCCGCAAAAGCACTGCGCAGCTTTAACTGTGAGAGAGGGTTCAAAGGCTCAACCTCGTGCCTCGGAGCCAAGAGCGTTACAGCGACTGAGGTGTAGGATGTATTTTTTTTCGAACCCGTGACTGATGGAGATGGACTTTCGGGAGATGTCTTCCAGTGCTGTGCATTCCAGCGCACAGGATGAAAGAGATTTGAGATACAGTCCTTCACTTGTTTCTTTCCCACTTGACAGTAAAGAATCTGTGAATTTCGTCTTTGGAACACGTGATTTTTTTTTTTTTGTCCGCCTCAAGTTCTCCCAGTTGATGGGATTGTGCGAACTACTGTCCATTTTTTTTCCTCCTGTCTTTCTTTCCTTCCACGGTGACGTCGTGTGAGGAATTTAGAACTCGCCCTTTGATTTCGAAGGCTTCATTTTTTTTTTGCACAGGGACTAATGACCGGCCAATTAAAATATTTGATTTTATTCGACCGTGCGTTAATGCAGAAGAACAAAACGAGGTTACAGGTTGGTGCTCGAGACAGAACCACAGGAGCTGGTGCCAAAGTTATTGCAAGACGGGCTAAAACAAGGAGAAACGAAGACTGCTGAAGACAGAAATTGTCTTCACTTAAGGATGTCGCGTTGAGGTTTTAAGGGAGAGGGGGGGGCACATTCCATAATTATTGCTACTCTTCCCTCCCTCTTCTCCCACCCGCCCACTCCCCCCCACCCCCACCCCCAACCCCAACCATTTACCCAATAGAGGCGACAGCAATTGCATATCACAAAACTGCTGTTCGCAATTCGCTGCCGCATTTCGCCCACAAAATGCACAGTCAGTGCACTTTACAGTAGACTCTGTGGATCGCTTTGAGACGGCTCAATGATGTGAGAAGGCGCGAGATCAAATGCAAGGATGATGATTATTATTATTAATAATTACGATTACCGGTGTTACATGGTAAACAGCCAAACCTTCAGTTCAATTGATTGAGTCAGGTTCATTCCCAGGTAATAATAATAATAATAATAATAATCCTTGCATTTGATATAGCGCTTTTCACGTCGGGAGGACGTCCCAAAGCGCTTCACAGAATATACTGTAAAGTGAATTGACTGTATATTTGTGGGCGAACGCGGCAGCCAATTGCGCACAGCAATGTCCCACAAACAGTCGTAGATTGAAAATGACCAATTTATTATTGTTTGGGGTTTTTGGAGGGTACACACCAGGCAGATTGGCTCAGTCAGGAGCACAGCCACCTCTGGGTCAGAAGGTTTGGGGTTTGAGGCTCACAGTCCAGGCTGACGTTCCAGTGCAGTGTTGGGGGGCGGGGGCCAGGTGGGGTGGGGGATAGAGCTGCGATACCAGAGGAGATCGTCTTCTGATGAGACCTTAAAGCAAGGTCCATTGGACTTCACAGATCCTGTGACTCCAATGGGACTTCCTGCGGGCAAACTGGCTGCTGTGTTCAGCTACAGAATACACACCGATGACACTCGAAAGCGATTGCCTGTGATCACGGCCCTTTGAGAGATCCCAGTGTAAGGATTGATTGTTACAGTAAACTGATAACTCATTTAAGTCATCATGTTGTCAGTATCCCGGACGCGTTTATTTATTTATGTATTTGCACCTGGGCCTAACTCGCCTGGTGATGATAACTCGTCACTGAGTTGCTTTTCCCTCGGAGTCTATCAGACGTTTACAGCGTTTAAGGCTCACTCTTCATTAACAACAACAATAACAACAACTTGCATTTATGTAGGGCCCTTCACCCAGGACAGCGTCTCAGAGCGCTTACAGTCGAACGCTGACAGTTGCCGGCGAGGGGTGGGAGTGCAGTGGGTGGGGGTGGGGGGGTGGGGGGGTGGGGGGACATGTTTAAGGGCAACTAGGTCAGAAGGTTGTGGATTTGGGATCCTCTTCACCTCCCCCTCCCCTTCCTCACACACATTATGTCCAGCAAGCATCACCTCACAGTCACGCCCCTCTTGTGCCCCCTCC